>NW_027551560.1:5542630-5933122 GCF_008692635.1 Crocuta crocuta | reverse complement strand
ACCGAATCTTAACTTGAGACCCAGGTATAAAGAATTTAATAAATTCTGTATTTGCTAGAAATTTACAAGGAAAAAAAGGAGACCCACAAATAAGGGCCAGTTCTAAATATTGCAGCAATAAAATAACGAATTGCATATTAACAGCGCTGTAATTACTCTTTTTGTTTGGTTTCTTTGTAATTACTTTTAATAAATTACCCTGCCTCTCCCCATCACTCAAGTAAGTTGTCATCCAAAGGCACAATCAGTACAACACAGGACACAAAGCCACTCACAGATAGGGAGGGTGGCTGGTGCCTCAAGAGCAGTGACTCATTAGAACCCATAAAGCTTTTCTATGGAGATCAAGTATCAATGAAGCTATTGTAAGAGATTACAGCTATATAAATGTAGACTAGTTATGAATTCTCACAGGGCAAGAACATTTTCGAAAAGAGGCAAGGGCATCAATGCCTGGGAAACCACTCAACACCAATCCTGCCTCAGTTGCATAAGAGGGCTGCCTGTGGCCTACCATTTTGCTAAATGTGGGGTAGCTCCTGTGAAGTGAAGGGACCCTGGGTTCAGCACTCTCTAAATTCATCTTGTGCCATTTTGTCAAGCTTTGTATCCTGACTGCTCCAGAGTTAAGCCTAACATGGTCACCGTCTGCTGTTACATGTCCAAGAAAGAGCCAGATAATTTTTATTAGCCTTAAATAGTTTTCCAGAAATCATAAACTTAATATAAAACAGACCGCTGTCACAAAAGACAAAGAGCAGTAAAGCACTTTGTTAAATAGTTTAAAATTTGTACCTACCTTTAACATGTTGAATATTTCAATATTATAATTGTAATAAAAGCAATTAAAATAAAAATTGTAAAAGCAATTAAAATAAAAAAATACAATTGTAATAACTGTAATTTTCTTAGAACGTACAAAATTTTAAAAAGAGCAATAAATGTGTCAAAATGCATAAACCAAAATGGGTTTATACACATTTTTTAATCTGTAAATTATTATTCATACCAAGATTATCACTGCAGTTCAGAATCAAATGTATGGAAAGAACAAATGAAATAAAAGTGAGGTAAAATCCTCTAGAATCTAGGGAGCATATTATCACAAAGAAAATAGTGTCAGCATTTTCTTTTCTCAAAGTCTCTGAGATGGTCACTAAATACTATAAAATCCATATTTTCACAACCATCTTTCTAGACTTTATGTTTCACTCGATATTTTAAGGAAAATTTCACCACGTTTTTAATAACCTTATGCTCTAGAGTATTGTTTTTTTGGGTCCTGGCAGGAAAGAACAATTAAGGTAACCTTAAAGGGTGCTTTTGTTAGAGACCATTTGCACCTAGTGTTCCTTATGACTACTCGTAACACAGGCCAGACACTCAGCCTTGCCAAGACAGCCAGCTTGGAAACAAACTAACACACATAAAAGATAGGTTGTTAATAATAATAGCCAACCTTAGTATTACTGAATTTTTAATGTTTTAAAAACTTGCCAATGAATACCTATGACATCATCATATATACTTGTTGATGACCAGAAATGAGTATCGTAAAATTGATTCTCTGTACCTTATCAGAGTATGTATGAAACAGGATTTCAGGTGCTTTTCAATCTGAAAATTGGAATTTTCTTCTTCTAAAGAAATCATACATCATTCACAAATTTTCCTCAATGTACTATTTATTCTTCTATAGGATAGTATTACTAACCCTTCAAATAAAAAAAACTATTTAAAAACTTTATATTTCACATATATTTATAAAAGTATTATATTTTTCCTTAATCTTTGAATGTGATGGATAATTTGCATTTATCTTTGAATCAGTTAATAGTAAAAGCACGGAAAAAAAATGTTCCTTTTCCAAAACCAATAGCCATTTAGCAAATTCTATTAACATTATTTTAAAAAATACGCAGCATACAACTTGCTTTTGCAACCACCATTGTTTCATTGCCTCTTGCAGAAATGAGCCTTTCACCCTAATTGTTCTTTGTGTAGTTGTTCCTGTTCTCCTTGTCTGCTGCACAAATTATTCAAACTAAATAAAAGGAACTTGAAATAACAAAAAAGGAAGAACATCAGAATGTAAGGAGAAAACACCTGAGGACCAGAAGCAAAAGAGAGGTGAGTTCTGTAATTTAAAATGAAGGAGACAGAGAACAGTATAAAGGAACTGAGCTGCACCAAGTGGAAAGAGGGCTAAAGTATGAAGAGAAAATAAAATGAAAGTAAATGTCAGGGAAGGCAGAAGATGCATTAGGACGGCACGCTGGAGCTTCAGGAAGATGAGAAAGGAACCCTGTAAAACAGCACCGGGACTCGGCACAGCTACCTGGTGGCTGGGTGGGAGGGAAGGACTTGAACAGGAAGGAGAACAGCCGGGAAAGGCCAGGAGAGCATTTAAAATCACTTCTCTGGGTGGTACCTCTCGCTCACCCAGTTTACTTTATTTCATTATTCGTTATTTTAACCCACAGCTGAGAACAGGGTAAGTTTGTTTTGCTTCCCCTTCTGAGTTCACTGAAAAACTCAACTCCTAGATCAGGCTCTGGCTACCACTTAGCACCTTCGTGATTTTCTTTATGGGAGAAAACAAATACCTCCTGTAAGATTACATTCGCCACCTATAATTCCTCGCCTGCTGCCCGCTTCCAGACTGTGGCCTTGCACTGCTGCTTGGTTTTCCTTCCGCGGGCAGGTCAGGAGACTCTGCTCTCCACAAGTCAGTAAATACTGCAGGAGAAACGTTCCGACCATAGCATAGTAAAACACAGACTTGTTAACCAAGTTCAGTCAGATCTGGGCTGAATCCCACGTGAGCCTGAAAGATGTAAATACAGACTTGGGGGACGGAGGAAGGGCAATGTGGGGGAGAAACGGGGCAAAGAAAACAAAGCAGGCAAATAAAAGCAATGGGCAGACTGAAAATTATGCCTACCAGAAATGACTAACACTCATTTTCATATTTTACAGTAATATAAAATGAATAAAAGCTGAAAATACCATAGTTTTATTTGAATGTTGTAGACATAGTGCAT
Organism: Crocuta crocuta; assembly: GCF_008692635.1. Taxonomy (NCBI): domain Eukaryota; kingdom Metazoa; phylum Chordata; class Mammalia; order Carnivora; family Hyaenidae; genus Crocuta; species Crocuta crocuta. Next base: position 5,930,078 of record NW_027551560.1, on the reverse strand, counting down.
GCATGAAAAAGGAGAAACTGGCTAACGTGCCTCTACTTGCGGCATGGCAGACTTTAATAACTCATACTAAACTCACCAGCGAGTTAGCTACTGAGATGCCTACTAACAGGTTCAAATCCTAGCAAAAGGTTAACACATGACCTTGGTTTAAATACTCATTACCACACAGAATTTGATCTGTAGTTCGGAATAGACACTCAAGGCAATCAGGGGACGGCACCCCGGCTTCCAGCTACGGGGTGGCCTCTGTGCCTTTCAGAACTTGCTCTGATGCCCTTGGTCACTGATTGCACTCCCTTTCACCTTGCCCTTGAAAATATCGCAGCCTTTGCCTCAGCAAGCTCCAAACCCTCTCCTGGCTGTAACATGGGCAAAACAGTGGGCAGGGCCTGGCTGCTGTGCAGAGCCAGGAAAAAAGACTGAACACACTGATAATTAATATTCTCTAATCTAACTCTAAAATCTCCCATCTTCTGGCCCCTCCACCTCCTCTCTCAAAGCTTCAGCTTTCAGCTTCATTCCTTGAAAGGAAGTTCAGTGTGTTGGTCCCAACCTACTTCACTTTCGTATCCTCTTTAAAACTGCTGCCCACATTTTCTAAGAAAAGTCAAATGTGCACCCTGACCAAAAGCTCTAATTCACAGCCTCTATGGAGCTGAAAAGGTTCAACAGAGAACCCCATTTTCTTGGTAGGTGAAATCCTCAGCACCCCCTTCTCATTCTCCGAAGGCAATAGATCATCGGTGTCCGACAATACTTCAAATTCAGGTTTGGGAGAGTGAGTAACGGTACCTAGTAACCCACAAAGGTAACAGCTTCTCTTCATTAATGCATGGCATACTGTCCATTTGGGTAATCTTATTTTTGGCTTAAAAAAATAAGAGCTAGAAATTTTTTTTGGAATACTAAGCAAGCCATAAAACTTTTCCCTTCTTTGGACATGTTATGATCACGTTCATCACCTCACAAACATTTTATAAAACATCTAGAGCATGAAAGTTAAACAAACACAACCTACCACAGCACGGCAAGGAATGGTCAGAAAATTCAAGTCTCTTCAAAATGACCCCTTTTTCTATTACTGTTTAACTGAACTGACAGATATGATCCTGTATAAGAAGATTAAGGGCTGGAGTGCCACTTTTCACACACTTTATGTCTCCCTACAAATGACCAGGATCCTAGGCCAGTTCTTTCCCCAATTCTCTTAGAAGCGGGCCTTGGTATCCTTACATGCACTCTGAAACTCTGGGATCACCTTCATTATGATGTGCTTTGTGCACATTCTCGGACGCTGCAATGCCCATACTAAGGCAACACATCACAGAAGTTGGCAGCAATGCTATCAGCAAGAATTTGGCTTCAGAATCAGGAGTGATTCATCATACATTCTAGCAGCAGAAAAACAACACACATCTATTTTAATCCCTTCGTGCTATCAAGAATCAAAAAACAGTACAGTAATTAAGTAGACGCAACAAAAATTGTATCTTATAACATTTGTAAAAACATTATTCACTTTTAAGAGCTTTCAATAAAAGTCACTTAGAGAACAACAGACCACTTACCTTATTTGACAATATTTATTACAATGACAAATCAAGTTTTAATTTAATATAATTTCGGAAGAAAATAGGCAGTCCAAACTTCTGCAAAGTAACATACTGAAATTCTAAATTTAGAAAAACAAATTTTTCATGTGCTTTACAGTAAATAAAATCCCTCCTAGTGTTTCAAAAGAAATCCACTTCTTTCATCGTCTCCCTTCATTTTTAAGATTACTCTAAAGTTCAAAGGCTAAATGAGTGTGCTACTGTATCTATCACAGCTGAACAGAGAAACCCGATATTGTGGGCAATTTACTCACAACACACCCCCCTTCTAGAGGTACCTTAACAACTGCCATAATAACTACTACTGGTCTAATATAATAATGGAACCCGCTTATGTCCTATTGCTCTGTTTAATGGACACGAAACATATCTCCATCCGGGGTCATCCTCTTCCGGACAACATAGTACGTCCATAATCATCATTAGCATTATCAACCAATTTTTCTGTATAAACCATCTGCGTTAACTAACGGCTTACTGTAAATTTAATTAAAACTTAAAAAAAAAATGCTACTCTATTGTTGTGACCAAGTCCTCTGGGGCAGACAGGGAGATTTCTCAAGAACTCCACCCGGCGCTCTCTCTCGGGGACCCTACCTTTTCAAACACTTCTTCGGTCTCCCTTCGCTTCCGTTTTCGGGGTCTCCGGTTCATTCGAATCCATTTCTCGACCTGAAGTTCAAAAACCACAGAGCATTTAAACAGGACGACGGGTCGGGAGGGCCTTTCCTCAGCGTGAAAAAGAAAACGACCGACGGCCTCGCGACGCAGCCTTCCTGCGCTTCACCTGGGGAAGCCACAGGCACCTTCCGGGCCCGCCGGGCGGCCTCGGCGCTGGGGACCCAGGAGGCGCGCGGGGGNTAGGGACCCGCGAAAGGGTTTCTCCGCCGCGGAGCGAGCCGGAGCGCTGCCCGGCCGCAGGCGAAAGGGCTTAGCTTGAGAAGTGCCCCCTCCCCCGCGGCCAGGCCAACTCGCTTCTCTGGTCAGAAACCTAAGTGTCCAGATGGCCTTCGCGGCGCAGAAAGGAACTTTCCTAGTGGACTTTTTTTTTCCAGGAATGGATTAGACGCCATTAAGTAGACGTTTTTCAGTGTTCCCTCCGGGCTCCGCGGCTGTGGCAGGTGACCTCCCCCGGGAGAAGCCGGGAGCGCGTAAAAAGCGAGCCCTGCGCACCGCCCGCGCTTCGACGGAGCCGACAAGCTCCGGTTAAGTGCAGCGCGCGCCGCACGCGCTCTGCCCGTGGACCCCCACCCCCTCCCGCGCCCCAGCGACTGGGGGAGAATATAAAAGCGGGTACTCTGTCTTACTTATTAGGGGGATAGTATCCCCTTAGTTTGTAAAAGTCTGCGATGCTCCAAGTTTTTCCGCCGGCCCCCAAAAGACTTTCTTCCCATCCGCATCAGAAATTGGCTGAACCAGAATGGGGGTGAGCGCTTGGGGAGAAGAGTCGGGTAGCACTTCTGTTTGTTGATCTTGACCATCCCTTTAACTTTATCGCATTTCTTTAAAGAAAATCTGTCTTGCCCTCTCTTTATTGCTACTCCATCCTTCTTTCAAGATCAAAAGCTTTAGATCAAAGCCAAGATCAAACTCACTACTTTAAATAGCAGCAACTTTGCCACGGAGTATTTTACACAAAGAGGAGCTTCTTAATGGAGACATCAGAGTGGAAAACTTTATTTTATCCCTTCATCCCATATTCATAACTGGACTACTTAAAATTACACTGATGATGCACTTATATGTCCTAAAATAAACAACAGGTCTGCTCAAATGGGGGATTCTTGACTTAAGTGTTTGTGCTTCCAGGAATACAAAGAAAAAAAAATCACTCTATAGAGCTAGATAGGCATATTAGCCATTTTGTATCATTATTAGCTAAGTGCTATGAAATGCATGCTCGTTTGGTAAAGATTTTTCAAAGTGGTATTGAATCTTCTTATATAATGTACAACTATCATATACAATTTTTCACTGTAAAAGAAATGCATAAAAGTAGTGAATGTCATGCAAATCTCCAGTGCACATACTCACAGGCAGGTAAAAGTTACAAATGATGAAGTAGATTATGTACGTGCAGAGCTGCTTAATTTTAAATGGAAATAAAACCTTGAACTATTTGAGCTTCCATGCTACTAATTACAGTTCCAGAATCAATAGAAATCTATTACTAGTAGACACTTCCCCTTATTCACTAAAATTGTTTTCCTTGGGAATTCACTATCCCTAAGAATTCTGATACAAGTCGTTCAACATTGATGTATTAAAACAGCATCCTGCCTAAGTGGACTTTCCTTAAGTATCCCTTTTGTTGACTTATCAACAATCTTTTGACATGTAGCCTTAAAAGAAACAAAAACCAAAATAAATTCTGACATTCCAGTAGCAGGAATGGATAACTATTGAAAATTAAATCCTATACAGATTTCTATGAAAATCTGTTATTACAGCTGGATAGTTAGTACTTGAAGGCTTGTTTGCCCTTATAATTCTCATTTGATTGTAATCTCAAATACACACACACACACACACACACACACGATTGTTTCTCATTCTAAAAATCCCACTGAGCTGCTGGAAAGATCTTAGAGTTGGATACTTGGGAACTCAGTCTTGCTACCAGTTAACAGTCTCCTTTCTTCCTAGTCTGTGGCTCATGGAGAACCTAGTGGCTTCCGGCATTAGCTGAGCAAAGGAAAGAATCCTGTCATTCTGCTCTACTACTACTTTGAGAAGGTACAAAAGCTATGGTCTGTTCTAAGTTCCTCCTAACTTGCCTCCTTTGTACTCATGCACCCTCACACCCACACCCATAATCCATCCTCCACTGAAAAGCCAGAATAATATTTCCAAAGGTAGTTCAAATGATATCACTTTGCTTTACCAAGAATGTATTTCTTTTCCCTCTCTGCTTGGCTGGCTCCTACTTATTCTCTAGTTCTGGCCTTAAACAACAACTCCAGAAAGGTCTTTCCTTATTCCCCAGTCCAAATTATGTCACACACACCCCCAACTATTCCAATAGCATCCTGTTTATTTCTTTTAATTGCTTATCTTTTAGAGCTTTTAAAATTTTTAAATTTTTAATTAAGAGACTTTATTTTTTAGAGCAGTTAACAGAAAAATTTATGCAGAAAGCAGAGTTCCCATATGCCAACATAACACACAGTTTTCTCTGTTACTAGCATCTTGCATTACTGTGCTGCGTTTGTTACAATTCATGAACCAATATTTGATCCATCATTATTAACTAAAGCCCATGGTATACATTAGGGTTTGCTCTGTGTTATACATTCTATTAGAGCTATTTTTTAAATTAATTTGTTGAATGTCTGTCTCCCTAACTGGTCTTTAAAGTCCAGGAAGAAAAAAAAATAAAGTCCAGGAAGAAAGAAATACTGTCTCTTTTGTTGTTGACTTTTGTCCAGTCAACAAAAACACTGCTGACACATAGTAGATGCGAAATAAATATGTTAAGTAAGTGAATGGAAGACATAGGAACAAATGACTGAATGAATCGCATATGAAATTTCAAGGGGAAGAGTCTCAAGATGAAGATCTTTCTAATTAACCCCTGTTTTGTTTTTCCACTAAAGTACTTGTTTTGTAAATAGCACAAAGTTGTGCATTTTCTAAAGAGAAAGACAATGGGACATCAATTCATTGCCAGGGTACTTCTAAAATGACTTAAAAAACAGAAAAACAGAAATAAAAATAGAAATGAGAAAGAAAGATTCCTAATTCCCTAATATTAATCACAAAAATTGTATTCCAAATTGGTGCTAGGAGCTGAATTTAATCTAGAGTAAAACAGTAACATATTTCAAAATTATTGGAACAATATTACCAGAAAAATTTTAATTCTTTTTTATTGTTTAATATATAACCTCAACACATTTCTCCTCTTGCCCACCTAAATCTTCCTTCCTTCACAGGCTGACCCTGACCAAGGCAGGGTGTGGAGAAACTGGAAGAAGATTACTTTTTTAAAATTGGAATTTTGTAGTCAGGGATGGATAGTCTAATAACTACCTTTAAGAAAGTGGTGAAAGCACTTTAAAGTTTTCTTCTAAAAACAAATGTTACATATTTGAATTCTGTTTTGAAAAATGTTTCATCTAGTAGAGATGCAAGGTTTGAAAGGAAGTTGTTCTAAGAAACTTTGTCAATGCAGTTTATAATAGCCGAAGACAATTTCAGAGGCTGAGGAAAATGCCATTGCTTTAGAATAAAAGCATTACTTAATCTAGTGGCTGGAGACTACTGTTGGAGAGAAAACCTTTTTCTGTTCTCTCTCTCTTTTTTTTTTTTTTGTTAGTTAAGAGGAAATGACTCCTTTCACTGGAATATGTAGTGATATCAATTTCACGTTGTTAGGATGGATATGTGCTTCTGTTTCATGATGAGCTACAGTCCAGAGGAATGAGAAGCAGCAGCATGCCTTCCTAGTCACCTAGAAGGCTGAAAAGGGCAGACAAGGGGAGCCCTTTAATTAGTCCAAACAGCCTCAGATGGCAAATTACACTCCCTTGGGCACAGTAGAGGAAAAACTATCCACTGTAAGAAGTCAAAAGACCTTTTAATACCAAACAACATAGAGGGGTCCAAAAGCTTTTGCTGGTTTCAGAAGGGCTCTGTAGCCAACATATATTGAGGATAAATGAAAAAGTAAGCATCTACACAAAACTGAAAATAAAATCAAGGCTAGTTTAAGTTGCAAATAATAACAACGAAGTAATCCTGATTGGGGTCAAAGTTCTCAAATGTCTATGTTTTTAAACTTTGCTCTAACCCTTTTTGATGTCTTTTGTTTGATTTTACAAAAGCTATAATTTCTATTATTGCCCGTTTTGTGTCTGTGTTAGGATGAATGCCCAATTCTTCTCTCTCAAGAGGATTTTGGCCCTGCCCAATGGACTTCTTAGTGGAATCCTTATAAAGCACGGTTTTCAAAAAAGGAAATCCTTCCCACATTTGTTCTGCAGTGAACTTGCTCAGAGAATCTCTTCCTCTCTGCCGTCATAACCCTGTACTGTTACTCAGAAACTTTTATAGAACTTGCCTGAGGGAACATGCTCAGCTCTTGCATTTGTAGATCTGCTCTGAGAATCTGATGAGGCATTAGCTATTAGCTTTTGGCTCCCTAGGAAAAAAAAAATACCCCTACAATCGTGCACAGTCCCCTACCCGCTTCCCACACACACATCAATTGTCAGAAGGTTTACAGATTTTTCTGATTGCACAAACCCCTACCCTAGATACTCTAAGATCCTTTTGGATTAGAGCAGACCACCATACAGCTGGCGCAGGACTACGTCTTACTGGTGCTCTGTGAAATTCCTTTTATCGCATTATGTTCTGGTAAGAAGCCATCAACCTTTATTGAGGCGCATTATAAGAAACAGCCCCATAAAATCCATCACAATGTTTACCGTAAGAATGGTTTCAGAGGATTGTTTATTACATTAAAGAGTAATTTTCTGAGAGGACCCACAGGAAAAACTTCTCCCTGGTATCAACATCAGGAATAGCTGGACTGAGGCACCTGGTTTGTTTTACCTCATGAACACTGCAAATTGATCCCTTTTCCCTCTTCTAGAAAATTCTGTGACCTTACATTAAACCAAGCATAGGAACTTCAGGGAGTGCATATTGTATGCTAATTTAGTTCCTGGCCCCATCTTATTTTCCTGCCATTATTTTCACATTGCTTCATTTTTAATATTTTAAAATTTTTTAAATTAAAAATATTTTATTTTTATCATGCTGTATTTTGCTTTGGAAGCTGTCTTAATTCCATTTTGGGCAAGGAGGAGTATGAAAAAATAAAATATTCTGGCTTTATTTTTTCTTTCTTTAATTTTCTTTTCTGGAAGAGGAAGGAGTCTGGAAAAAAATATGATGGTTCTAATAATTCTCTCCATTAAAAACACTTAGAAGTGAAGCACAGAAGGTAAGAATGTATGATTCTATGATTCTACTTATAATTCAAGGAAAAGAACTATTAAAATCTAAACAAAAGTAAATAAAATGCTGTACAAACATCACACTGAACTACTATAAAAATGTTAGCCAACCAAGTATTTTATCTTTTTTGATATCAAAACCAGAGGAAATAGGCTTTGACCTCCACAAGAAGATTGTAAACTGAACATATGGATAGGTTAGTCACTTAATAAACATACTGAGGGCCACATAACAAACACTAGATTGACCTCTGGACACCCATGTGATCAGGCAGTGACACGGCATGGCAGAAGGAGCACACAGACGGTCTGCCGGGATTGAATCCAGGCTCTGCCATGTATCAGTCGTGTGAGGTCTAAGCCTCCTTTCTTAGAGAGTTGTGAAGATCAAGCAACATATGTGATGTGCTAACAAGAGGAGCAGTTTTTGTTTTATCAAATTCTAGATTATTAGGACTAAGAACACAACATCACTAAAAGCTGGAGAGAAGAGACCTTAAGACACAAAAAGTACTGGGGCACCTGGGTGGCTTAGTCAGTTAAGCGTCTGACTTTCGCTTAGGTCATGATCTCGCGGTTCGTGGGTTCGAGCCCTGCGTCGGGCTCTGTGCTGACAGCCAGCTCAGAGCCTGGAGCCTGTTTCAGTCTGTGACTCCCTCTCTTCTGACCCTCCCCTGCTCACACTGTCTCTCTCTCTCTCTCTCCTAGAAATTAAAAAAAAAAAAAAAATTAAAGACACAAAAAATACTGAACTTCTCTGTATATCTGAGACAGCGGAACCTCAGAACTGGTAGAAAGAACCAGAGTGGTCAATTTTGTAAGGCTTGTAAAGCGCTTCCTCATGTAGACTATTCTGTTTGTTTCTCACACAGTCCCATTTTCAGGATGAAGAAACTGAGTCTCAGGAGATTTTTGTATGTTTAAAAAATTTGTTTTCATGTTTATTTAGAGAGAGAGAGAGCACGCATGTATGAGAGAGACAGAGAGAGAGACAGAGACAGAGACAGAGAGAGAGAGAGAAGGAGGGAGGGAGAGAATCCCAAGCAGGGTCCATGCTTTCAGTGCAGAGCCCAACATGGGGCTCAATCTCATGACCTGAGCTGAGATCAAGAGTTGGACACTTAACCAACTGAGCCACCCAGGTGCCCCTATATCTTTTTTTTTTTAATGATTTTTATTTTTAAGCAATCTCTACACCCAATGTGGGGCTCGAGTCACAACTCCAAGATCAAGAGTCACATGCTCTACCAACTAAGCCAGGCAGGTGCCCCAAATTTTCCTATATTTAATACTTAATATTGCGTGGCCCTTAAATCTCCTGGCTGTAAATGTAGTATTCTTTATACTTTGGCATGAAAGCTTAGGGAACATCTACCATGACTGTCTCACTTTAAAATAGTTGCTTATTATGTGGATCAGATCAACGTCAGATCAAAACACAGCCCATAAAATATTATTCCATACCATAAAACTCTACTGAAACAGCCATTTCAAAAAACAGATATTGTATACCCCTCCAACACCTGTACGACTGCAATTCTTTACAGAAGCTTAACATTCATGGACACTCTGACCTTAAAGAGTTTCACGGGTGAAATATAAAGTTATTTAGGAGTGGCTTTAGCTCAGTGGGTTCCCTGACTGCTTATTAGAATCACCAGGAGGGTTTACAAATCCCAAAGCTCAGGTGGCACTCCGGATCACTTAAATTCACCTTCTGAGAGTGGGACCCTGGCATCAGTCATTTTTAAAGCCTTCCCCACCCCCATGCCTCCCCCCATGATTCCACTGTACTGCCAGTGTTGAGAACCCCTGGTTTAGATCATTTTAATGATGACCTATCTCTAACAAGTTACTATTAAGAAATTCCAGATGTTTGGGAGACATCTAAATTTCAAGGTCAGTGCCACAGAGGACAGCCATCTACTAAGTTCTATTTTAATAAGTCTCTGCGTAGTCAGCAGACACAATGCTGTCGGCCCAACCCAGCATAGCATTTCCTATAGTTTACACATAGGGATGAACTTCTCAGCAAGATTAGTTAAGTACAAGCACACACAAAAGATTTAAAAGAAATGGAACATCTCAACACTAACCAGAAGGGAGGCAAGAATGGATGGATATTTGACTTTTTAGAGTTTTTTCCAGGTTTGAGGTTAACACAATTCTGGATCCTGAGTGAAAAGAAGAGCACACGTCCTTGTCTTTCAGGAAACGTGGAAAGCTATATATATGAGGTGGTTATTTCCCACTCATCCCCTGTAGACAATGTTCTAATTATGCCGATGGCTGCCACCTATTCCCTGGAAACAAATGTCTTGCATTTGGAAGACTGCTGGCCATGATTAGGGGTCAGTGTGAACCAATGGAAAAGACTCTTTGTTATGTGCAAAAGCTACTGTTCTGCACAGGAAGCAACCTAGGTTGATCTTCCTTAGTGTTGGACACCAGGCTCTTACCAAATGGGCTTCCTTATTTAGAAAAACACACTATAGGGATACTATAAGAAAAGTACTCTGGCAAAATGCCTTACAGAAGATATTAGTTACTATTTTTTAAAAGCACAAATATATACGTTAACATGTCAGTAGCTTGAAAAACAAACGCTCTTACCTAGGTCTTTTTAGTTATTCCCTAAGATGGAGTGGGTGTGGTATCTGTAAGTATTTGCATTGGGAGGGCCTGTGCTTCGTGGTACCTTCAAAGGAGGCTATGCATTAGGAGTCTGGGGCCCTAGCAGGTCTATTTTCAAAAACATTGGCACACAGACTGGCTTGCCTGTCATCTGGCCTCCCAAGAGAAGCCAATGAAGTCACAATTTGCAAACAAGCACAATGGGCCTAAATCATCCCACCTCTATTCAGAAGTAAGAACACACACACACACACACACAGGAAAGTAAAATCCATCACGGGGCGGGGGGGGTAGGGTGCTGTCCCAAATATAAATAATATATGAGAAAAAGCTATTTTCCAGACTGTTTGTTCACCAAACATTTAGATCCATAGAAGAGGTGTTCCAGGAAAACAACGGGAAGGGCTGCAATTAATTGGCTGCTAATCTCTTCACTTTTTGTAGGATGTTTCCTCCAGCAGTGGATTAAATCAATGTTTAATGCTACACAGGCTCAGCTGTGTCCATATTANTTCCCCGCCCCCCTCCCACCCCGGCCTGTGTAGGTGGGAGAGTAGGAGCCGGGGAATGTGAACTTGATCCAGCATTGATCAACCAAGCAGCAAACTCTCATTGTTCTTTAGATACCAAACATAGCTTCTCTCTACTAGGGATCAACCCAGCCATTCTGCGTACAACACAGCTTTTGTGCTCAGTGGTAGGAGAGATGAAAAAGAACCACAAAGAACATTAAAGCTTTATTAGACTCCTTATAAGCACCTAATATGCAGAATTCAAGAATCTACCCAGTGAATTTATATTCATATTACTTTAGGTGTGTTAAATACTCTCAAGCCTAACAATCTGCTGGTCATTTCTGTTTTTACCATTATGGATTTCAATTTATACCATAAATACTGAGGTCTACTTTAGCTTCGCCTTCTATTTGAGCATTTCTTTTCTAACTGCCTTGCTCTCTGAGGTCCAACAGCATTGGAAACCATGCTAATGTACAACTAAATATGCTGCTGTTGTTTTTAAGTGCCGTCTTATAAATGTGACTTAACAATCTCTGTGCAAAGCCGTGTGTAACAAGAAATCTACAGTTCAGAACTTAGACCTTCATGCCTCCACCCTTGCCAGCTAGAAGCTGTGTAACCTTGGGCATGTCACATAACCACTCCAGGCCTATAATATGGGAGATTATGCTATCTGTCTTGCAAAGCTGAGGATGAAATGAGATAGCACATAGAGCAAGAGGCACAAAGATGTGCCGGTAGATGCACATTCCCTTCCTCTTCCTCCCACCCCCCAACCCTGGGACAAAAGCCTGTATAATATTTTGAACCTAAGTAAACTTTCAAAGGTCTCAAATCAATGAGTTATGACATCATACTAAAAAGCCTCACCTGCCCACCACACAGATATGATGCCACTGATGGGGCCTATGGTGATATGGCATGGCTGAACTACAACCAGCAAGGGCCCGTCCCGTCTCGAAGGACTGGTGGGCATGAGGAAGCAGGTCCTCTTTCTCATACGCCTCAGGATCAAGGAGATCATTCTGTTTCTAGTCCCATCTCACTCAAAACAGTGAGCCCGCGGTGGTTTTAAGAATATCATAAAATGAAATTTGATATTTCTACATTGTTCTCTGAAGGTACCAATATGACCAGGTGCTAGATAAAAAACATCTAAAGTCCTAATAGTAGTTACATGCATTTAAAACCAATGTAATAATTAAGAAGAGAGAAGGATTTAAATAATAAATACAATTCTATACAGAGCTATCTAACATACATGTTCTTGTATTTACCCATTTACAGTTTATTTTTTAATGCTTATTTATTTATTTATTTATTTATTTATTTTGAAAGCAAGAAAGCCAGCAGGGGAGAGGTGGAGAGAGAGGGAGAATCCCAAGCAGGCTTTGCACTGTTAGCGCAGAGTCTGACACAGGGCTCCATCTCACAAACTAGGAGATCATTACCTGAGCTGAAATCAAGAGTCAGACACTTAGCCAAGTGAGTCACCCAGGTGCCCCCATTTACAGTTTAATTCACTGGAAGCATTTCTACATATCCCAGGCAGACATCCCTCAGTTATAAAATCAATGACAGTGATGAAGAAATACAATTTGAGGAGGAGAAGCTCAGTGAGAACTCTGGAGAAGCCAACTTTCCAATAAGTATAACCAAAAAGCAAACGAAAAAGCAATCTCTCTTAGAGAGAATATACCTTTGCCTGGCCACATGGAATATGAAAAATGACCACACACAACTGAAGAAACAGGAAGAGAATACAGAAAAAAAGGAGATGAAGACCCTGGAGGAAAGGTCAGAGGAGCTGCCAGACATGGAAGATGACCTCGCCTCATAAGTAGGCCAGGAGAATGAGTCCAACCCAGCATCACTTGTTGCCCTGGAGTCTTAGCCCCCAAGTCTGATGTATTGACTCTGGACTCCTTTCCATGCATTTTCATGCCAATAAAGTTGCTGAAATTAAGAAGTGAATTGTGAAGCTTCTTGGCATAAATAATGTCATATTGCGAGGTCGAGGCTAATAACAACCAGGATGCGCCTAATGCTCTTTAAGAAAAACCATCTGATCTATGTAGCCCTCTATGTGGTTTGAAATTCCCTTAGCCTACAAAGGAAAATATTTTTAGCATGTAGCACACTTTGTAACAGACATATAAACGCACTGAAAATATAATTTTAGGAAAGCATCTGGGTTTGATCATTTCTTGTTATACCTCAATGCCAAATAGGTTCTACTTTGTCAATATAAGGAACACTGCAACATTCTGCTACAAGCTCGGAGATCACTGTAGCAATTTCTCATAAACGTTTCATTACTGGCTCTGCTCGGTTTTATTTTTTAAAGCGGTAAATAATCTACAGACTTAAATATAAAAGCAACATAAAAAATGAGATGCTCCTTCTGGACCATTTGGCCCCAATGTCTTCCCCTCTTAGAACTCGCTGGACATTTTTACCCCCAAGGTCATCTGGACAAGAGACATAAATGAATACTTATTTTTATGGCTCCAAATGTGTCCTAGAAATCATAGTTGCTACTGTCTAAGGTAAAACTCACATGCACCTTTTATTGATCTGCAAGCAGGCATTTCAAGACATCGACAACCCTGGCAAAATTTTTTTCATCTCCTGTTGGCCAAACAGGTCTGTGAATAACTGATTTGCAATAGAAGCAAATGCCTATTCTTCAATGATCAACCAGCCTAAATGCTCTTGCAGATTGATTATTACCTATGATTTCTCCAAATAATCTTTGCAAATAGCAATTTTCCAGCTGAAGAGCAAAGAAATGCACACACAAGCTTTCTTGAGAGTATACCTTTGTAAAACACCACTCAGGAGGAAACATATAAAAACTCCCCCAATACCACTCCAAACTAAGGGCAAGTTTCCAGTCTGTGGCCAATTCCACAGATTCCCAAGTAAAAAAGGAAGATACTTGGAAGAATAGTAAATCCCAACTTTGCTCCTCTCAGAGGCCACCTGGCTCATCTGGAGCTCACACCTCAGCCAGCTACGGGACACAGCACATAGTAAAAAAGCAGCTCTGGTCTTCACCCAGGCCACTGCCTCCCCCCCCCCCCATTCCCCAAAAAGCATGAAGGGCTCAGAAAAGGCAAGTGGTTCACCCAAGGTCACACAGCTTAGTGTAGTACAGGACAGCTTGCAAAGCTGCACCTAACGTATCAGTTGCATCCGATATGGGATTAAGTTCTCAGAACAAAAGTTCACTACAACATGCTCTGTGAAAACAACAAATTAGATATGACACAAATGACTCTCCTCTCCCACCCAGCCTCTGCTCCTGCTCTTTAATCTCAAAATAATGGAGCCTTGCATTTTATGCATCACACTGTCTGGACCCCACTTAGATATGGTGGTGGCAGTTATAAATAGACAGGATCAGCAGCAGAAACATTGAGCTTGTGAAGTCCCAAGCTAGAGGACTGACCCGGAAGGACCAAGCGCCAATAAATCACAGACAACTGTCATACACAGATATGTGTGTGACATTCATGCTGCCCTGTTTTAAACATGTATTCGGACTTGGGCAGTTTGACAATCATGAACTGTTATTCTGGCCTGTGATACACTTGCTGGTGGGTCACCCTCAGGCCATGCCTCCCAATGCTCTGCTGCTCTGGGTGAGTGTAGGGGACAAAATGAGGGCAAAAGCCAGGGACTGTCTTTGCAATTTGCTTTTGAATGCAAACAAGAAGATAAAGGATTCATCCCTTAAATGCTTTAGAAGGTACATAAACACACATTCTTGTTTGACCAATTGCTTTTTCTCATTTGTTATTTTGGTGACCTGATATTTATTACCTAATTTAGCTGCCATCTCAAGGGAGGAATAGCTATGTCTTTCTAAAGGAAAGACTTAAACTCATCTCTACACACACTCATACTTATTCACACCAAAAAAGATACCCACTCTTCAATGCAATAAAGCCCAGAATTTCCCATGCAAAATAGATATGCAGGGCTACCATTTAGAAACATCCATTGGAAGAAAGATGTATACACCATGACACATATTTATGAAAGGCCCTGGAAAGTGAGGTTCATATTACTGTATGCACAAGGCACATTTTTGCCCACTAAAGAATAAAGAACAGATTCAGGAAAAAGAGCAGTCATTAATTACATTAAAATCATCACTGCTCAGAGCTCCCTGCTGTATTCATTTATTATCTCTTCATAGGTCTTGTAAAAATGAAGGCAAGGATGGGATCAAGCTGATTTGGATTAAAAGTAACCCTGTTAAAAACAAAATACCATAGTTGGATGGACAGAGGACTGAGCGTCTTAGAGCTGAGCTGTGGCTCTGTCATTACGAGAGCAATCAGCTTGGGCAGATCAGGCCACCACTCCTGGGGTGTGGCTCCCCCATGGGAGAAAAAAATGAGCTCCTCACCAAGACTTGCTCCTGCCTAGGATTCTAAAGCAGACTGAAGGCTGTGCAACGCCAGAAAAGACTAATATTTAACCATGAAGCAATAGAGGTCACACCCAAGAATCACATACCATGTGCGTAGTAAATATACACCTATTTTGTACAACACAACGTCTCTCCACAAAGGAGAAGAGGAAAAAAAAAACGTTCCGTGGTCTAAAATCAGCCAAGTGTTCCTAATAGCTTTCCTTGCCAGCAGGTGCTCTGGCGGCAGGTGCTGGCAGACGTCCCTGTAAGGATTGTGGAGGGCCACAGTCAGAGTTGCTGTCAGAGGCATGGGTAGCAGAGCTGAACATCAGTATGTGCAACAACGATGTGCAATGTCAAAGCGCCAAGGGGCCCTGTGTGTGTGCACGCGTGTGTGTGCATGTTCACACCCATGTGTACAACTCGCCGCACTACTGGGTCTCAGGGCTTTCCTCAGACATGGAAGAGCACAATGCAAGTACAGAATAATCAGGCTTTGCTAAAGACTACCAGAACATTCTTTCAGGCTAATAAAACAGAATAGGGGGCAGTTCTTCAAAAATAGAATCAAATGTTTTTCTATTGACTTAAAGGTTTACAACCTGAAGCTGATATCTTTGTCCTAATTCTTTGAGTTTACATTGCTCCTTCTTTCCAGAGATCTCTATGAGAAAGATAAAGCATCATTACAATTAAGTCCTGTTAAGTGGCCTCACTCTTTATGATTGCCACAATGTCCTCACTTAAGTGAATCTCTCTCATAGCTGCACAATATGTATGAGCCTGAAAACCAGGTAACACCCATATGTCCAAGCATGGACTACCAGACTTTGCACCTTGAGGCCAATCACACTGGCTCCTTTGCACATGAGCTGGCTGACTTGTGACCTAGTGGGGCATAACTGAGTCTCCTGTCTCCAGGCACGTGGTCTTTCAATGGGCTTAGTCTCCTAGCTGAATGTGGCAGAGAAGTTAACCTCTTTGATTCCTCTCAGGTCTCAAACTCAGGGCAGAGGCCCCTTGTGCACATGTGGGAAAATGGTTTGTAGATGCCACCATGGGCCATGGGCATATGAATGGAGCTGTGTCCTTTCAGCTCCCTAAGCCCACTGTCTAGCACAATGCATGGCATAATGGTTGAACAAATAAACCAAACCATACACCCAAATAATTGAATTGCTCAGGAGGAATGTAAAACTAAAGGATTCTAAGAGCTTAGATTATACTCAGTGAATAAGAAAACTTCTTTTAATTCAATACCTTCTAGAATATGACCTAATTATGGATTCTATCAGTTGGTCCCAGCCCTACTTATGGAGAACATCATTCACTGGGTAGAGATGAGTCCAGGGTCTGTAGTTTTAAACAGCTTCCTGGATGATTCTGATAGCCAGGTCTCAGCATGACTGGGCTACATGGAGTTGAGGGTCTCTAACCCAAGCCTACAAAGCTATGGATCTAGGAAATACACACACTTATCTCTTTATTAAAAACTATGTGTGTGCACAGGCCACTACCAACTGTTTTTATCACCTGGATGGAGCCAAGTAGACTTTTCAAAGCAAGTGGCTCCTGCTTCCTTTTCCTTCTGATTCAAAAGGCAAGAAAATACTGTTTTTCTCTCTTGAGCATGTCGGTGTCCATCTGGACCAGTTCAGAATTTTTATTCTTTTTTTTTTTTAATTGTTTTTTAACGTTTATTTTTTAGAAAGAGAGAGACAAGAGTATGAGTGGGAGAGGGGCAGAGAGAGAGGGAGACACAGAATCTGAAGCAGGTTCTAGGCTCTGAACAGTCAGCACAGAACCCAACATGGGGCTTGAACTCACAGACCGGACTGTGAGATCATGACCTGAGCTGAAGTCAGATGCTTAACGGACTGAGTCACCCAGACGCCCCCAGAATTTTTATTCTTTTTAAAGAAACAAGTTCTCAAATGCTCTTAACCCACTTGAGAAAGCTATTCCCATTTGCCTTCCTGAGCTCACTTTAAAAATAGGTGTCTAGGGCACCTGGGTGGCTCAGTTGGTTAAGCATTTGACTCTTGATCTAAGCTCAAGTCATGATCTCACAGTTTATGGGGGTCTTGGGATTCTCTCTCTTCCTTTCTCTGCCCCTCTCCTGCCAGTGTAGATGTGTGCATGCTCTCCCTCTCAAAACAAACAAACAAACAAACTTTGAAAAAAAAATAGATGTCCAATCTGAGATCCTAAAGGATACAGGCCTCAATCCAGGTCAGTATCCTCAGTGTTCTCCCTCATCACTTAGCAGGATTCAGGCATGTCATCTGTGTTACATGAAAACTTGTGCCTGTTTCACGTGGCTTCCTACTTTGAGGGCACCTGTAGATATCCCTTGGCCCACTGTATGTGCTTTCTGGGGAGACACCATTGGCCATCCAGATAATTAATGATGCTTTTAAAAAGCATCCATATAAGTGAACAGCTCCTGGACCTAAGAGTTCAAAGTTGAAAACCATGGGGCAAAAGTCTCTGTTACTCTCACTTCCCGAGACTCCCTAGAACCAAAATTGAAAGGAGAAGCTTGGCCTTTCATCCAGGAGTTTTCCTTTTAGCCAGGCTGCTTGCCCATCTGGAAGCCTCTGGTGGCCCTCAGTGGCTCCTGAATCTTGTATGGACCCTCCAGTATCACATCCAAGTTCCTGAGCAATCTGGCAGGGTCCTGCCTAATTAATCAATGCCCTTTGCAGATTCCCATCCCTGACAAGGGAAACGGATGGGGGAAAGATCACTACTCCAAATTGTGGTCAAAATAAGTTCATCTGGAGCCCCTGGGTGGCTCAGTTGGTTAAGTGTCTGACTCTCTTGATTTCAGCTCAGGTTATGAGACCTGTGTTGGGCTCCACCCTGAGCGTGGAGCCTGCTTAAGATTCTCTTTCTCTCTCCTGCCCCTCTCCCCAGCTTTCGCGCACTTTCTCTCTAAAAAGAAAAATATGTTCACTGATTATATATTTTATCGCTACAAAAAAAATACACTGACCCTTCTATAACTGTGGGCAGAATGACCTTGGTTAGAATGTGGCAGAGGCTGGGAGGGAGTACGGAGTGACAGTGAGGCTAGCTGGGAGGCTGCTTTGCCTCAGCCCTTCCACCAGGATGCTACTTCCATTCCTCTGGTCCTGGGGTACTACCCACTGAGCCCTAGTCATGCTTATGACAAACTGGTTCATCAGCCCGGCCACCCCACATGGGGATATGACTCTACCCAATGCTGCTGAGACATACATGCTCAGTTTTCCAGCACCAGACACTGGTTATGGCTCCCCTCCTGCCTGGAATGGCCTTTTCTCCTACATGTCCTTCAAGATTGCCTTCAAATGGTACTTCAGCCCTCCCTGCTTCCACACATGGGAAATGACTTCTTTCTTCCAAATGCTAAACTTTAGTTCATTTTTCACAAGTTACTGCTTTCTTGTGTATCTATTCCCCCTACTGAGTTATTAAGCATGTTGAGGGTGAAGCTTGTGTTCTCTCATCTTTGAGTCATCCATAGTCCCTCGTAAAGGATAGCTATACAGGTTTTATTTGTGGGAAGAAGGGAGGGGACAGGGAGGAAAGGCACTGGACTAGGTATGATTTCAGACCCTGGAAGATTCCTCTCACAAATCTCGTCCATCTGGCCTGGGATGCTTGACAGTTCTGTAGAAGCTTAGGCTCCAACACAGTTACAAAGAAAATCTTCAAGGGAGAGGAAACATTTTTCATCCTTATTAATCACTTGGAGTCTCCTCTTTGACTCTTGTGATTGAGAGTCAAGTGCTTTCTGGAAATTGGGTTTTAAAAGGGAGAGAAAAGAAAGGACACAGAGCTTTCACTGGCACACCAAAGGAAAATGCCTCCTGTTTCCTCATGGTGCCTTATGCATTTAGACAGTGTCAGATCAGATGCTCCCACTAACATGCAATGCCCAGCACAGACCTTCAGGTACCTAGTACTCTCTGGAAGAATAGACCCTTCCCTCCCACATTTCTTTCTCTCTCATTCCACAGGACAGAATGTCCTTTGAGACTCAAAAACAAAAAACAAGAAACAAAAAACTATATACCCCAAAAATATACATCCATAGGGGAATAAAACATAGCGAGAAAAAATGACTTAAGTGATTTTATTGGCCATTTTGAAGGGATTCACAAGAAATGTGGAACTAATCAGGGAAGTACTGAGAATAAACATTGTTAAGGGCTGAAGTTTTCTCCCCAAAATTCACATGTTGAAATCCTAACCCCTAATATCTCAGATTGTGACTATATTGGAGATAGGGCCTTTAAAAAGGTGATCAAGGTAAAATGAGATCACCTTGGTGGGCTCTAATCTAATCCTACAGGTGTCCTTATAAGATGAGAAGATTAGAACAGAGATCTCTATGAACACAGAAGGAGAGACTATGTGAGGACAAAGTAAAAAGGCATGTATGTAAGGAAGGAGAGAGGCCTCAGGAGAAACCAAACCTGCCCACACCTTGATCTTGGACTTCCAGCCTCCAAAACCATGAGATGATAAATGTCTGTTGCTTAAGCCCCCCAGGCTGTGGGATTTTATTGTAGTAGCCTGGGCTAATATGAGCATGAAGGCACAGATGCCAAAAATAAAATCAGGCTACAAATGAAAACTCTCCCTGTCTCTTGTGACTGCGGAACAGTGTATCACTCTGAGGGGTTTGTTTGATAAACTGTGGTGACTTGACATTACAGGTCCTGCCCAAACTGAGGCCAGAGAATCTAGTCAACATATCTCAAAGTATCCCTGACAAGGTGTTTAGTTACTTAGAAAATGTGAGTCGAACCACTGGACAAAAATGACAGCAAAATTATTAGGAGCCCAAAAAGCACACCTCATAATGGTAAATGCTATTATTGATTAAAAAAGAAGAAAAAGAACTAAGGATTTTATAGCACATATAATTTGAAAAATGTAATTTCTCTGGAATTTGTAAAATAATCAGTCTTGGTTTTCTTGAATGACCATTAAATGTAGAATTCTTGGGGTGCCTGGGTGGCTAGGTTGATTAAGCATCCAACTTTGGCTCAGGTCATGATCTTGCAGTTTGCGAGTTTGAGCCCTGCATCAGACTCTGTGCTGACAGCTCAGAGCCTGAAGCCTGCTTTAGATTCTGTGTCTCCCTTTCTTTCTGCCCACCTCCCACTCATGCTCTGTCTCTCTCCCTCTCCCTCTCTCTCTCTCAAAAATAAGCATTAAAAATTTTTTTAATGTAGAATTCTTATAGACACCACTGAGATTGAGTATGCCAATGGGCCTTAAAATAATATTGATGTTATTACCTAAACTGTGCAAAAATAAGCTTACAAGTTATTTGCCTAATGAACCACCGACTTTCTCTGTGGTAAAAGCACCACATCTTATCGAATTTCCTGTTTTGTGACCTTAGCATTTTCCCTAGGAGACTCGAGATTTCCATCATTTGCTTGTGTGGCCTTCGGCAACTTGTAGGTGTGTGCTTGAAAAGAAGTGGTGTTTTCCAAGATGACACAATAACCTGCTGTCATAACTTCTGGGATGCAGGAGCAAGTCTGGGAGCTTGAGCTGCTTCCTGCCTATCTCTGGGACACTTGGTGTGATGGGCGCTAACCCAACTTCTCTATCCTCATCAGTACCACTGCTGCCTATGATTTTGCCATTTCACATGGACTGAGCACTTCCCTCAGAGCAGACAGAGCCAGAGACGGGGTGTGAGGTGCTCTGGCGTCAGTGTGCTACTTGCTAGTACCTCGGGAAACAGGTTGCCTGGGAGTTGAAATTAGGAGCTGAAGTGAGGCTGGTAATTAATTCTTGCCCTTCTAGATGCCCACTGTGAATAAGCACTCCCATCCATGTATTATAATGATCTGTGCTGTCAGAGCAGACTGAAGGGCATCTATGGGTTGACCAAGCTCTATCTTTATCTATACATTTGACAAAAATATAGATGTTTTCAATTACATTTATTTAGTGGGGGATTTTAAGGCACCATGCACTCAGATTTTAATTCAACTAATAGCTTCAACAGCAGCACTGTTCATTAGGAATATTTGCAAGGCACATTTGTCATTGAAAATTTTCTAGTTGCCATATTTTAAAAAGTAAGACGTAACAGCTACAATTAATTTTAATAATATATTTTACTGGGTAGATATACATTGGGTTACGATGTAGCTAAAACAGTATCATTTTGACATGTAACCAATATTTTAAAAACCATTAAAGAGATATTTTACCTTCTTTTTTTTGTATTAAACCTAAATCTGATGTGTTTTCTCAGTCCACCTCAAGTGCTACGTTTTAACCAGAAACGCTTGATCTGTATTTAGATTTCATAAGATTTATAGTTAAAAAAGTAGATACTTTTCACATACCCAAAGTTGTTCCAAACAAAAATTCAATTATTAGATTTTAAATTTGGATTAGATTCAATTAAAAATTCAGCTCTTCAGGTACACTAGATATTTTTCAAGCACTAATAACTACTCGTGGCTAGCAGCTGCCATGCTGCTATAGAGCCTGAGCACCTACTATATGCATCACAGCAGGTAAGACAAGGATGAGTCAGACACACCCTTATTTCCTCTGGCAGGGGTTGGGGGGGGGGGAGGAGACAGTCTGAGACAGTCTATGGATGAGACACATACACAAATAGCAACAATGTAAGGCAGGTTACCGTACTTAGTAAGGACACAGAAAAGAAAGCATTGTAAGGAGAGAAAAAGCCGTGGGCAAACGAAGGCTGGTGGCAAAGAAACAACCACGTAGAGATTGGAAATTATGGTGGTGCATATGCCTAGGAGGGTAGGAATTAAAGTTTAAAAAGACAGCCTGGGGCAGTTCTGCTGATAGCCTCAAATAGCAGGCCAAAGAGTTTGTCCTCAATCCGCTGTCAACAGGGAAAAAAGTTCCTGGTGAGGATGAATCTTTTGGAAAGATTCACTTAGTACTGATGCAGACAATAGATGGAAAAGGGGGATGGTTTGGTGGCTAAAAAAACATTTAGTTACTGAATCAGCCCTACAAAATATAGTGAAACAATGGGGCAAGTGCTAGGAAAGGAAAGAAAAATTCAAAATTTAATAAATATGTACCAGGAACTCAAAGAAAAAGAGGAGTCAGAGAATTCTGTAGCAACTAAAGTAAGGAAGTAGAGACAAAGGGCTGGATGAGAAAAGTTATTTCTCATGCATCTGAATATAAATGTTTAAAAAGAGATTGGAATATGTGTACATATGGGCTGGTAGGGGATGGGAGGAGACCTTTGGGCAGACAAAAAAGAAATCAAAATCTATTTATAGAATGGTCAAATTAGCAGAATGAGTGACTTTCCTAGAAATACTTTTCCAACAGTGGGGATGAGGAGGGAATCTGAGTAAGTTAAATTATGGTACCATTTGTTAGAAAGCTAGGCAGCTGCAGGGGTGCCTGGGTGGCTCAGTCGGTTAAGTGTCCAACTTCAGCTCCGGTCACAATCTCACATGGTGCTCCGTGCTGACAGCTCAGAGCCCAGAGCCTGCTTGGAATTATGTGCCTCCTTCTTTGCCCCTCCCCCACTCACACTCTGTCTCTTTCTCTCTCAAAAATTAAAAATTAAAAAAAGAGAAAGCTATGCAGGTGTTAAAATTTATGGCTCTTAAATTATATCAAAGGATATGGAAAACTTAAGATATACTTTTAAATGAGAACTTTCAGTTTGAATAAAAAGATTCCAATTTTATTTTAAAAAGATATGCACCTAGGGATGCCTGAGTGGGTCAGCTGGTTAAGCCTCTAACTCTTGATTTCAGCTCAGGTCATGATCTCGTGGTTTGTGAGATAGAGTCCTGGGTTGGGCTCTGCACTGACAGCACAGAACCTACTTGGGATTCTTTCTCTCCTTCTTTCTCTGCCCCTCCCTCGCTCTTTCTTGCTCTCGCTCTCTCTCTCTAAATAAATAAATAAACTTTTTCTTTTTTTAAAAGATATGCACCTACATTCTGTATAGCATAGAAAATGTGTGGAAGGACTCATACTAAGTGGTTAGCAAGCATAGATTATCTTTGGGGATAATGGCCTTTACTTTTTATATTTTATATTTTGCTATTGCTTAAACTTGCTACAGAGAACATATTATTTTGAGTTTTAAAAAGGGAGACAGGGCACCTGGGTGGCTCAGTCGGTTGAGTGTCCAACTCTTGATTTGGGCTCAGGTTATGATCCCGGGGTTATGGGATCAAGACCCACGTTGGGCTCCACACTGAGTGTGGAGCCTGCTTAAGATTCTCTGTCTCCCTCTCTGCCCCTCTCTCTTCTGCTCAGGCATTCTCTCTCTCTCTCTCTCTCTCTCAAAAAAAAAACAAACCCAAAAGACAAAAAAAAAAAAAAAACCAAACCAAAAAAACAAGAAAAAGGGAGACAAAGAAAAGGGTAAACTATATATTCATACATCAAAAAAAAAAAAAAAAAAAGGAAGAAAGAAAGGATTTATCCAAAAAAATTATCTCTGGGCCATTTAAATTTTCTTATTACAAAGTTTTTGTATTCTAAAATAAATACGTAATACTTCTATAATCAGAGAAAAAAGTCATAAAAGGAAATAACCTATAATACCAATGGTACAATCAATTTTAAATCTGTTTGCAAAGCCAAAGGTAACAGGGCTGGGTGTTTTTTAAAGAGGTTTGGATCCAATTTCTTTTACTTCTTTGGGGCTCATGCTTACTTTTATTGCTGCTGAAGTGATTTCCACATTTTTTTTTAAATGATTTCCATTCACTGTGGCCAAAAAGGAAAATCGAGGCCAACCACAAGGCAAGCCTCCCTGAGAGAAGACAAAAGGCCTCTGTAACCTGTGGAATGAAAACTTTACCAGGAGAACGTGACTCTTTTGTCATGAATGACTTCAATTGCTGGTGGACAGAAATTTTTAATGAGAACAAAGAGCATCGAAGTGATTTCAGTGCCCTGGTTGTCAATCCAGGCCAAGCACACTTGTAACTTTATATTATAATGATGGGGACAAAGAACAAGGTGTCCCATTCACCACTAGGCTCCTGCAACCAGAGGGTCCCGGGCCTTTGCAGAGTCTCTCACTGAGGTGGAAACGAGAAGGAACTCTCAAGGAGTACAGAAAGGGCTGTGAGCAAGTAAATCATCATCAACCATATAAATAATGGCAGAGAATGGGCGCAGAGATGAAACGATGCCGTCTGATCATTCACCAATGGAAAGATGTGCACTAAATCAGGGTCTTTTCTGTCTGACGCTGTTGTTTTTACTGAACAGTTAAGCGCCCAAGGAAATACCAGTTGGGTCTTAAAGACAATTTATAGCTGGGTTGGCCTCATTGCACCTGGCTGTGTTTTGACAGCAGGTTTCGTCAGTTTATAGCAGAAATTCTTGTCTACACTATAGGCTGTCACAAACGCAACTAGACCTTAGAAAAAATGTACCGCTCAGAGGCAAATCTCCCTTCGCCACACCCCTCCCCCTTTTAATGAAAAGCAAAAGCCTCCTGCTGGTGGCAAAGCCTCCTTCTCTTCAGGGGGAAATTAGGGAACCTCCTGGGACTGAGAGGGTCAGCCCCAGTGTTACAGCCCAAGTGGGGTGCGCCTGCTTCTGGGCACCCGATTAAGGACTCTTTCTTTCCTCTTCCCTCGGGGCAAACTGCTGAATACAGCGGCTTCGTTGTTTGGAGCCAGGAAATTTCGGGATTCTGCTCTCTGAGCTCCCCACTATTCCCAACCTTCAGGCCACGGAAAGAATGTCTGGGCGCCTTGCAACAGCCTGGCCTCGGAGCACAAGGCACACAGCTTTGGCGAATGCCCGCAGCCCCCATCTAAAACAAGAAGGCAGCGCTTGGCTAGTTGGCTTAACTTTGTTTCTGAGATTTTTCTAGTCAGCGATTGGCCTGGTTTGGAAGCCACCACCTTGGAAATCACAGGACCTCATTATAACACACAGGAGGTGAAAGTACTGGCTCCCAGGACTAGGTGCTGCCTTACCCATCCTTCTTCTGTTTTGCCTCTTTAGACCTCAGGATTTTGTTCTTTTTTGCTTCCAGAAGGATTGAGCCAAACAAATAACTTTTAACAGGTAACACGCATCCCTGAACAGAAGGCAATGTGTCCTTTTTAGGAATGAGCTCATGGTGGCTGGTGGCCGACATCTCCCCCCGTGTGACAGAACGGACAAAGATGTGAAGAGAGGATGAAAAGGTAATGGAGAGCAACCCCTCCTGTTCCTTAATTTCATGGTTCACAGACATTCATTGACATTCAGACACTCCCAAGGGGAAGCTCATATAACCAGCCATGAAACGAGAAACGAGCAAGCTAAGGGGGCTGCTTGCCTGAGCCCAGGGCAGAGTTTCTCACAGCCATGGGGGTCCACTCCCAGACACTAGGGCCCACTGTGATGGCTCTGCAGCTGCTTTGACCAGCCCCACGCAGTACGCCTCCCTCGACTTCCCAGGGCCCATGCTCCAGCGAGGGTCAGCACTCGGGCTGCCCTTCAGACTCCAGGAAGCACAGGACCTGGGCAGAGTGGAGGGAGAGGAGGCCCCAAGCCAGGCAGTTCCTGTGAAGCTGGGGCTGGGTGGGAACATCTCTCCCACAGAGATGCCCATGGGCTGAAAGAGGGGGAGACAGCAGAACCTTCAGTAGGGGCAGGTCCTGGTCCATAAGACAGAGAAATGAATCTAAATGGCTCATGAAGATAAGGCCAGCTTGAGGCAGGGATGCAGAACCAGAGGAGGGAGCTGAAGGGCTAGCTGCACCGAGAAAATGATGGGGAGCCGAGGGCACAGGTCAGAGGAGAGCTGTAGGCAGGCGGCTCACTCACTCATCCGGCTGTGTCCAAAGAGCAGAGCTGGAGGCACCTGCTCAACCCACTGGTAGCCTCGAAGCGTTGCCTGGTGACAACGCTCAAAACAATACACCACGCTTTGCAAGATCTCATTTAACACCACCACTCAAGGTCAACCAGATGCCCTCCTCTCGTCATCGTCCCTCGAGGCAGAGGCCAGAGGCACACACCATAATGGCAAGCTGACAAGGGTGGGATTTTCCTGACTTAGGAATACTCCACCTCAGGAAGATGATTAATTTTATACATACACATATAAATAAGTCACTGTCATAAGCAATACACCAAGCAGCAAGCTTTACTATTCTCCATAGACTCTCCTGAGCAGTAATGTTGGGCGTACCTGGGGTATTCCAGAACTCTCAAGCCAGTCTCGGAAGATGCTCTCCACAGACAGCTCAAGCCTTTAAAAATAAAACAAAAAGGGAAGGATTAAAAAGTTACAGAGTCCTTGTTACACAGCACGTTTCTATGGGTACATGACAGAATCCACCTCCCAGAGAAGTAGCTATTCTCTGGAGAACACAATGCTGTCCCAGGTTAAAGTGCAGAGGGAGACCCAGTCACACTCAGGGCAGCTTCAGTCAATAGGAGTGTGCACCATGGAACCTAAAAATCAGAGGTACACCATAAGGGGTGCTATTGATGCCTTAGCAGGAACTGTTTGGTCAGAAGCACCAATTCAGGGACGATAGGGCACGTCCGCAGGTCACACCAGGCGTGACCGCTTCCTCCAGAGTCAGCAGCACAGTGAAATCCTAATGCTATAGCACGTAGTACACCACAATGAAATTTGAACTTTATCATGACGAAGGGCTGTAACAGGCCTAAATGGGGCAACTCACTGTCAGCCCACAGACGGGGTCGGCGGCAGGAGCGCACATGGTTTCCGCGCCTCTGTTTTAAGCAGGCCCACGTTCTGCTTTATTTGAAATATTGCAGTTGCTTGTTAAGTCTGCCCCAAAGTCAGCTGAAATTCTTTTGGTTTCAGGTCCTGCTGATTTGAATACTCCTTAAGTTTGTGAAGTATCCAGGATATTTAGGGTCAAGAGACCTTAGGTTGTGTCTTCCTGTCTTCCTGGGCTAATGACGTTTAAAGCAACCTCAGACCACTTCTAGACAACTCCCACTCATGCTCCATATCGCTGCTCGCAGAGGCCTTTCCCAAGCCCTCTCCCAGGCTGTGTGTGACATCCACCGTACTCCCCGTCCCCTGCGC
Organism: Crocuta crocuta; assembly: GCF_008692635.1. NCBI lineage: Eukaryota > Metazoa > Chordata > Mammalia > Carnivora > Hyaenidae > Crocuta > Crocuta crocuta. The sequence continues at coordinate 5,902,860 of NW_027551560.1, read as the reverse complement.
CACAGCATTCATCAGTTTGTGATTGTCATTTATGTGACCACTTGCCCTTTACCCGTCCCCTCGCTGGATCGAAGCTCTCTGAGATCAGGGTCTAATGCCTGTTTTACTCACTTCTCTAAATCCAGAACGGAGACCACTTCCTGGCATAAGAAGATTCCCATTGGTACTTTTTATTGGAATGAGTGAAAACACATTTCACACTGAACTCAATAAAAAATATTCCCTTTTAATTTAAAAATCACCTTTCCCAGTAAAAGCTTCCCAAGGTGTTAGGCTCCAGAACTTTAAAAATATATATAAAATATCTCTTTGCTCCCTCGCTCCCTCCCTCCTTTAAGGGATTGTAGAAGTTGGGGAAAGATACAGTGCTGTCTGCGTGGTGAAGGTGCTGAAGGCCAGTGCTCCCCTCACCTCCCGGGCTGGGCAGTAGTGGGAAAGGGAGGAGGGAAAAGTGGGTCTGGGTAGGGGTGGTGAAGAGGGGGCTGACTGATATTGTCACTTCCTTTTCTTTCCCCAGTGAGAAGCAAGTCACTGGTGTGCGCTGGTCCTCCCGGGCCAAGGCCAAGGCAAAGGTTGCAGAAGGGCACAGCTGTTGGTATTTCCAAACCAGAAAGGGGGCAAGAGGGACGACACAGACCAAGCGGTTTGGATTCATTTTCAAGGTGATGCTCATCTGTGGGATAGCCAGCAGGGGAAGGGGAGAGGCCAGCGGTGGAGGAGGGGAGAGTGACCACCTCCCAAGGCTGCTTGCACTGGGCTCATTCAGGTTCCCAGATTCAGTGGAATTCCTGGACATGCCGCGTGTGCAGGTACCACTGGGTGCCACCGTCCCCGAGCCTTGCCCCACCACTTTGTGGTCATTTAGCAGCATCAATCCAGGTGCGAGTGGCCAAGTTCCCCCTCATAATCATGACAGTGTAGACACATGTGTGTGCATACATGTGTGCACTCGTGTGCCTGTGTGTGTATGCGGCACGTGGGGCCAGGATGGGTGGGTGACTGGAAGAGAGGAGGTGGTTCTCAGATCACCTTAAATCCAGATCACTGTTCCTTTTGGAGCTTGGTGGCTGCCGGTAACAGGCCTAACTGATCTTCCGGGAGGAGGCAAGCTGGGCTGAAGGGGCCTCTTGGAGGAGTGTCTGAGGAGACTCAAAGTGGTCTTATTTTCTAACAAAATGTGAGAGGCTGACAAGGCAGATAGACTGTAATTTCCACTGAAGACAAGGTGCTCCATGCAAGGCCTGCTCTTACAGACCGGCCCCACCTTGTCAGGCACTCAGGAGGGTGGGTCATTGGTGGTGCTGGGTTCCTGCCCTGGGGTCTCAACAGCTGTGGGGGGATCTGCTGGTGCTCTAAGTTGTCTGTCCTGATTGGGAGGCCTACCTGCTTCCCCCTCCCCGCCCCCATGCTTCCCTGAAGCTTCTCCTAAGCCACCCATTCATCTGCTTCCTTTCTAGCCAGAGACGGGCATTCCGGTTCCGGAGCCCTGGGGCCAAAATCTCCACCCTTCCAGCAAACTCAGGAAAGCCAAAGCCAGAGGCTGACTCTGACCTGAGATCTGTTGTGCTGTGGCATTCTAGGAAGACAGGCATTCTTAAACCTTGCACAACTTGAGAGGAAGACAGGGAATTTAGAAAGGATTTAGACAAGAGTGGTAGTGAGGATCAAAGGGCCGAGTGCGCTGGATCTGTGAGGGAGGTCAAGGGAACTGGGATTAAATGTCCTAAAGAAGAAAATCTGGGAGTGACTTCATGGCCATTTTTGAGTGATTTTACAAAAGATGGCAAACAGCTGTTGTGCATCCTCATGGAGGAGTAAGAGGGCATGGACATAAATTTCCTTCGGGGGGAATTTTAGCTTAAGCTCACATTGTTAGGGGTGGCAGGGGAGGGGCTGAGGCGTTGAGTCCTGGAATGTTACTGAGCAAGGCCCAAGTCTTCACCAGAGAACACTGAAGAACGGGCAGTGCCTTTCTGCCTGCGGGCATTCATTCGCTCGATATACATAGTGGGCACAGGGTTCTGTGAAAGGCTCGGATCGGAAGCCCCGGGGCCTGACACACAACAGACATAGTCACAGTGCTGCCAGCTCCTGCGCAGAGAGGGGACTACGTGTGGAAGAGGCACAGCTGTGTCAGGTGCGACAGCTAGAAGGAGGACAGCGGGAGGTGTGTTAGAGGAGTCTTTTTTTTTTTTTAAGTTTATTTATTTATTTTGAGAGGGACAGCATGCTCATGCAAGTAGGGTAGAGGCACAGAGAGAGGGAAAGAGAGAATCCGTGCAGGCTCCATGGTGTCAGCACAGAGCCTTACACAGGGCTCGATCCCATGAACCATGAGATCATGATTTCAGCTGAAATCAAGAGTCAGATGCTTAACCAACTGTGCCACTCAGGCGCCCCAGAAGTCTTCTTAAAGGAAGGAAAGCATGAGCCATGTCATGGAGGAAGTCTGTGCTGTCCCCAGCGACGAGGCAGGACCACTAAAATAGAAGGAAAGTGCATGCAGGGCAAAGGGAGCTGAAGCAGGAAAGTCCAAAGCATGGTCACCTGGGCTGGCACATAGAATGAGGTGAGGGAAGGAAAGGGGTGTCCTGTGTGAACCTTGAAGTCCTGCCACTGGGCCCTGGCTTCGTCAAAGAGGCTCTGAGTAAGGCTGCAGAATGGCACAAATAAAATGGAGGTGAGGAAGAGTAACTGAGGGAAAAGAGGCTGGAGGCAGGGAGACCAAAGTGGAAACTGTGAATGTGCTCACGTGAGAGGCTACATGAGGATTAGACAGATGTGGGGTGCTGGGAATGGATGCGGAGGGTGGTCCTGGGTGAGTGAGAGACCATGTGCAGACAACGGGCCCCATCACTCGCTCCAGGGTGATTCCCCATGGAATATACATGCTGGTGAACAATTTGTGCTACAGTCTACAACCTGAACAACTGACCAGGTCAACCGTGTGGGTTATTCCACGGGAAAGCATTAAGGTGAATTTTGCTTTGCCATATTTAGTATTTGCACACCCAGGTACCATTATACAGTGGCACTAAAAACAAAGCAAACAAGAACTCCTCTGGCCATTATCAAGTAAAGGCATAAAAATAGTAGCTGTTGCTTATTGAACACCTACTATGTACCAGGCTCTATAGCAAAAATCTCATTTACATTTGATAGTATTTGTGCAAGACCAATATTATTATCCCCATCTCAGAGATGAGCAAATACAAGTTCCAAGAAGTTAAGGGACTTATCCAAGGCCACACAGATGGTACTTGAAGAGCTGGGATCCACGTCTATGCTGTCTGCTACAAAGCCCTCACTTTTCTTTCTCTGCTGAATTTAGGCATCGTGGTACGTTGGTCGTGATTTGTGCTGCAGGTGAGCTTGTGGAAAAGAAGGGCCTGTGTTTGCTCCAAACAGTGTTGACTTCTTGCTCGCATCTCTCCTGCTAAAGGTGGCCTGGCCCCTGCTGTGGTCACCCCATTTGTGTGCCCTTTGATTTCAGCTCTGAAGAGAGGGGCAAAAGTGCGAGGGAGGAGAGTTCATCGTTCAGCTGCATCCAGCAGCAAAAGACACTCTTCCGTGAACGAAAAAAACATGTGTTTTCAGATCACTTTCCTTTGGAAAGGTTCAAAGCATCTTACAACCATTATCACTTCATTCTTCATAATATCCTTGGGAAGTGGGTGTCATTTGTTGTGTGTGGCTTTTAGCAGATGGAGAAACTGCAGCAGGAGAGGACAGCACAAAGTTGGGCCAGGCAAAGGGCCAAAGACAAGACCCAGGTTTCTCGACTCCCAGCGCTATGCAGACATCCAACTGCACGGATGCATATCTGGGGATTGCTAACGGGGAATGGGATATTGAACTATGAGAGGAAGAAGAAAGCAATACCTCCAGCTGTTTAAAAAACCCAATATTTTTTAAGGTATTAGAAGTGGCCTTACCTCCCAAAGAAATTATGAGACGTGTGATAATGCCTAATTTTTTTTAAGTAGGCTCGATGTCCAACATGGGGCTTGAACTCATGACCTTAAGATAAAGAGTCGTGTGCTCTACCAACTGCGCCAGCCAGGTGCCCCAATAATGCTTCATTTGCAAGGAAGAAATGGACTGGGTGTTTTGAGGGAAAAAGTGATAATTATGTACTTTTTGCTGTTTTGTCATAATTACTGAGGTGACAGTGCAGGTGAATTTTTAGGTCTGGACTTGGTAAAGCAAACGTTGGCTTTTTCAAATCAAGACACTCAGAATCTAAGCCAATGGTGAATGTTTCCCCTCTGAGATCATGTGGCTTAAATAATCACCACAACAAGCAGAAGCATTTCCACTTCGCTGGGACCCAGGACTTACAGGAAATTACTCTTCTGCATGTCTGATCACTATGGAAATTGATTTTATACAGATAGCTAAAAGTACACAGACCCACGACTGCGTGCCCCCATATTTGTAATAGCGAGCGGTACTTCCACCTCATTACTTGGGCCTCCCGGCATCTGGAACAGCAGGTTGCTTCACCCTCCGGCTGGGAGAGTTCCCTCTCTGTACGCCCACATCCTGTAAGGCAACTCTGCATTTCAGGCGTCTGTCTCCAGTCCCTCTGAGCTATAAATGTGGTGGTCACACGTAGTTACCACGGCAGGGGAAAGAATATGCTGGACGCCCTGGCATAATGCTGGCTAGAGAAATAAGCTGGGTTTAAAGCTGAAAAAGTTTAAAGGTGATGGCTCTTCTCTTTGTGATGTTAACATGCGTAGAAATAGATGCAGGCTTGTGTGAAAATGGTATTGCACTTGCGGTATTGCTTGTTTGGTTGATTTCTGAGGGCAGAGCGACAAGGCTGGGTGGAGTGACCATCAGCTCTTTCTGCTAATTGTGCCTATCAATTTGCTGCCGACCACAAGAGATGTCCTTACCACTCTTGGCTCCCACCTGCAGCCCCTTGAGATTCCAAATATCACACACTCTCCATGCCTCTAAAGGAAAGCACAACTTTCCCAACTTTCTAAAGACCCGTGCAACTTTCACATGAACTAAACTGCAGATGGAACAGACTTTGGAAGTGCAGGTACTAGATGCATAATGCACGCAAGCATTGGGACCCTCAGTTCTCAGGGTCTAAAATGGAAATGCCCTTGCTTGGCATGTGACTGACATTCTGCATGGATTTTCAAATTTTGGTAATTTATGTCCTTGTTTTTGTTTTTGATTTTTAGAAAGAGAGGGAGTGTGAGCAGGGGAGAGGGGCAGAGGGAGAGAGAGAGAATCCCAAGAAGGTTCCACACTGTCCACGCAGAGCCCAATGAGGGGCTCAGTCCCATAAACCTGGGATCATGACCTTAGCTGAAATCAAAAGCTGGATGCCCAACCAACCAGACCACCCAGGCGTCCCAATAATTTGCCTTTAAGTTCCCTCTCTACATGAATGAGATACAAGTAGTATGCATCTCAGAACTGTGCACATGGCTACTTATTTCTTGATCAAAAGGAGTCATCTGTGCTTGGGTAGATAATGAAGATTGCTAAGTCACATTTATAAGCAAGTACTCCCTAGCTCTGTGGGGGAGGAAAGGTAGTGAATTAAACCAAACACATGAACAGCACACACAGACATAATAATTGATGGGCAAAGAAAGAGCCACTGTTGATACGGCTGCAGTATTAGGTGGGCAGGGCACTCTTGTATCAAGGCGGGCTGGCGCATAGGATCTGTCTGGATTTTCTTCTAAGCACTTTTAACTTTTTTCCCCTTGGTCTCATAAAACATTAGCATTTAAACAGAAATCTTACATTGAAGATGTCTGAAACACAACTCCTCACCTTCCTCCCCTCCATCTTCAAACTTCTCCCTTCCACTCCCTCTGCCCCATACTGGTTCCTGAGACAAATTCCCCCTCCCCAGGCTATGTTTCCAGAGCTACCTCAGAGAACAACTGAGTGGCCAAGAAAGGTAGGTCAGGTCTTGCTGGACTCCTCCTCATAACTTCCAAAAACAATCAACCAAGTCTTACCTGTGGCCCCTCTGGAATAACCCTCGGATCTGTTTATTACTCTCAAACTCTCCTGCCACAACACCTGCCCGGTTCCAGCTCTAGATCTTGCTGGGTGAACAGCTGTCTTGGTTTCTCGTTGGTGGACTCCAGTCCTCCCCGCCCACATCTATCTTCCACAGCAACCCGCATCCCCTACCCCCAGTATCTTTCCAACCTGCTGATGGTGCTCTCCTACTTTAAACCTTCAGAGGTACTTCCTTGCTTGAAGGCTTGAGGCTAGGACACTGGGGCCTTTCCCTGTGTACCGAGGACTCTGAAACTCCCAGGAGCACTTCCTACACTGAGTCATAATGATCTGTTTCATGCATATCTTCAGCAGTGAATTAGGGGCTCCCTGCGGGCTGGGCATGGAATCTATTCCTTTCCGTCCCCTAGTGTCCAGCCTAAAGCCTGGTATGGAAGGTGCTCAATAGATAGTGTTAAATTAATCAATGCAAGAGAACAACACAAAAGCACTACAACACACAGGATGCTGGCCCCTGAACATTAACTGGTCTAATCTGAAGAACCTTGTCCCGATCAGAATGGCTCACGTGCCTAACAGATGTTCCTGGGGATCAGTTTGCAGCAGAGCCACAGATTAGAAGCTCTGGGGGTAGGTGTGGGACCTTTGGAGACCCAGATAAAATTGGTACAATATGCTGCCTAGGTAAAAGGGCAAACGGTCTGTTTTAATAGCTGAATTAGATTCTCAGTTTAGTTAGCAGGAAAGAAGATGCTTGAGTCTCAAAAAATATTCTGGTATACTTGCTGAAATAGATTCCTTGTAGGGAGGAAATTGTCTTTTAACTTTTCAGGGGAATTTTACAAAGAAGCTTAAACCTCCTAGCTAAAACATGATCCTAACTGGGAGAGGGAGGCATCCTCTCAAATGATTGGTGGTCAGTTGCCACCAGTAAACAGACAGGGCTCTTCCACAGCTGCAACAAAAGTCTCTTTGTGGGCCCGACAGTGTCCCTCGATACATATTCACAATGGTAAAATCCAGGTCCCCTGGAGCCAGAGGCCTCAGGGCCATCCACATGAACTTAATAACCTTATTAGCAAGAAGATGGAAAGAAAGAAGACCTCCCAAACCAAAAATGCATTTTGTCACTCCTATGAAATTTGCTGTATTTGTGTCCTAACAAGTTCTTCTGAAAGAATGCATAGTAACTGACTTTGGTAAGAGCACTACACCATTTCTATTAATTTTCTTTTCTTTTCTTTTTCTTGCATTAGCTTCTAAGGAAACTGCTGAAGTCTATCAGAGGGCATGAAAACTTATTCCAGGAAAGGTACAGAAGAAAAGGAAANAAAAAGAAAAAAAAAAAAAAAAATATATATATATATATCTTGCAGGTAAACTGTTGTTCTTGACCTTAGGAATAATGGCCACATCTGATGTGATTTTTGCCTAAAGAAAATCTGTATCTCTGCTTAAAAAGAAAGGGCAGGCAAAAATCTAGCACTTAGGAAAATATCTTCATATCTTCATGGCCTCTGGAACCTCCCCTGAACTTACATGTCATCTCCTGGTGTCATAAACCCTGCAACCTTCCCTTGAAGACACTCCATTTGGACTGCCTCTAAGACTGGCCCACCTACTTGGAGGATGACCTTGCATGGGTCCAAGTAGAGTCTGTGGGGAAGAATTCATTTCCACATTTGGAAATCCATTGTGAGCATAAAAACATAGTTAAAGCTGTGGGTCAGAAAGGAGAGGAACATTGGCTCCTCTTCAAAGAAATGTTTGATTTCTCAAGATGCCCCCTTTTAATGTTAAATACCAGTTTTGCTATTAGAAATTATGTTTCAGGGTATTCACTTTTACCGTCTAAATGAAGACAGGAAATTAGAAGGAGAGGGTTGGAATGAACCTAGTCTAAACTCTGATGTAGGTCCTAAACCTCCTCCTCCTATACGTGGTCAGCCCCTTGTACCTCAGTCCTCTTACTGGTAAAATAGTTTCAGACACATCATGCACCCACTGGTATTGGATGGAGGATTAACTGAGTGTCTGCATACAGAAGGCTCCCACTGAGTGCTGGCTTATAGCCACCCACTATGCTGGGGCGCTGGGGTGGCTCAGTCAGTTGAGCATCCAGCTCTTGATTTCGGCTCTGGTAGTGATCTCATGGTTGTGGGATGGAGCCCTATGTGGAGCTCCATGCTGGGGATGGAGCCTATTGAAGATTCTCTCTCTCCCTCCCTCTGCCCCTCTCCCCTGCTCGCTCGCTCTCTCTTTCTAAAATAAAACTTAAAACATAAAAAAAAAACCCAATAACCATTACGTTGATGCTGGCGGTGGTGGAGGACTATAATAAGGATTAAATGATTTTCTGTATATAACAGTGACTGATGCACAGAACATGACTATTGTTATAACTGTATCAATCATTGATTGAGCACCTACTTTTCACAGGTGTATATATATCCTTTATTTCTCCTGAGGGTGAAAAACTGAAGTTTGGAGGGATGAATAATGTGCTCTGCATTGCAGAGCTGGGAAGGAGCCACAGTGGTGTAAGGACCTAGGAGAGCTTCACTTCAAATCCCAGGCTCTTATTACTACATTATACTTTTACCTTCAATTAAACAGCATTTCTTTCTATTAAGCTACATTAACTAGAGAACCCTAACCTAGAACTCTCCTCTCCTCGATTCTTTTTGCAGCAACTAAGGCCACAAAGTGTCCTTGGCTTGCCTCTGACACTACTTTCGGGAGCTTATCTATTCTGGGCCCTCCCAATGCCGCGGCATGCCCTGGTTCCCCACACCCACCTGGGCCTTGCTCTAGGTCTGGTTGACTGTCCTGGGACTCCCCCCCTACCTTGGCTAGGTCCTGACCTCTGTTAAGACAGGAAGATTGAACTTTCTAGATTGTAATAAGCCAAACAATAGCAGGACCATTTTTTAACATTAAAAGTAAAACCTGGCTCTTAATTCTTAAATTGGTCCTCACCTTTTTTCTTCTGGGATGTTCTCCAACAGCATTTGAAGGAAATCCTGGAATAAGAAAAAAGCAACCCATTAAAGATGTCCATCAATAAATAACTCTGTCCGGAATCATGCCAGAGACCGGGTGCTCCCAGCTGCTGACAGCTTACCTGCTAGGGAAGCCAGGCCTGGCTTGACTTATTAGACTATATATTGTATTTATTAATTTACCAGGGCTTCAATCCAATCCAATATTTGTTTTGTAAAAACCACAAACAAATTGAAAAATGTACTCTTTGTTATTTTGACCTAACCCAATTTATTTTATTTCATGATTATTTTCAAAAGGCACTGTCCTCTCTCTACTCAACCATGTTCTCCTCCTCATAAGCTTTCCCTACAGATCCCGTTACAACTGGACAATCACAACTCCAAAAGGCTAGTAACTAACTTTTCAACATTCTTGCATTGCTCTGTGTCAGGATAAAGACAGGCACCTGGCATGCTCAGTTGGTGGAGCATGGGACTTTTGATCTCGAGGTTGTGAGTTTGAGACCCACGTTGGGTGTAAAGATTACTTAAAAAAAAAAAAAAAGATGAAGACAAAAAAACAAGACAAGTAATATCCCAGTGGAGGAACAAAGGTGTCAAAATTACAAAAAATGGTTCATGGGCCCATGCCTCCACCTTCAGCCTCCATGCCACTGTGCAATCCTCAATTGCTTCGCATTTAGGATCTTTCACTAATAGATTTTTCTAAACTAAAGGCATGACTTAAGACACACCCACTTTCCCCCTTTATGATGACAAATTTCAAACTTACTCAAAAGCAGAGAAGAGTATAATTAACCTTCAGGGACCCATCAACCCACAGCCAATCTGCCCTAAACTCTTATCTGTCTCCTGTATTATTCAGAAGTGAATTCCAAATGTTACATAATTTCATCAATCAATGTTTCAATAAATCATCTCTAAAAGATAAGCACTCTTTAAAAAACCACGGTGGCACCTATGTGTCAGTCGTTACGCGTCCAACTCTTGATTTTGGTTCAGCTCATGATCTCACAGGTCATGGGAAGGAGCCCCGAGTTAGGTTCCTTACTGACAGCGTGAGCCTGCTTGGGATTCTCTATCCCTTTCTGCCTTTCCCTGCTCTCACACAGGAGCTCTCTCTTTCTCTCTCTCAAAAACAAAGAAACAAACAAACATTTAAAAAATAAAAACATAACCACAATACCATAGGCCTAAAATTTTTCACATATAAATGTTTAAAATTACATTTATATTTAATTGGGACCTTGAGTATTATGACCAATCTTTTCAGCCCATCTAATTATAGAATCTTGATTTGGTCCCAACTAGGTTTGTCAGATAAAATATAGGATGCCTAGTTAAATTGGGGGGCATACTTACACTAAAAAATATTTGCTGTTTATCTGAAATTTGAATTAAAGTGGATGTTGTGCATTTTTATTTGCTGAGTGATCCCAGGCTAGTGTTAACTCTAAGTTACTGCAGGGTTTGATAACATTCATTTTGGATAAATACAGAACATGAAAGAGAGAAGAAGAATATTTAACTTTCTAGGGACTTAATATTGAATAATAAATAAGATCTACACTTGAAGTTTTTCTTTTAATAAATTTAAAACAGTCTTTTAAAACAGGTCCTTTAAAGAGGGGCCTGTGTAACAGACACACGAAACGATGCTCAACATCCCTCCTCATCAGGAAAATACAAATCAAAACCACACTGAGGTACTACCTCATGCCAGTTAGAGTGGCTAAAGTGAGCAATCAGAGGACTCTAGATGCTGGCAAGGATGTGGAGAAATGGGCACCCTCCTACACTGTTCGTGGGAATGTAAACTGGCGCAGTCACTCTGGAAAACAGTGTGGAGATTCCTCAAAAAATCAACAGTAGAACTCCCCTATGAGCCAGCAATAGCACTGCTAGATATTTATCCAAGGGATACAGGAGTGCTGAGGCATAGGGGCACATGTACCCCAACGTTCATAGCAGCACTCTCAACAATAGCCAAAACATGGAAAGAGCCTAAGTGTCCATCAATGGACGAATGGATCAAGAAGATGTGGTTTATCTATACAATGGAATAATACTACATGGCAATGAGAAAGAATGAAATCTGGCCATTTGTAGCAACATGGATGGACCTTGAGGGTGTTATGCTGCATGAAATGACTCAGGCAGAGGAGAACAGATACCATATGTTTGCGCGTATAGGAGGATTAGGAGGAACTTAATGGAGGACAGTGGGGGAGAAGAAAGGGGGAAACAGGGAGAGAAAGGGAGGGAGGCAAACCATGAGAGACTCTTGAGTGCCGAGAACAAACTGAGGGCTGATGGGGGTGGGGAGGAGGGGAAGGGGGGTGATGGGCATGGAGGAGGGCACTTGTGGGGATGAGCACTGGGTGTTATATGGAAACCAACTTGACAATAAACTATTTAAAAAAATAAAAAATAAAGAGGGGCCTGTGTGTAAGCCCAGGTGACCAAATAAAACACTACCAAATGACCATCTCTTCAGAAGGAAGCCACACCCTCTGCCCCGGTCCCAAGAACCAAGTCTCCAGATCCAGGGTCAGCTGGGGGCTCTGATGAGATCCATCTAAATCACAGTGCAAGACGGAAGCTGTACTGACCTTCGTATTGCAAACAGATGGAATTACAGAGGAATGGAAATCTGCAAACAATTTGTATGACACAGTGTTCTCTCTCCATCATGGTACTAAGCATAGTCGCTGTCCCTTTCTGTGTATTTACAGGTGGCTAAGGCCATTTCTTCCACACGGAAAGTCTCTCTTTTAGAGTACTAATGAAAGATGTATTTCTCCTGACCTCTCTTCTGCTACCAAGTCATTATTTGTCTACTGTTGCTTCACCTACAATAAACGATACAAAGGACAACAAAACTAATTTTAAAAACATGTATTGTGTAGTCAAAATGGAAAAGGACAATTCCAACAGAATAATACCTCACATCTGAAGTCCTTCCTAGCACCTGCAGTAGATATAAGGAGAAAAAAGAGGACATGGGTAATATCTACAATGTGAGGAATTATTTTTGTTTGAGATTTTTTTTGTTGTTTTCTTTTACTTTTTTCTTTTCTTTCTTTCTTTTTTTCTGTTCTTTTTTTTTTTTTTTTTTGATATAGAGGGAGACAGAGCATGAGCAGGGGAGGGGCAGAGAGAGAGAGGGGGACACAGAATCCGAAGCAGGCTCCAGGCTCCGAGCTGTCAGCACAGAGCCTGATGCAGGGCTTGAACACACAAACTGTGAGATCACGACCTGAGACAAAGTCGGATACTCAACCAACTGAGCCACCCAGGCGCCCCTGTTTGAGGTTCTTGAGGTCATTATTTTTATAATTTAAAAATATTTTAATGTTTATTTTTGAGAGAGAGAGAGGAAGAGAGTGAGTGGAGGAGAGGCAGAGAGAGAGGAAGACACAGAATCCCAAGCAGGCTCCAGGCTCTGAGCCCAATGCAGGGCTTGAACCCACAAACCATGAGATCATGGCCTGAGCCAAAGTTTTATAACTTAAATAATTATTTTGTAAAAAGGTTAACTTAGAAATTAATTTATCACAATCTGATATATTGATTACTTCGCAAATATTTTATTGGCTTACTGACAGAATTCTTGCTTCTTAAAACTCTGAGTGCTGAGGGATGCCTGGGTGGCTCAGTCAGTTAAGCATCAGACTTCAGCTCAGGTCATGAGCTCATAGCTTGTGGGTTTGAGTCCCACCTCAGGCTCTGTGCTGACAGCTCAGAGCCTGGAGCCTGCTTCGGATTCTGTGTCTCCCTCTCTCCTTGCCCCTCCCCTGCTCACACTCTGTCTCTCTCTCTCAAAAATAAACATTAAAAATTATTTTTTAAATCTGAGTGTTATAATTATAATTTCTTACTAAATTCTTACTTCATCATCTCCTTATAGTCCATTATCAACTCATCCCATATTTGTCCAGTAATTTATGCTCAGTTATATAGGGGAGAAAAATGACATTAACTCAATGACAAGGAGGAGAATTTAACTGCAGGAGAAACAGGTAATTCAGAGGTAACCTTAATTCTTCCTTTTTGCGTTTTGCAATTACAATCGGATCTTTCTTTATAGGACTACAGAACACAACGTTTTGTGTGAATTCTGAACACAGAATTTTGTGTGAATACAGGAAAAGTATAGGAGGTCCCCAAGAAATCTTGCTTCATTTTTAAGAAAGTGGGTGACCATCTGCAGGTCACACGACAGCTGGATGGAAGCTTCCAATCAATGTTGGGGACAAAGGTCTAGAGGATCACAGTGGATCACAAAACCCTAACACCTGGAGCATCTAAGTCATGGTGCCTGTATTCCCATGGGCTATGTGAATGCCCATCCACAGTGCTAGATGTTCTATCTAGGTGCCATCCAATTCAAAGACTTTCTTGGCCCCAGTGCTGTATCAATGGAATCAACCCTTCTTACTTCTTTCATAGACCTAATCATTAACCACAACCTGCTAGTTCTCCTGGTTCGTTTTGTAAATTGGCATATAGTCTGGAGTAGACTCACCACAGAAGCATTTCCTCTCTTTCCACAACAGGGGAACATAAAAGGAAAAATGTCTCCTATGATTATTCCTTCCCTTACCACCTCTTTTCAGTTCTTCATACATCTTCTTTCTTCCTTTCAGCATGTTGGCAGCTTATAAATTTTAAGTTACAAATCTTAACTGGACAAGGAGGGCTTTCTTTAAAGGCTGATTCTAGGATCATTGACAAAGTTAGTTAGCAGCAAATGTCAGAGTCCCAGTTTGTACCTCTATAGTACACCTGAAAAAAGATTAAAACCAAACCAAACCAAAACCAAAAACCAAAAACCCCTGCTGTTTTGACAGCGGGCTAGGATAAAATTTTATCTGGATCCTTGGAAATTGTTACAAGCCCTCATCCCAATCAAAAAATACATTCCTTGAGAATATTTTTTCATTTTCTACTCACATCATAATCTACATTCCTACTTTTGTAATAATTTAATCAGGTCAGTCCCAGACAGTTTATTTTGANTGGCACCAGGCTAATTTGGTAATTTTTTTTAAGTCCTGGTAAAAATATTCAATAAAAAGCAGGTACACATAGATTCTACCAGACAAACTGACAATGGCTTGATAATTGCACAGGATTAGTGATTTCTGTCAGATGTTTTATGAATAATTACCATGGTCATGGGGAGGTAGAGGTAGGAGAGGCAAAAGAAATAACCAAATAATTTAAGTAAGGACAGGGTTGGCAGGGTAAGAACTGAGAAATGAACTGGTCAGCAAGAAGTCATTGTTAACGTGTAGTGGGGACTGGGAAAATGTAATACCACAGTGTTGGACAGGTGGGGTGTTCACAAGGGATATGATTAAGAAGTAAATTGGGTGGGGCACCTGGGTGGCTCAGTCGGTTAAGCGTCCAACTTTGGCTCAGGCCATGATCTCATGGTTTGTGGGTTCGAGCCCTGCATCGGGCTGTGTGCTGACAGCTAGCTCAGAGCCTGGAGAATGCTTCTGATTCTGTGTCTCCCTCTCTCTCTGACCCTTCCCTGCTCACACTGTCTGTCTGTCTCTCTCAAAAAAATAAATAAAACATTTTTAAAAATTTTTAAAAAGAAGTAAATTGGAAAAAGAAGGAATTGAAGGACTTCTGAGCAAAGAACCTGGATTACAGTCTTATTCATCATTAACAAGCAAAATAAACAAAAGCAATCCACCAAAAAAAATTTTTAAGACAAAAATGTCAACAGCAGCAACCAAACAAGGAAAGAAGTACAGCATCATGGCATAAATTTCAAAAGGAGACAACTAAGGAAAGAAACATAAGACTGCACCACAGCCTTCAGTCTTCCCCTGCACCGCCCCGATCTCATGCTTAGCAGTCGTGGGACTGGAGAACTGCCGAAACCCTGCAAATTCTCACAAATACCCACACATTTGGAAAGAAACAGGAATATCTTTATTTTCCTTTTTTTTTTTTTTTTGACCACGAAGCGACTAGAAATGTTTACTGTAGAGTGATGAGCAAAACCTGGGAAATAAACAACTGAGAAGGACGCTCTTTGATGGACTGCATAGCTTCTAGAGCTCCAAGTGGAACTGGAGGAACACTATTGAGAGGGTACCTGCAGTGGGAAAAAGCTGCACCCAAATTAGGTGACAAGAGTCTTGGCTGGGGACATTTAACACAATTTCAAGAGTTAGTGGAGCCAAATTTTTGCAACAAAAGCTGTATGCCTCTCCAAGTGTAGCTCTTCCCCTCCACCCCCTCCGTGCATAACACCCAAGCTTTAAACTGTAGCTCAGAGGGAAAGAAAACATGTCCATGATGGGTTGAGAAAGAAATCAAGAACAATGTTCTAATACATAAGAGAATAAATAAAAGGGCAGGGCAGGGCTACTCATACTGAGAATGAGCAAGAAGAAAAGTATGGCAACTATGCAAATTAATGCAACAAAAACCCACATAAAGAGAAAGAACTAAGAAACATGAAATAAAAGACAAAGACTCTTGAGGAAAACCTAATCCAAGGAACAGAAGAAAATTCTCTATGAACGGTTTACACTATAAAATAATTTAACTAAAGATATAATAAGAACATAGAGTCGGTAAAATGAAAGCTCAGAGACAAGATGATAAAACAACAAAATGAGATGAAAAGAGAGATTTCTAAGCAAACGAAATAAATTGAGGACCAAAATAATACCAGTACAGGAGCACTAATAATACAGAAACAGCAAGAAAAACAGACATTAAAGAAAAAATTTTTATGTTATGACAATATTAATAATAAAAATAATGTCATTTGAGATAAACACAGCCCATCAAGAACAAGAAGACAAAAGCGATTAGAAAATAACGGGTATGGAAGACAAAGATGATATGACATAGGTGAGGGTGCCTGGGTGCCTCAGTTGTTAAGCATCTTACTTTAGCTCAGGTCATGATCTCACGGTTTGTGGGTTCAAGTCCCACATCAGGTGATCTCAAGCCCTGCTGTGGGTGAACACAAGCCTCACGTCAGGAGAGCCCCACTTCTCTCTCTTTCTCTCTCTCTCTCTCTCCCTCCCCACCTCTGCTCTCTGCCCCTCCTGGGATTATCTCTCACTCTCTGCCCCTTGCTCACTTGCATCCTCTCTCTCAAAAGACAAAAGATGATATGACATAAGGATAACTGGTAACCTTGAAATTTAGAACCCTTCAAAAGGGAAAAAAATCCAAATGTGTTCAAACATACAGTTAAGACAATTTCACTAAAAGAAGGAAGAACAGAAGGTAAAACTGGAAGTGCATGTTCCTTTCTAGGGAAAAACAAAAACAAAAACAAAAAACTGACGCAGATTCATAGACACCAAGCTATTTTCTGAGACAATTACTAAATGTCACACTGTCATCTGAGTGGTATAAAGAGGAAAAAGTAGTTTCTACAGCCTTATTAATGGAGGCAGGTTAAGCAATATCCACAAAGTTCTGAGGGAATGAAAAAGTGACCCAAGAATCTTACACCCATTCAGTTTGTAATTCAAATATAAAGGCAACAAACATTCTCAAGTACATACGAACTGAAAAATCACAGAAGCAGTGAGTCTGCAATTTGAACATCAATTTGATAGCAAATCCAGCCAACAAAAAGTCCAATCAAACTAAGACATTCCTGAATACAGAAGCATGGAATAGTCACCGGTGGTGAAAATGAAGTCCTTTACATACAGAGCTAAGACTATACAACTGTGAAAATTATGGTTACAGCACATACGTAAAGGATATAAACCTTAACTATGTGAAAATATTAACTAAGAAAAATTTCAAATAGGGGGAAAGTAGTAGAAGTACATAACTGCTGATTTCATCAGCTTTTACAGAAGTGTATAAATGAATGCTTTCTAAAAATAAAATAAATAGCTGAAGAGGAAAAAAATAACAATTTTATCCTCAAAGATTTTTTTGTAATCATCCTTCTTAAATACAGAAGATTCTTTTTTTCCTTAGGTGTATCTGAAGTTCAGGAAAGTTCTTTGCATTCACTTTAGTTTCTTTTTCATTTGTTAAATTCAAGTAAAATGAAGTTGAAAACACTTCATTATAAAGCACATACAATATAATCCTATTTTTATAAAATTATTTCTAAATGTATCTTTGTATCTATACATGCACACAGACACACACACATATATGCACTATACATATATATATATACATCCAGATACATGTACACATATCATATATAACATATAGAAAGGGAGAAATCGAGAGTATAATTTCTGGATTGCAGTTCACCTAATCTTCATTATGGGTATTTATAGGTGTTGGGATTTTAAACATTATTTCACATCCTTCTTTGACTTTTGTGTATTATTTGAATTTTTTTTTATAATGAGTATGTGTCAGTTGAAAAGCAATAATTTCCAAGCTTATTGTGGTACTGGCAGAAATGGAGATTGATGGAATAGAATTAATAGTCCAGAAATAAACTCTAGGTAAAATAAAGTCAGTTGACTTTCAGCAAGGATGCCAAGACAATTCAATGGAGGGAAAGAATAATCTTTTCAGCAAATGGTCATGAGACAACTGAATATTCACATGCAAAAGAATGGAGTTAGATCCCTACCTCATACCATATACAAAAATTAACTCAAATAGATAAGAGACCTAAATGTAAGAGCTAAATCTATAAAACACTTAGAAGAAAACATAGGAGTAAATCTTCACAACTTTCAATTAGACAATGGTTTCTTGCATATCATAGCTAATGTATAAGCAACCAAAGTTATAGAAGATAAATTGGACTTTATCAAAATTAAAAGCTTTTGTGC
Organism: Crocuta crocuta; assembly: GCF_008692635.1. Taxonomy (NCBI): domain Eukaryota; kingdom Metazoa; phylum Chordata; class Mammalia; order Carnivora; family Hyaenidae; genus Crocuta; species Crocuta crocuta. The sequence goes on along the minus strand of NW_027551560.1, from coordinate 5,885,042 downwards.
TACAAAGGACATTATCAAGAAAGTGAAAAGACAACCCATAAAATGAGAAAAAATATTGTAAATCATATATTTGATAAGGGACCTCAATCTAGAATATACAATTCTTTGAGTTCTTACAACTCAAATATAAGAGACAACCCAAATGAGAAATTGGCAAAGGATCTAAATAGACATTTCTCCAATGGAGACATACAAAAGGCCGTGAAAAGATGGTCATCATCAGGGTGCCTGGCTGGCTCGGTGGGTAGAACATGAGTCTCTTGATCTCAAAGTCATGAGTTCAAGTCTTGGGTGTGGAGCCTACTTAAAAAAAATTATCAACATCATTAGCTCTCAGAAAAATGCAAATTAAAACCACAGTGAGATACCACTTCACACCCACCAGGATGGCTATTATAAAAAAAAAAAAAGAGAAACAGAACAAGTGTTGGTAAGGATGTGAAGAAATGGGAACCCTTGTGTATTGCTGGTAAGAATATAAAATGGTATAGCCACTATGGAAAACAGTACCGCAGTTTCTCGAGTACAGTTAAAAGACAAGAAGGCAGGGACTCAAACAGATATTTGTACAGTAATGTTCAAAGCTGCATTATTGACAAAAGCCAGAAGGTATAAATAATCCACGCATCCATCAACGGATGGATGGAAGAGCAAAATGTGGTTAGATATGTACAATGGAATATTGAGTCATAAAAAGGAGGGAAGTTCTGACATGTGCTGCAACATGGATAAACCTTGAAGACATTATGCTAAGTGAAATAAGTCAGGCATAAAAGAACAAGTATTATATGATTCCACTGATATGAGGCATTTAGAGTAGTCAAACTCAGAGAGATGGAAAGTAGAATGATGGTGGCCAGGGGCTGGGGGAAGAAAAGAATGTGGAGTTATTGTATAATAGATACAAGTTTCAACTTTGAAGATCAAAACATTCTAGAGATGGATGGTAGTGACAGCTGCCCAACAATGTGATGTACTTAATGCACCAAACTACACATTTTAAAATGGTTCCAATGGTAAGTGTTGTTAAGTACATTTTACCCAAGTTTAAATAGTAAAAACTGAAGTTAAAAAAGAAGGATGAAGTACTGATATGTGCTAAAACATGAACCTTGAACACACTGCGCTACATGAAAGAATCCAGCACAAAAGGCCACATATGATATGACTTCATTTTTACAGAATACCCAGAACAGGCAAATCCATGGAGACAGAAAGTAGGTTAGTGGTTGCCTAGCAGTGGGGGGAGACGGAAATGGGGCAGTGGCTGCTAATGGACTGGAGGTTTCTTTTGGGGGTGCTGAAAATGTTCTGAAATCACAGCGTGGTGACGGTTGCACGACCTTGTGAATATACTAAAACCACTGACTTGTACACTTTAAAAGGGTGAAATTTATGGTATGTGAATTATATCTCAATAAAGCTGTTACGTGAAAACAATAAAGCTGTTCACAGAAGATAAACCACAGAAAAACTGAGCAATTTGGTGGAGGGGGCACTAAGTGTTCCACCAGAAGTTGAAATTGGAACCTCCAAAGCCACGGTAAATGTGAGGTACTCATTTAACAATGTGGTATCTTGGTGGTTTTAAGCGGTAGAAGTTTGGGCTAATTAATCAACCAAACCTATAAGACTTCTAAGGTCCTTTTTGAGATGTCTTTCCAAATATATGTTTAGGAACACCTTCCTTTTCCCTCAGCCAAAAGAAAAAGAAAAAAAGAATGTAGAAGCAAAGAACAGCCATCCAGTCTTGTCACATCATGCTCTTCCTTCTATATGTGTTCAGACTGTACGTGCACATCCGTTACATCTAACACTGTGGGCAATGCGACTTCAAAACTATATGAGCACCACTGTCAAATACCAAAAATACCCATCAGACCAATCTGTGCTGAGGCCGCATCCTCTATTCTCTATCAGTTACGAGCACTGTTTTCAGAGCTTCTTCCTCTTTGTTAACTTTCTTGCTATGTGCAGGCTTTCCCCACACTACTATAAGCTGACAGTGGTGTCTTTCTCTGATAGTTTTGTGGCCAGGCTGTCTGAATATGTCAGTGTATCTTGTTACTAATCTATTTGCTTATCAAAAAAATATTTTTTAAATGTTTTATTTATTTCTGAGAGAGACAGCGTGAGCAGGGGAGGGTCAGAGAGAGAGAGGGAGACACAGAATCTGAAAAAGGCTCCAGGCTCTGAGCTGGCTGTCAGCACAGAGCCCAACTCGGGGCTCGACCCACCAACCATGAGATCATGACCTGAGCTGAAGTCGGACGCTTAACTGACTGAGCCACCCAGGTGCCCCTCTATTTGCTTATCAAATATATATTGCACATGTACTGTACCAATTGTATATTAGGTACTGGTGATGTAAAGAGCATGGTCTGGCCTTGTTGAGCTTATACACAGAATGGAGGAGACAGAAAAAAACAAATGTACCCACAAATGAAAATATAATTATAAATAATGGCAATGACAATGAAGGTTATGATAAGGGCAAAGGAGAAAGAATAACAGGTGCGTGCAAACCTGTTCAGTTGGGGTGACTCTAAGATTGTGGTATTCAAGCTAAGACAAGAGAAGTAGGAGCCACACTTGCAAAGATGGTTCCAGGTAGAGGGAAGAGCAGGACTGTGTTGTCTGTGTTTTTAGGGTCACTTAAGGTGCAACTATTCACACCGCTGTGCACAGGAACAGCTTTGGGTTACAGCCTGCCCCAAAGCTATAGGGGGGTCAGCCTCCCTGAAACAACACTGCCCTGTGTCTACTTGGTTAACTTCCTATTTTTCTTACTGCATTAAATCGTAAATCTTTTCCCTACTTTTTAATACTCAGATAATCTAGTCCCTACATACCACTCTCCTTCCAATTGTATGTCATGGATTCATGATGACTCATAAATTACCTGGGAAAGAATCAACTGCCCATGGAAGGTGTGCACAAATTTTCTTAAAAATGCAAAATAGGTGTCATCTCCAAGTCTTCGGGCAAGGAATCGGAGAAGGAAATAGCCCTAGAAGAAAAGAAGAAACAAAAAAGATGCCCGCGGTGGGTTTGTGAGAAAACAGAGCCAACTCTAACTTACCCATCAGCGCTTTATGTGCATATGAAGTGTTCTGTCCGACCGGTCCTGGGCTGCCTTCCATACCCGTACCAGTAAGGCGGGCTCTGGAAATCAAGGAAGGGCTACTTTGCTTGCAACTTTTCTGTTAATGGTATCACCATCTTGTTTTTCCTTGGTTTCAGGAAGCCTGATGTCCATCATGGACCAAAAGTGAAGAGGGGCCCAGCTCCTGCCACCCTCAGCTGTCAGGAAAAGCCTTTGCAATGTAAATACTTCTTATTACTCCTGTCTTCTACTGGGAACCTAACAGCAGTTTCAAGACTCTGTTCTTCAAAAGTGGCAGGAAGCAGAGAGAAGGGAACTACGGGGTAGAAACTTTGAGTCATGTCTCGATTTTGGGGTATGATGTGTTTTAATTATTCGACAATCAAGATGTCTGCCCAGTCAAGTGACACCACAATGTGGATAATGTTTTTGTTTGGCGCCAGTCGTCTTGTTAGTCTTCACTGTTTACATGTATAACCTAAAAAGTGCTGCCCCAATACAACTGGCTTCTGCTACTAGCTGCCTTACCTTTAAATAATGAACCTGCATGAAGACCTTCTCAGGATTGAGCCCATGTTTGATGACAGACGATCCTGAGTCACTCACGTGGCCTGTCTTCTCTTTATTGGGTCTAAAATGATGCAGAAAAATTTTAAGTATGTACATTCCGAACTAATTAAACCATAATATCATCTTATTTCCTATTTTCAAAGTTGCTCAACAGTATCTGAGTTCTGTTCAATTGCACCAGGTATAATTTAAAACAGTTTATATTATAAATTCATGTACTAAACAAGGAGGGATTTATATTTGGGTTGGCAACCTGAGGTTGGCTATTGGCAATATTTTACATCATCTTATCCAAGATTAAAGCTTGCCAGACCCTCAAGGAATGTGAGCTCCAGTATGAATTATTTAAGAACCTATGGGCTTTTCTTTCAGTGGGAGAGATGGACTGGGAAATGCAATGGAAAATGCAGCTTTACTTGGAAGGGTAAAGAACTAATATCATTTTCAAAAAATTCTGAAAGCCCCAATGTTACCCACTTCGCGTAATTTGCATTTAAGTAGTTCAAGGCTTAAGAAATTTTTGTACTCCGAAGCCATTTTAGAATCTCAAAACCAAAAACAGAAGTTGCAGAAGCCCACGTTTTTAGGACTGGTAAACATTAACATCCTACACGTTAACCTTGTTTCACAAATGAGGGAAACTGAGGCACACAGAAATTAAGTCTGCATCCCAAGTTCCCAGCTTGTTTTGACTTGTGCTGACATCAGCACTGAAAACAATGTTTCCTTATTTATCTGTCAGGATGCTTTCCGTGTTGCTTTATAGTGTTAAGTATTTTTTAAAAATTCCTTTAAAAACCGAAGGGTGTAACAATGAAGCTTAAACAACTAGCTAAAATCAAAATAAGTGGTGAGCTATTTGCAGCCTACAGCTGTTGTAAAATCAGTCACTTATTGGACAAACTGAAGAGCATGATTTGGGGTGATGGAGGGAAGGGTAGACCAGAGGGCTGGCATTATCAGAAAGGTGGGCATTTATTTTCCAAAAGTAGTATGGTGTTATAAGGTACATGGCCTTTGGAACCTGAGAGACCTGGTGTTGAATCTCAACCCCACTTCTTACTACTTGTTACTTACTGGCAGATTACTTAAATTCTCTTTTCAAAATTACTCATCTGCAATCCAGAACTAATCGTACGTAACTCCCCAGGTCTTTTGGAGAATAATTGAAAAAAATATATGCAAAGCCCCTACCAAGGGTCAGGGATACAACAATTACTCAATAAAATTAGAAAGTTGTTAGCAACAAATCCTGCTAAATTCAACGTTGGTCACCTGATATTAGAGGCAATGGATTTCAGTGGCTCATCCACTTAATCCATATGCTCACAGACACAAGTGTGTAAGGACGCTGGACCCGAATGGAAGTATCGGAGGACGGCCCAGCTTGCCAGTCAGTACCTTCGCAGCGTGTTCAAGCTGCCAAGCAAGAAACCCTGATTACGTGTCTACCGGATATTCCAGGACATTATCCTGGCAGACACAAGGCATGGGACCAGCAGAATCCTAAAGGAGAGACAACAGCTGGCCTCTGGAGCTAACTGCATAGTTTCCATTTTTGTGCTTGATCCCTGACTTACATACATGACCATACTTGTGGCTATAACTAGTCTCTTTCATCTTCATTTAAGACTCCATTGAAAAGCATCAGCTTTATTCCTGCTCTCAAGTTTGTCCTGGGATTGAGTGTTTTTATAAAGAAAGCCACACTGGCTTTGATAGGGAAAGCCCACCACCCACAGCCTTGGCAAAAGGAAGGCTTCTCAGAGTCAGCTTGAATTCAAACCAGCTTTCCCAGCCCCAAGAGAGACAGACTTGCTCTAAGTGTCTTAGGCCTTAAGCTTTGAACTGAGATTATCAGAAGGGGAGGAACACAGAAGACCGACGTAAATGTCTGCCCCAAAGTCTGCCTTGTAGCTCAAATTCCTGATAATGCCTTTACTTTATGTTTATTTATTTTTGAGACAGAGAGAGAGAGACTGAGCACGAATGAGGGAGGGATAGAGAGGGAGACACAGAATCTGAAGCAGGCTCCAGGCTCTGAGCTGTCAGCACAGAGCCTGGTGTGGGGCTCTAACTCACAAGCAGTGAGATCATGACCTGAGCCAAAGTCAGACGCTTAACTGACTGAGCCACACAGGTGCCCCTGATAAGGCCTTTAGTTGGTGCTATTTTTTCTTTGCCTAAAAATGTCCTTCCAGAAAGCATCCCTCTCTTGCTTTCTTCTTCCACGTTCTCCAAATGAAGAGGTGTTCAAGAAAATTCTTTTATGCTGACAGCATCCAAGGCAAATGTACAAGTTCCCAAGATATTCCTTTTAAAGTAGATGTTGTGCTGGAGAGAGCAGTGTGCAGGCAAGCATTGTGAGAAATCTAAGGGAGTGGTTTTTACAAGGAAAAGATACCCCACGAGCAGAAAAAAAGGGTAACTTTCACTGCTGTGCTACTTCAGTTCTCATGATGCCATTTGCCCACAGGTCTGTGCAGAGAGACAAAGCACAGAGAGAAAGCAGGAAACAAATGAACTACCACTTCATGCAAAAACAGAGGAGTCTCCTGGGTGAGTGACAGGAGGCACACCTGAAAAGAGCACATGCCAATGTGTGATTCCATTTCAATAATGATGGTCAAAGATCTGGCAAAACAAACCTATGCGAATAGAGGTCAGAACAATGGTTACCCTTGGGAGCAAGTATTGACAGAGCAGGGAAAAAGAGGAGGGTCTCTGAGACGCTGGGAACATTCTATATAGTGATCTGAGTGATGCTTTCATGAGGATATGTAAGTAAAAATCTGAGCCATCTAGAAGTATTTGTGTACTTTATGCATGTTACATTTCAGTTAGAGAGTTAAGAAAAAATAGATGTACATGAAGCAGTACACATTTTGTGAGAGTAAAAGGGGATCTTTCTAGAAAAAGAATTTGCTGTTCATGTGCCAAGAGCATAGGACTAGCATTAACTAAGCCTTCTACACCTGAGGACTAATGAAGTAAGTTTTTTATTTATTTTAATTTTTTTTAATGTTTGTTTCTTTGTTTAGAGAGGGAGAGGCAGAGAAAAAGGAAGACAGAGAATCCCAAGCAGGCTTCGTGTTGTCAGTACAGAGCCCGACACAGGGCTTGATCTCACAAACTGTGAGATCATGACCTAAGCTGAAATCAAGAATCGGAGGCTCAACTAACTGAGCCACTCAGGTGCCCCTGGAGTATGTTTTTCAAATGACACTGTGAGAGGCAGGAAGAGTTGTGGCAAATACAATTGGCTCAATACCATTTTCATTCACCTTCTTTCCTGCCTCTTATAGAATTAAATCTGAAAAGTTAAATGCTCACTTTCCAAGAGTCCTGGTAGCTATGAATTGTAGGAAGACATGGTCCAAGCCAATGAGACAAAAGCAGATGTCTCCTTTGATTGACATGGGGTTCTGGGAAAGCTTTTGCTTTCCTTGCAAAAGAGGGAAATATGACTGATGGATGGAGGTACAGTAGCCACCTTGCAACCTGGAGACAGTAAGTCAATATGCTATGGAGACCAGAATCAACCAAATGAAGGAATGTAAATAGTCTTTAATGGTAGCATTCAGCTGCTGGCCAACCCCAGCCTGGCTGCCTTCAAACTTTTTTTTGTCTGAGAAAAAGAACCTTCATTTGCTTAAGCCAAGATTGCTTTACTATTCTATTAATTGTAGCCAGATTCATTCCTAATGAATGGAGAATGGAACTAATACTAACAGCTACCATTTCCTGTTATCCCCCTGTGCCAGGTATTCTGTGAGTTCTTCTGACGTGTGATGTCCTATGCTCAAAAGAACCTGCTTGGGCAGGTACTATGATTATGCCCATCTTAAGTGCTGGAAAGTGAGGTCGGAGAAGGCCACAAAGCCAGTTAGTGCCAGAGTTGAGGCTGGAACACTGAAGTCCTAGCTGAATGCTGAGGCGCCCCCAAGATCCAGGCCCCCATGGTGGCTGTGCCAAATAGAAGTGGAGAAACTGGGACAGGTGGCTTAACCTCCCTGAAGCCCAGTTTCCTCACCTATACAGAGTGTGATGACTCTCAGATAATGTGAAGGCACTTTGTGAACATAAAAGTGTTAAGCATCTCTTTAACATGATACACCAGTGTTTATTTCCTTGGCTGGAATACATGGAATTTGAGAGATCAAGTTACCAAGGTCGTTTGGACTTAAATGTCCTTGGTCTCTGTTGTACCTGGCACCAAATGTAACAACCGAGATTAGCATGACCTTTCCCTTTCTGTCTCCTTCCTTTTCCACTGAACTCAAAAGCAATATGGACATTTCAAGAGCTGTCAGAAAGCAGCAATATTTGATAACACAGTGATTTGACTTAGAATTCAACCTCCTGAAGAAAGGACTGATTCTGTAGGAAGGTGGGATTTGGGAAAATGCCTCTGAAAGGTGCTCAGGCGTGTCAGCTTGGGTCTGAACACCTTCTGCTCTGCTACCGCCCAGACGGGCCGTCTGCCAGCATTCTCCATCTCCTACCCCTTGGCAGTAGAAGTGAGAGCCGCGAGATATCTTCATCTATAAATTCTCTACTGTGGTGCCTGAGCCAGAAACTAAGCACCCCAGAAATGAGACAGAAAGAAAGAAATGAGACAACAGCCCTCTAGCTTTTCAACATGCTTGTCTGTCTATCCATCACAGCTGACCCACCAGGTGTGAAGGGCTGGGAGCAGGGCTTCACTTACCTCTGGAGGAAGTTAAACACTACCCTCGTGCAGAAACTGGCCTCACGGTACTTATCTGAACCCCACGTGCACATGTAGGACATACAGGGGAGGCAGCATAACATACTGGTTAAGAGTTTGGGTGTGAGGGGCACCTGGGTGGCTCAGTCAGTTAAGCGTCTGACTTTGGCTCAGGTCATGATCTCACAGCTCGTGGGTTCAAGCCCCGTGTCGAGCTCTGTGCTGACAGCTAGCTCAGAGCCTGGAGCCTGCTTCAGATTCTGTATCTCCCTCTCTCTCTGACCCTCCCTGCTTACACTGTGTGTCTCTCTCTCAGGAATAAATAAAACATTAAAAATTTTTTAAAAAAGAGTTTGGGTGTGAATTTTAACTCTGCCACTTAAGAACCACACAAGTCATGCAACCCCATGAAGCCTGTTCTTTCATCTGTCTAAGGGGGACGGTGGTCATGACCATGACACCTCATCAGGCTGTTGTAGCATCTAGTAGCACTTAGCCAGAGTTCCTGTTGGCATTTTGTAAGCACAGCATGAATGCTATTATCGTCATAATGCATTCTGACTGCAGTTCAGGAAACACCAGCTGACCCCACCTCTGACAGGCAAAAGTATTAACAAGACCTCATTCTGTGGACCTACACGTTATCATTAGGGGAAGCTGGGTGCAGGATACACAGGACCTCTTGTTTTAACAACTTCTTGTTAGTCTAAAATTACTGCAAAATAAAAAGTATTTTATTTTTTTCTTTAAAAAAAAATTTTTTTAACATTTATTTATTTTTGAGTCAGAGAGAGACAGAGCACGAGTTGGGGAGGGGCAGAGAGAGAGAGGGAGACACAGAATCCAAAACAGGCTCCAGGCTCTGAGCTGTCAGCACAGAGCCCGATGCGGGGCTCGAACCCATGGACCGTGAGATCATGACCTGAGCCGAAGTCAGCCGCTTAACTGACTGAGCCACCCAGGCGTCCCAATAAAAAGTATTTTAAAGAAGATATGGCACATTAATGAGGCCTTACACCTTCCCTTTGTGAAACCCAATTTTGAGTGTAAACCCTGCAGAGGTTGGTCTTTAAATTGACTCCTTGCAGAATCAGCAGAAAACGAATAAAAAGAAACAACAAATTTCAGGTGTTGCCTAAAGTTCTTGTGAGCTAGGTCTGGGCATATTTTTGACACACAAGCCCATAGTCTACACCACTCTGTGAGAAGCTTTCTAAAATTCTGGGTAAAAAATGAAGGTGGAATAATTCAAAGGACAGAAATATGATAACCTCCATTTGCTTTTGCAACAATTTCCCCATCTATAAAACGTGCATTGTTGCCACCGACCTGCGTTTGGACCGTGCTACCAGAGAGAAGCAGAAAGTTGTGCACACCTTTAACTAATGAAGTTGTATTGTGTCAGAGCTACCGTTTGGCAAGTTTGATTATCTGTGTGCTTCTCAGAATGGATTTAACAGTTATCCAGCCTGAAGGTTCTTCTCCGTCAGGGACCATTATCCTGTAGCAGACACAGCAGGATATTGCTCTCGTGTTGAAAAAGGCAATTGCTAAGATGATTTAAGACAGAAGGGGGCTTCCCTCCAAGGAGCCAGAGGAAAGTGCAGATGGTATATTGTATCCCCTGATGGTGAAAAGAACCAGTGGTCAAAACCTATAGAAGGAAAGGTCAGCTGCTGAAGGTGACAAGGAAAGATTCTGTAGTTAGAAGAACTGTAGAAAACACGAACAAAGTCCACAAACTCTGATAACCAGGGGAGGAAAATGAAGGATGAAATTTTGAAAAGCGAGAAGTACTGAGCATCAGAACAAAACCAAAACAGTCCTCAGGTTTTCGAGGGCCCATAAATCAGAACTCCCTAAGAAACAAAATCCCAGAGGGGAAAAAAAATAAAGAAAAGATTAATACAATGGTCTGAGACATATATCACCACATTCAACATAGCCAGAGATCATTTGGACATGTCTGCAAAGGAGATGAGGAAGAAAACGGAGAGCACAGACACCAATATGGCTGCGCAGATGGTTTCCGATGAAGTGAATTTTCAGAGGCCATGTTTGAAAGATGAAAGCGGTGGATGATGGAGAAAGAAAAAAAACCAAAGCTAAATATAAGAGCCAGAAGCTATAAAATCCTTGTCAGAAGACACAAAGTCCTAAGGAGCTGATGCTAATGGAGAATGTTCAGGAAAACAAAAGGGGCTTTAGAGGTAATGTTGGGAGCATAAAAAAGACCAGGTGTGAAGAGGCGACAGAATCAACAGAAGTACCTAAACTCCCACTTTGCTTCAACTTTCCTGCCAGGGAGGATGGTTTTCAAACTGCACATGGCAGAACAGCTTTGTTCTGTGGGAAATGATGCCTGGGACAGGTGACGGGGGCTCCCTCCTCCCTGAAGAGTTCCGACGTCAGGCCCAGGTGAGGGACATGCCACAGCTCTGAAAGCTTCCACTGGCAATCACAGACCTCTGGGGGCATCACCAATGGAGACTACAGAAGGACTGGTGGGGACAGACAAATGTATTCTGATTTGCTAAGAAAGAGGGGTTCAGAGGAGGAAAGACAAAATCCGTGACTGGGTTATTGAACAGAGAGCTTGTGAGTGCTTAGAACAGAAAATGAGGAACTGTAGGAGTGAACGTAGGATCTGGAGGGCCCCTTCCAGAAGTTTACTGTGGGCATCAGGCATCCTGACTTCTACAAGGCAGCCGGCAGAATGGACGTAGCAGTGGTGAGTGTATGGTGGTTGTTTCTTGCCTTGGAGAAGAAAAAGAGAACTCAAGGCTGTTGATTAATTACTTGGCTAGGACCAGGAAGGAGCCCCAGGCTGAGCTCCCAGGAGGGAGCCAGGCTGAGCCCCAGGAATGACGATGTACTGCTGTAACAGATTTGCATTTTAGTCTAAGCTGGGCGTCTAGCTGGTTGATTGACAGCATCCACAGTCAAGAACTGCAAGCACATGCTGACATGAAGATCCAAAATTAATAAGACAATCCAACTTGATCAGTGCTTGTCTGTTCTTTTCTGGCCTAGCCAGACAAGGGAACCAGGAACAGTGCCACTGAATTCTTCAAAGGTGTAACTGCAAACAGAGTTGCTGTGTTCACTTCAGGTGTCACATCTGGAAAAGGCCACTGTCAATGAAGATGACAACAAAGGGCCAAGCCCAAGAAGGCAAGGGTTCTCCCAGCCTTGCATTAGGTATGACAGATTTCCAAATCTTGGGACCTAGTGACTAGGAGGAAAGGAAAGACAAAAGTCTTCAGACATGTGGATTTGTTTGCATGAGAACAAGGCAAATCCTGTGCAACTTTGGAGGTAAATAAGATGACCTGGTGGACCTTACAGGGAGGCAGGTTCCAGCCCGGTCTGAAGAAGGCCATTTTAAGATGGGCGTACCCACAGGGAAATGGCTGCTTGCCAGAGCAGGAAGAACTAGATCCTGGAAATCCTTTGGTCGAAGCTGGGTAGCTGTCTTTCAGGGACATGGAAGGCTAGGCAGAATCACTTTCAAGGTTCTTTCTGACCCTAATGTTCTATAATTTTAGGAGATAAAATAACCCAGAATTACTTAAGCTGCAGTATTTAGATGTAAAACATTATTCATCCACTACAGAGGAGTCAGCAGGTTTGCTATGTCGCATTGGTCATGCCAAATCAGCATCAAGGGTGATTCTGATTAAAACAAACACAGAGGGCGCCTGGGTGGCTCAGTTGGTTAAGCATCTGACTTGGACTCAGGTCATGATCTCTTGTTTCATGAGTTCAAGCCCTGTGTTGGGCTCTGCACTGACAAAGAGTGTGGAGACTGTTTGGGATTCTCTTTCTCCCTCCCCCTGTGACCCTTCCCTGTTCTCTCCCTCTCTTTCTCAACATAAGTAAATGTAAACACACACACACACACACACACGTAAATAAATTAGAGGGAACAACTGAATTTTATTTAACCACATATATTCAGGGATAGATGTAGCATAAGAGTATATGATCCAAGCACAAGAGGTGCTTCATTATACTTTTTACAGTGTTGTAGTCTAGAGGAGAGGGTGAAGGCAAGAGAGGTGCATATGCAGTAAACCTGAACTGGAATCCTCAGAAGCCACGTTAAAAGTAGCTGTACACTCTATTCGGGGCTAGGGTGATCATGACGAAATGCAAGTTGTCAGTCAGCTATACACATTCAGAATATAGGAATACAAAGAACCAGGAAACTACAGGAGCCAAAATGAGAAAAGGGAAGAAGAGAAAATTTTTTTTTGTACTGCGTCAAGAAAAAAAAAAAAAAAAAACCCATGACACTATCCCGGAAAGAGGCAAATGAGACAAACACCAGCAGCTTCATTTTGTAAGGGGGGCTAGAAGTGCTTTTTGAACACCAACAACATGTGCGCTGCTGTGTGCCGAGATGGTGGGAAGGTTCGTCTCATCTTATGACTCAAAGAGGAGCAGATGGTCTGTGGGAGCCGAAGAAGGACTTTCCCTCCTCAGTGGAGGATGGCACAGCACTGGGGACTAGGGGCCACAGGGGGAGGAGGGCTTGCCTGGGTTTGAAGCCCAGTACACGCCAGGATGTAAAACAGGATGAGTAGTTGAGAGAAGAGCTCTCTTCTCAGCCTTGCGGGCAACTGCGTACTATTTAAGTCTTCTAATTTAATATGCTGTGCATTAACAGTGAGCCCATTCACCGCAGCATTGTTTGGAAAAACAGAAAGCTAGAAATCACCAAAATGTCCAGTGGTTGACAAGTGGTTAGATAGTTAATTGTGGAACACTCATATCCTGGAATATTCTGTAGCAGTTAAAAAAAAAAAAACCTACATGTGTTGATAATAGATCAGTCAGGGTTATATTATTGTTGTTGTTGTTGTTAATTTGACAGAGAGAGGGAGAGAGTGCATGAGCAGGGGAGGGGGCAGAGGAAGGGAAAAAGGGATTCACCAAGAAAGAGAGAGGGACTCCTGGGTGGCTCAGTTGGTTAAGTGTCATGATCAGGTCATGATCTCACGGTTCGTGGGTTGGAGCCCCGCATCAAGCTCTGTGCTGACAGCGCAGAGCTTGAAGCCTGGAACCTGGAGCCTGNATAAAAAAAAAAAAAAAAGAAGAGAGAGAGAATCTTAGTCTCCACATTCAGCGTGGAGCCATATGGGGGTGGGGGGGGGCTCGATCCCATGACCCTGGGATCATGAATGGAGCTGAAATTGAGTTGGATGCTCAACTGAGCCACCCAGGCACCTCAGGTTATTAAGAGAACAATGGAAGGGACGGTATGTGGTTGAAACAAATTAACACACACGCACGTGCGCATATATACTTGTATTTGAAGGATGCTTTCTTGGAAGTGACTCATCTCTAGGTGGGGTTGTTATACCACAAACACTATGGAGATATCTTCCAGGCATCCCGTGCTAGAAATGGCTCCTTGGGTCTCATCCAATGCCCTGAGGAAACCAGGTGCCGCCTGCCATAACTTCTTCCATCCCTCCTTCAGACATTGCTAGTCAACCCTGCTAAGGCTCCAAGGATATTATGAAATGTTATAAAATATCCAATGATTTCCATCAATCCCTTTCTTTAAAAAAATATAATTCACAAAAATATATATATAATTCACATATCATAAAATTCACCATTTTAAAAAAGTTTAGGAGCATCTGGGTGGCTCAGTACAGTTGAGCATCTACTTTAGCCCAGGTCATGATCTCATGGTTTGTGAGTTTGAGCCCCACATGGGGCTTGCTGCTGTCAGCACGGAGCCTACTTCAGATCCTCTGTCCCCCTCTCTCTGCCCCTCCCCTGCTTGTGTTCTCTAAAATAAACTTTTTTTTTATGTTTTATTTATTTTTGAGAGAGAGATAGAGACAGCGTGAGCAGGGGAGGGGCAGAAAGAGAGGGAGACACAGAATCTGAAACAGGCTCCAGGCTCTGAGCTGTCAGCAGAGTCCGACACGGGACTTGAACCCAAGAACATGAGATCATGACCTGAGCCAAAGTCGGACGCTCAACCGACTGAGCCACCCAGGTGCCCCTAAAATAAACTTTTAAAAAACTTTGAAAAAGCATAATTCACTGGTTTTAGTATATTTATAAGGTTGTGTAACCATCACCAGTACCTAATTGAAGAATATTTTCAACAGCCCCCAAAAAGATCCCACACCCACTAGCAGTAACTTTCCATTTTCTCTTCACCCCAGTCCCTGACAACCATTAATTTACATCTTGTTTCTATGGATTAGCCTGAAATATTCTAAATATTTCAGATAAATGGAATCATACAGCACATGGTCTTTTGTCACTGGCTTCTTTCACTTAACATAATCTTTTCTTTTCTTTTTTTAATGTTTTTATTTATTTCTGAGAGAGAGAGAGAGAGAGACAGTGTGAGGAGAAGAGGGTCAGAGAGAGGGAGACAGAATCTGAAGCAGGCTCCAGGCTCTAAGCTAGTTGTCAGCACAGAGCCCGACGCGGGGCTTGAACCCACGAACCGTGTTATCATGACATGAGCCAAAGTTGGATGCTCAAACGACTGAGCCACCCAGGCGCCCCAATGTTTTCGAGAGTCACCTAGTTTTGTATCACATAACAGTACTTCATTCCATTCTACGGCTGAATGATATTCCATTGTATGAATATAACATACTTTATTTATGCATTCTTCTGCAGATGGACATTAGAGTTGTTCCTACTTTTTACTTAGAGCATGCTTCAACGAACCTTTGTGTACACATTTTTGGACTTAGGTTTTCATTTCTCTTGGGTAAATACTTAGGAGTAGAGTTGCAGGGTTGTATGAGAACCCTGTGTGCAACATTCTGAGGATCTGCCAGGCTGCTTTCTAAAGAAGCTGCACCAATTTACACTCCCACCAATAGTGTACAAGGGTTCTAACTTCTCCAAACCCTCAAATTTCTCAAGCACTTGTTCTTATCTGCCTTTTCAGGATTGTTGTCCTAGTAGGTATAAAGTGATACCTCACTGAAGTTTTGATTTGCACTTCCCTGATGGCGAATAATGTCACACATCCTTTTATGTGCTTATTAGCCATTTGTATATCTTCTTTGGAGAAATGTCTATTTGAATCCTTTGCCCATTAAAAAAAAAAATCATTTGAGAGAGAGAGGGTGCATGAATGGGGGAGAAGCGTAGAGGGAGAGAGAGGGAGAATCCCAAGCAGACTCCCTGCTCAGCACATGAGCAAGAGTCAGATGCTCAACTGACTGAGCCACCCAGGTGTCCCCCTTTGCCTATTTTTAAGTTGCGTTGTCTTTTTATTGTTGAGTTATAAGAGTTCTTTATATATCCTGAATTCTAGTCCCTCATATATGATTTGCAAATATTTTTTCCCATTCTGTGGGTTGTCTTTTTAGTTTCTTTTTTTTTTTCTATATTTTATTTATTTCTAGGAGAGAGAGAGAGAGAGAGCATGAGCAGGGGAGGGTCAGAGAGAGAGGGAGTCACAGACAGAAACAGGCTCCAGGCTCTGAGCTGGCAGTCAGCACAGAGCCCGACGCGGGGCTCGAACCCACGAACCGCGAGATCATGACCTAAGCGAAAGTCGGACGCTTAACTGACTAAGCCACCCAGGCGCCCCAGTCTTTTTAGTTTCTTGATGGAATCCTTTGAAACATAAAAGTTTTTAATTTTGATAAAGCCCAGTTTATTGATTTTTCCCCTTTGGTCACTTGTTCTTCAGTTTAAGAAACGGTTGCTTAATCCAAGGCCATGAAGATTTATACCTATGTTTTTTTTCTAACAGTTTTATAGTTTTAGCTCCTACATTTAGGGATTTGATCCATGTTGAGTTATTTTTGTATGTGATATGAAGCGGAAGGTCTAACTTCATTCTTGTGCATGTGGCTATCCAGTTATCCCATGACCATTTGTTGAAAAGACTTTTCTTTCTCCTATTGAATGGTCTTGGCACCCTTGTCAAAAACCAACTGATCATAAACAGAAATAAGAGTTTGTTTCTAGACTCTCAATTTTATTCCATTGGTTAATATGTCTGTCCTTATGTCAGTATCACACAGTGTTGATTACTATAGCTTTGTGGTAAGGACTGAAATTGAGAAGTGGGAGTCCTCAGTCTTTATCAAGATCGTTTTGGCTATCCTGGGTCCCTTGAATTTCCATATGAACTTTAGGATCAGCTTGTCCATTTCTGAAAAAAAAAAAAAAAGGCAGCTGGAATTTTGATACTGGGCATTGCCATTTTATCAATCTTAAGTCTCCCAATTCATGAAGACAAGATGGTTTTCCATTTACTTGGTTCTTTAGTTTCCTTCAGCAATGTTTTGTAGTTTCCAGTACATGCATTGCACTTCTTTTGTTAAATTTATTACTAAGTGTTTCATTATTTTTGATGCTATTACAAATGAATCTTTTCTTAATTTCATTTTCAGATTATTTACAGCTAGTGTATAGAAACACAATGGACTTGTATACACTGATCTTATATCCTGCAACCTTATTGAATTTCTGTATTAGTCCTACCAGTTTTTTGGAGAGAGAATTTCTTAGGATTTCCTATATATAAAATAATGTCATCTGCAAAAAGAGATAGTTTTACTTCCTCCTTTCCAACCTGGATGCCTTCTATTTCACTTTTTTGTGAAACTTTTTTGTGTCCAGTGCGATCTTGAACAGAAGTATAATCCTTCTTTTTTTATTCTTTCTCTCCTCAGCCACTTGCTTGAAAGAGAAAGGAGCTCCTATAAAACTTAACATGTGGTAGAATATTCTTCTTTTGTGTCTTTGCGACAGTCCAGTCAAATACCTGTATTGTTTTTTGTCAGCCATTCTGGGTCAAAACTATTGGCCAAAACACAAACTAAATGATGGTGCTGGGGGGAAGTGTACAGGGAGGACGAGAGTTTTCTGAGTGTGCAACTAACACTCATTAGCCACGAATGTAGTGTACATTACACTAGGACTGGCTGAGTGCATGAGATATCCTCAGAGGGCGGGCACGATAAGAGTGAATTATTATAGATTGGTTTATATACATGAATTATTATACATGACTCATATTATTTTTTAGGAAAATATTTCACAGGCAAATAGTGTTATATAATGAATCAGTGGCACACAGGGGAGCAATACAGAAGTATACATGTATACTTAACAAAATTTATTTTTGGAAGGATTCACAAGAAAATGCTAGCAGAGATTATCTTCGGGTAAAGACTACAGAGGTGGGGATGGAATTACACCTTTCTAAACTGTCTGGGTTTTTCTGTTAGGTACTCTTCTTATAAAAACAAAACAAAACAAACCCACCCCAAACCATGGTTAACAAAGCAGCGATTATGAACTGCTTAATTCTTCTTTAAGTTTTTCTGTATCTAAAAAACCCTACTAAATGTAATTGCAAAAATGAAACACCATGTACAGTAAATATGTAATTAGGGGCCTATCAAGGAGAATTCTGTTCCTCCCTTTGAAATACCTGAGTGATGAGTAACCAGGGAATGGTCTAAAAAAAATGAACAGGGAGTGTTATTTGAGTTCAAATATTCAGGACATGTCTATCATCTTTGCCGGGTAAAAGAAATGAGAACTCAGGGTGTCCCTCCAACAGGAAACAGGAACCGAGTGGGCAGCTCAGGGGGAGGGAGCTGGCCTTTGAGACAGGAAAGGGCAGAGTCTGTTTCTGGCTAGCTGAGAGCCTTAAAGTTTTTCAGAAAACGCTGGCACAGGTACAACACCATCCTGTCACGAAAGGGTAGAAACTGTCTACACAGCTAGCTTGCTAGTGTGTGTGGTTCACAAAAAGAGAATTTGACAGAAAAAATGGGGTGAACAGAGCTCCAGGCCTGAAGGATGGAGTGGAGGGTAGGAGTTCCAAGGTGTGTGCGTAGAAACCCCAGGAAGTACACAGGCCAGTGCCAGCGGTCAGAACTCAGGTAAGAACACTTGAAGCCATAGAGACCAGAACTGTCTTCTCCTCAGGGCTGTGGTCAGATGTTGCACAGGAATGCCAGGGGAACTGTACAGAGCGAGCAGAGCCAGAGGGGATACCAGCATGGCCCTAATGTAGAGATGAGACCAAAAGTAGGTTCCAGGAAGGCATGAATATTCCATTTGTCTTAGAAGCACTGCCAAGTTAATTCTCACCTCAAGCTATTAGTTTGAGTATCTTTGCTTAATGTTCAAACTTTTGGGGGAGTTCATTTTTGCTTCCAATCCCATCTTTTTCATTGGTAACCAGGCATTCTTGCCTCCTCCAGCCCCTTTTTAAACATCCTATTAGGTTCTTAATAAAATTAACTTTTTGGGGTGCCTGGGTGGCTCAGTCAGTTAAGCATCCGACTTGAGCTCAGGTCGTGATCTTACGGTTCGTGAGTTCAGGTCCCATGTCGGGCTCTGTGCTGACAGCTCAGAGCCTGGAGCCTGCTTCAGATTCTGTGTCTCCCTTTCTCTTTCTGCCCCTCCCCTGCTTGTGGTCTGTCTCTCAAAAATAAACATTAAAAAAATTTTTTTTAAGTTTATAAATTAACCTTTTGAACATTCTAGCCAATTGCAAGTTTATCAAGAGGAAAAGTAGGTGTTTCCGGCTCTGGTTGCTAAAGAGACAGGAGCAGGGTGCCTTTGTGGTCACCAGAGGAGAGCGGCAGCAATGAGAGAAGAGACAGAAACCAGAATAAACCAGAAGTGAGTGGGGCTGGCTGCAGGGGCTGTATCCTTGTGGCCTCTGTCACTTGTTGGGCAAACATTGACCAAGCGTCAGAGGGTCTAGATGACAGGACCTAACATGTGTTGAGTGTTTACTGTAGGTTGAATTATTGGAAACTGACAATTCTGAGCCACTTTAGATCCACCAAAATGACAATTCCCTGTGATTCAACCCAATACATGTGTTCTAAGTGATTTGTACATATTCATCGCATTATCCCTCACACTCATCTATAAAGTAGAAACCATTGTGTTATCATTCTCATGTTATAGTGAGGAGACCAAAGCTTATTATGCTTTTGTAACTCTGTCAAGGTCACTTAGCAAGTGGAGGAGTCAGAGCAGGACTCAAATCCAGGCACTCTGGCTTCCAAGCTTACTCTTTTAAACCGTAGACTCTTCTCCCGGGTTGAGACCTGAAGACTGACAAGCTCCAGAGAGGGCCCAGGCCTCCATTCTCAGACGTTTCTCTAAAATGAGGAAGGACAGACCAGGCTTTGGCCAAGAAGGAGCTGGGACTCTTGCCTTTCACTCTGTTAAAGTCATAACAAACTTCACAAAGCCCACATATTCAACCACTTCCTTTAATGGGTCAATCCTTATCTGCGATCAGAGAAAGCTTTACATCATATTATTAGAAGCCTTCTTTGAAGTTGTATGGACTCTCTAACCAGTCTGAATAGCTCCAAATGAGCCACTTAGAGCCTTAGGCCAACCAGGAAGGGGATCCTAAGCACTTCTAAACTCAGGTGTGGGTTCCTGAAATGGTTTCTAGACTCTGTCTCTCTGATCATGTGTGATCTCACAGGCTGGGTAATCTTCCCAGAACTTTCATTTTCATTATGTCATTCTTGGAACCGAAAGTAGCTCCCCAATGCCTGGATGGTCACGTGTAAACTCTTGAATCTGGCATCTAAGGAACTCTGTTACTTAGCCTGTCCTTCTCTGGCTTCCTTCAGTCTCATGGGGTTCCTGATGGCTGTCCTTTCCAGGAAGCTCATTCTCACTTAATGCCCATTTCCACAATTAATTCACTGTTAACGCTTGCCACACTTTGCTCCTTGAGTTCCCTTCCTTCCAGCTCTTTCCCAGTCTCAATGCTAGCCTTTCTTTCCATCCCAGCTCAAACCTCACATCTTCCCAGATACCCTTTGTAGCTAAACCTGCCAACAGTAATCTGCCAGTCCTTAGAACGCTGAGGATACAGCCTACGGTTTTTCTATCTACTGTCTTCTGACCAATATTTCAACGCTGTAAATAATATAGAAAGAACCTCAGGGACAGAGATCATGTGGTTTATGACATTCCTTTCTTCAACATTTACCGAGTATCCATTCAGTGCCAAACCCTGTGGTATACAGAAGTAAAGAAGGCATAGTCCTTGGGTCCAAAAGCTCATGACTCTGAAGAAGGATGCATTAGGTTGGACCATATAAAACTGCTGTGTTTGTACGTTAAAAACGGTCAGTAATTGGCAATGTAACATGGCTCATTCTGAATTTAATTATCAAATAATGTAGTAAGATTAGGGATGGAGATACAATCAGAGCATTTAGAGGGTGCAGAGGAAGGCCACATGCTTATCTTGTCAGGAGAAAGCCAGAGACTTTTGGAATGCAGTGATGTATTTTGAATCATGATGATTTGGAGTCATGTGATAAGGGGAGGATATTCTAATAGAGACAAAATGAAAACAAGGCAAGGAGGTAAGAAAGAACAGGCAGACAGTAGATGTTATGGGCTGCATTATAGTTTTCCAAAATTTTTATGTTGAAGCCCTAATCTGCTGTACTTCAGAATGTGACTAGATTTAGACACAGGGCCTTTAAAGAGCTAGTTAAGTTAAAATGAGGCATTCAGTTGGTAGCCTTTACAAGGAGAGGAGATGGGGATGTATAAAGAGACACCAGGAGTGTAGGTGCACAATGGAAAGACCATATATGGACTCAGAGAGAAGGTGGCCACCTGTAAGCCAAGGAGAGAGGTTGCAGAAGAAGCCAAACCTGCTGACACCTTGCTCTTGGGCTTTTAGCCTCCAGAAGTGTAAGAAATAAATTTCCATAACCCAGTCTGTGGTATTTTGTTATGGCAGCTCTGGTAAACTAATACTGTAGGGGTCTATATGAGCTTGGTGAGGTGGCTAGAGGGTGAAGCAAAAAATGGCAAGAGAAGGGACTGTGAAAAACAGGTAGGAGTGTTGGCATGCAGGGCTGTGCCTGCTGTATTACAGAACTTGAAGTTTTTCCTGGAGGTGAAGGGAAGCTTTTGCAGAGTTTTAAGTAAGGAGGTGGCAGAATCAGAAGGTGTTTCAGGAAGAGCTCCACAGTGGCAGTGAGGAAGGTGGATTTGATGACCAGAGACAGAAAGAACGATTCAGAGGTTGTTGGATTGGTGCCAGTGAGTTAAGTTCTAACCAGGTATACAGGAGTATTATAGGATTGGAGAAGGACCCAGCTGAGAATACTTACAAGAAAAGTTCACAGTGATGACTTAAACCCTCCTGGGGCAAGGAGTGGAGAGGAGGGAGGAATTGGTAGACCCCCCCATTTTCGACCTGGGATGAGCATGGGAACCTGAGCCACCATTGATGAGCTCACCACCATAGGAGGTGAACAGATGGGGCCATGAGACATGGTTACCAGCGTAGGATGGCTGTAGGGCCACCAGGGAGAGAGGATGTCAAATGGACAGCTAAGCAGTCACATGTGATCTTTAAGAGAGGGTGGGGCTGGCCTGGAGATGTGGGAGCTTCCAGCAGAGAAAGGAAGTGTGGCCAGCAGTGCCAACACCCCACTCACATTCTGTGGGGCCCTGTTATCATCTGTGTGCACATTAGCTCTTGGCCTGCTCTCCATAACTCTGTCAGATGTGGGGGCTCTCCAGGTGCCCAAACTTCTTTTACCTGCAAACACAAGAGACAGAAGTACCTGGAAATGTACATCTGTCCAAGCAATAAGGGCAGGCGGAGGGGTGTACATACCCGGGGCCATACCCTGAAAAGGACAACTTTGAGAATGACCCGCACTACCTCCAGAGCAATCCTATGTGACTTGACTTGGTTTCACGGCACCTTGGCTTGGCCTCCTTTCCTTCTCCTCACTTCTACTTTCCCTCCTAGGAATACTTCCTAATAAATCTCTTCCCCATGAATCTTGTCTCAGGGCCTGCTTCTGGGGAATCCCACCTAAGGTAGGGGGTGTAGATGGGACCACTCCAGGGGGATGTGCAGTTAAGAACAGGGCCCCGAGGGAACACAAACGCTGAAGAAGAGCCAGAAGAGGAGCTGCCAAGAAAGTCAGGTGATCGAGAACCCCAGAAGGCAAGAGTTATCAATAGTATCAAACAAAGCAGAGGGGTTCCAATAATTAAAGACTGGAATATATTTACAGAATCTGGTGATCATAAGGGCAAAATGGCCTTAGGAAAAAACAGTTTCCCTAGAATCATGACCCCAGCCCATGGCCCAAAGTGATGGGAACTTCATTCTCCCTTCATATATGGTCTCCCTTCCCTTTTTCCTTATGGGCAGAGGGCTTAAAGCTCACCTAGGTATATGGAAGTTCTAGATTTGCATCAATGCACATGCATCTCCACTTCTACCTTTGGAACTAGAAATGTGTCTGTAGTTGTATTAAGACTGACAGATTGGCTCTCGGGCATCTGAGAGGTCAGGGAGATGTGGATATTGATGCATTTATAGAATTGAAGGGATAATATGGCTGATGGCTTCAGTTTTCCCTAGAGGACAGGAGGCAAGAGAAGAGAGAGTGAGGAAGGTCTGGAATAAACGCTGAAGGCCATGGGGAAGGGAACTGCCCTGGAAAGAGTAAACAGATTTATTCCCAGCCTATGGAGCTGGTGGAAACTGAGGTAGGCACACTGGGAATCTCCGGTCCCAGGATGGAGGAATGGTGGAGGCTGAGCCTCTGGGCTGGAGGTGGGTGCGTGACAGCAAGGGAGTCCGGAAAGAGGGGAGCTTTCCCATGAGGCAGGTTTGTGTGGCTGCGAGTGGATGAGTTCCCACATGTGGGTGGGAAAAGACTGCTGTGTTCTTCAAGGATCAGAAATAAAAATTCTGAGAAAAACTTTAGAGGCAAAAGCTTCATGCATACCAGAGGTGTACACATAGACTGATTTCAAAAGTCTTACTTTTTTTTATTATTATTTTTTTAATGTTTACTTATCTTTGAGAGACAGAGAGAAAAGACAGAGAGTGAGTGGGGGAGGAGCAGAGAGAGAGGGAGACACAGAATCTGAAGCAGGCTGCAGGCTCAGAGTTGTCAGCACAGAGCCTGATGGCACGGGTCGAACTCACTGAGAGAACTACAAGATCATGACCTGAGCCGAAGTCGGATGCTTACCCGACCAAGCCACCCAGGTGCCCCAAAAGTCTTAGTGTTTTAAATGGAACATCCAGTGCTCAGGAGTCATGCAAACCCACAGAACCAGCGGCATGCACACTTCATCTTGGCTATGGAGCGCTGCATACATGGGGTTCCCCCCTATTGTTATGAGATGTCTTTTTGACCAGGGAATGAGACATTTATGAGAAAGGTAGGAAACGATATCAGTGTTTCTCTAGAATTATGCTGTCTGTGGAGGCAGCAGCTAGGAGAGTCACATAAGATTGTGGGCCTGTCAGCGCCTCCTCAACATGATATATTTTCACGTTTTTCTCAGCATGAGCTTGACTTTAACAATGAATGCAGAAAAGTGGGGAAGTGATAATAAATCACAAACAATAAAAACCAACAGAGATTTCTTCTGACCCTGCCATTGTAGCTCTTCCATCCCGCAGGCTTGTCAGAATATACTAACACTCCAGGGTAAAGCTCTTTAGAGAGAGAAGGCCAGAATCCAGCAGTGCCCCTGGGACCAAAGGCATGGGAGTCTTACAGAAGGCCCTTCGCATCTTCCTTGGCAAGAGTCATGACTGCTGCACAGTCGAGGGGGGGCAGGGTAGAGACAGCAGGAGAGCAGAGTAATGGTGGCCAGGCAGAGGAGGACAGCATTAAGATCAGCTTTGCCGGGTGCAGTTTTGCCGGGGGTCGGTGCACATGTGAGGGAGAGTCTGGGGAGAGCCACTGGGGTCTCGGCTATGGGGAAAGCATCTTTAATAATTAACAAATGAGGAAAGACATGGAGTGAGTAATGTGACCCTTAGCATTTTGAGACTATGAGCAAATCGTCATGCTGCAAGAGCATGCCGCCACAGTACAGGCTCCCTGGCCCAGGAACGCTGAGAAGGAAAACACAGAAACTGTTGTAACCAAATGAAGTCTTAAAACCAAGTCAGTCTATACATATTTGATGAGAGCCATGTCCAACACTGGATGTATGGAAGACACAACTGGAAAACAGTTCTAACATTAGCAAGTCAGAGCCAAACACAATTTTAGTTTTCCTCTTCTCACTTTGTTAATAGTCCAACATCTATAATCAACACAATGTTGAGGGTTTTTTTTTTTTCCGTATAGCTACTGAAATATTCGGACACATGCACTCATGTGTAAAAAGACAAAGATGCTTGGTCCAAGGATACTTTTTTCTTTTAAGTTTATTTATTTATTTTGAGAAAAAGAGAGAGATGCAGGAGAAGGCAGAGAGAGAGGAAGGGAGAGAATTGCAAGCAGGCTCCAATGCTGTCGGTGCAGAGTTCAACAGGGGGCTCAAATTCACCAGCAGTGAGATCATGATCTGAGCTGAAATCAAGTCAGATGCTTAACAGACTGAGTCATTCAGGTGCCCCTAAGGATAATTTTTTCAAACTCTGACCTTCATATCCTTCCATAGTACAAGACAGTTGCAGGGCTTTGATCTTTTGTTTGTTTGTTTGTTTGTTTTTGATGCAACTAAATACTATGTTGAGTTCCTTGAAAGCAGAAAGAGAAAGAGACTAGGGAAAAGAGGGTCATTTTCATCCCCAGATTTCAATCTCCGCTCCGCTCTTTATCTGCTGTATGATGTTGGAGACCTTAATCTCTCTGAGCTGTGAGTCATCTAAGTGAAGATGTTGAATAGCCAGCAGGAGGGGTGGGGAAGGGCTGGCAGCGGAGCAGAAGGAAATCAAGGAGAGTGTGACACACAGAAGCCCAGTGAAGAAAGTGTTTTTAGGAGGGAGTGGTCAACCATGTTGAAAGCTACTGCAAAGATGAGTAAGAAAAGTTTCCATTTTGTCTGTCAACACTGAGGAACGAGGAATGTAGCGAGACACAAATCAAGACTTCTAAATTGTTGGTCCATCATTTCAAGACCATGGGATATCTTGAAAGAGATGGGGAGAGAAAGATAGTGTCTTTGATTACGGTCTTGTTTTAAGTGATTTCTTTGCATATTAAACCAAAATAAAATCTGAGAACAAATTCTTATAACTCTATTCTTTTTTTTCTTTTTCACTTTTGGTTATTTCTAGGCTCTCCATGCCCATTTAAGGGAGGATTCCACAGGATGAGAGTAAACTAAACCTAGACTATGTAACCCAGGCAGGTTCAGGAACATCTCCTCTTCACTGTAAGCACATCTGATAGTCATGGTTTCCATACTGATGTGCAGCAAATCTTTCAAATGCAGCCATTTCATGGTTTGCCTAAATTTAGGCAAACACGATTTCTGAATACTAAGAAAAAGGAAAACAAATGCTATAATAAGCTTTCCAGCACAAGGGTCTAAATATAGTGTATTTCTTCTCCTGGCTCTACACACAGGAAAAGCTCTTGGCCCTCAGAGGCTGGGTTGATCACAGCCCCATGGAGGGCAGAGATAAGGCTCTCCTTATGTGTGTGTGATGACTTCCCCGTGTGCGGTTGGCCTGCTTATAAATTGGGAGCACATTTCATCAACTCATGTTCATTATGACTCCCCACCCCGTCTCCACACTGATTTCCCAAGCTCCTCTGCTGGCTCCCCACCTTCCTCCAACCTCTGCCCTTGCCTTCCTCTCTCCCTGGTGATTTCAGTGTGCTCAGAGTTTTAAGTAATTATATGCTGAATGTTCCAATCTCTCCAGTGAGCTGCTGACTTGTAGACCCCACTAAGTTCTCAATATTGAGTATCTATCTGGTATCCCAAACTTGATACATATAGACCTGGGATTTTTATTTTTTCCTTCTGATATCTTGGCTGTCTCACCAAACGGCCTCACCATCTACCCAGCTACTCAAGTTAAAAGCCTGGAATCATTCTGGACACTCTCATCTCCCTCTTCTCTACATCCAGTGGCCAAAGTTCCAGCAGCTCCATCGCCCAAACCTGTCTCAAATGGGTCTATTCCTTGAACCTGCCCCCCACCCCCACCCCCGGATCTCCTGTGTGGATGACTGTGGGTCTAACCCTTCCCCTCGCCCTCCCTCTGCTGCCCGTAGTCCACCCCCCTGGCTGCCAGAGCAGCACTGAAAACACAAGACAGATCATGACCCTCCCCTGCTGCAGGCCCCAGCTCCCTTCCATTGAACTTGGAGTAAGGCTTGCTGACCTGACTCCTGCCGGACTCTCTCGGCCCATCTGGTCCCACCATCCCTCTAGTACCAACATGTCAAGCCCTTTCCTGCTTCAAGGCCTTCTTGGTCCTCAGAGACACCTTTCCTTCACGTCACTTCTCAGCATCTGTAACTAGGAGTGAATACGGCGGGGTCCCGCTAAGTCAAAGCTCCATGAGAGCAGGGACCCTGTCCCCACGGGCGTTATAGCTGCCCCACGGGCTGAGTGCAGCGGTGCACACACAGCAGTGCCGGGTGGGGGATGTGGGCTCCCGGAGCTGGCGCTGGCTCTCCTAAACAATGGATGAGTCAGCGGGCCGCAAGAGATTCGCGTGCAAGCAAGGGGGACATGTCTGTGGGAAGAGTGGCCACACCCCAGGCCTCAGTGCTGCTCCAAAGCACCAGCCAGCCTCCCTGGGGTCAGGCTGGGCCCCGTGTATTTCCCTCAGACTTAGCTTCGGTGGACAGTCACTGTGGAGAGTTGGTGTTTTATCAAAAACAAACAACAACCGAACCATTTTAAGCCGGCTCCTGCCTGGGAGACAGACAGGTTGTCATCAAAAATGAGGGGCTATTGCTGGATGGCTGCCTTCCCACCTGTCAGACTGAGGATTCCACAAGCTTGGCTCTAGCGGAGAGGGGGCAGGATGAAAGCTTCTGTTGTCATAGCAATCGTGGTGTTCCTAGGGCCTAGGCTCTGGGTTTCAGATAAACAACTATTTAGAGAAGTGAAGGAAACGAGCAAAGCAGAGAGGGAAAATGGAAAAATGGCAAGAAGTAATCCTACAAGTGCTGCAAGACACACTCTGAAAACAAAGCGCAGGAGCTAGGAGTAGAACCTTCCCCAGGCTAGGGAGCGGCCTCCTGCTGGGAAGACCGGAAACAAAATGCCCCATTGACAGAAACATCTGTTACTACTAAACACTTAGGAATCAATATTTTCCTAAAGGTTTTCTTTGGCTTTTACTATTATTATTATTTTAAATTATTCTGTCAGGTCACCAGACCCCAACCTTGTCCGAGTCCTCTTAGAACTTCAAATGAAGAATTTGGTCCTGGAAATGGCCTTGTGTTAGTTTTTTCCTAAACAGAGACACCAGGAAAATGTCAGAAGGCAAAGCCCTGAAAGACTTAAAACGTAACAATCACATCCCTGGGACAGGGAGTGACCTAACCCAATTTGATTTAAAAAGGAAACAGCGTATTTCGTAGGTGGCCAGGAGGCGGCTCAAAGGAGAGGAGTAGGTGGCGGGCAGAGGATGAGAAGGTAAAGAGATCACCTGGCGCTTTACCTCAACACCTGCATCTCCTCCGGGGAGTTCCGCACCTCGTCCTGGAGGCGACACCAGCGCAGACAAGCCTTCAGCTCCTGCTGCTCCTGGGCCTCGTGGGGGGCCAGCTGCTTGGGCCACAGACACACAAACACACGTGCATAAAACACAGTCATTATTGTCCTTGTGTGGGGTCACAACCGCCCAAGGGAGCAGCTCGCTCAGTTTCAGGGTGATGGTCTCTCCATGGTGCCTTGTCCCCCACCAGAAAAGTCAGAGGGCCAAGGGGGTCTGGCAGGTTCTCAAACGAAGAGCCAGCTGCTAATTCTCCTGCTGGTGATAGAGCTAGGCCTGGCTGTTTGGAAGGCGTCTCCCGGTCCCAAAACCCATCCTTCACACACCCCTGGCCCAGAGAGAGCAGGCTTCCCTAGGGGGCCATTTCTACTCTGATTCCATCCAGACCTCTCCTGCTTTGTCTTTCTGCAAAGGGTGGGGAAGGTCCCCTCCATTTACCTCCTACTTTTCCCAGCCCTCGGTTTTGTTAAGGGCTGTTTACAGAGGAGCCTGCTAATGCAGCCCAGATGATTCTGTCTGCATATAATCAGAAAGAGTGTACGGCCTGGACTCAATCTGGGGGAGGGGAGTACCATCACACCCTGCCCTGCTAGTGAGAATTGGCTGCTGTCACTCAGCTCGTGAGGCCCTGCGGCTAAAGTCTTTGTAAGGAAGGGCAGCAGAACATCCACCAGGGAGGGAAATGTCAGTATCAACAGGCGTTTCTGGAAACTAAAGATCCTTAATAGTTCATTCAACAGATATTTACTGAGTCTCTTCCAGGCCCTGGGTACATTACAGACACAGCCTGTACTCCGAGGAGTCCAGGGAGACTGATAAGAACACTAGCCATCAGAGTGCAGTCATGGTAGAGGTTAAGGAAGAACCTAGATGCCCCCTGGCCAGCCAGGTGAGTCAGAAACCTTTCCTGAGGAGGTGCTGGGGCCTGTGCTGGTCCCCAGGGACAGCAGGAGTCAGCCAGGGAAGTAGCAATTTCAGAAAGAGGGAAAGCGTGTGCAAGGTTCATGGGGCCTAGAGAGTGTGATGTGTTTAGAGAATGGTGAGGGATGTGGTCAGGCTAGGAGCATGCTATTACCGGGGAGGGACAGAGGTGCCAAGTAGCCAGCAGAGACCAGATGATCTACAGGTTCTGTGTTGTACTTTGTTGCTATGGAAAATTCATATGTTGAAGCCCTAACCCCCAATGTGACTATATTTGGAGATGGGACCTTTACATAGGTAATTAAGGTTAATGAGGTTATTAGGATGGGCCCTGGTCCAACAGGACTGGTGTCCTTACAAGAGGAAGAGACGCCAGAGCTCTTTCCATATTTGCACAGAGGAAAGGCCATGGCAGGACATAGTGAGGAGATGGCCGTCACCAAGCCAGGAAAGAAAGGTCTCACCAGAGCACAAGCCTGTCAGCACCTTGACCTTGGACTTTCAGACTCCAGAACTATGAAAAAACGAGTGTTGTTTAAGTTAACCCAGTCTGTGGTATTGAGTTAAGACAGCCTGAGCTAAGACACCTGTGAAAGAGGATAGATTTTTATCAGGGTTGATGACAAGTTATATGATACAATCTTGCAACTAACTCAATTCACTTCTCCCTGGGGAATGCCACTTTCTAGCTCCTCATTCAGTGATTTCCCACTCCCTACTCTGCCCTGCTTGCTGATGCTCAGTGTTGCCTAGATAGCACAGTCACCTGGGCGGCCAAGTGTCCAGTGTGCCTCATGACCTCTTCCCTGGTGACATCCACTGCTGGCCAGGAGAGTCCCGTGAGCCGGTGCACCTTTCCCTGCCCCCAAAGAGCCCTTCTCTCGTGCCTGGGACATCTGCTGCCCACACTCAGACCTCCCTTCAAGGAAGGAGCTAGAGTGATACACGTGTGTGGAAATGTTTCCAAACATTTTTGCTAAACTCAAGAGTGGCCACTTTGCTTCAGACCAAACTGTTTTCACATATCAAAGAGTTACTGCCTATACCATAAAGGATGATGAGGTGGATTGTCCCCTGCGGCAGGTTAAGGGGAAAAGAGGGATAAAGAAACCTCAACTCTCACTTTCCCTTTGAGCCCCATGTCAGAAGTCTTCTTGGAGAAGATGATCTGGATCTTCCTGGATCAGCTCAGACCTGACCTCTCCCACCTCTGAACCCACACAATATTTGGTGTTTACCTCTCTCTTCTAACTTATTTTCTTCTCCCTTCTACTGTGTGCTTCTCTTACCTTCACAGTTCAGCTATGACCTCTTTCAGAGCAGGGCTGTGTCTTACCCATCCTTTTATCTCTACAGGTCTAGCACAGACGGACACACAGAAGGTATGAGCTGTGAGATGAGGCCAGACTGGCTTCACGTCTCTGTTAGTGGAGATGGACATATTCAGGACAGCAAGAGACTCAGCAGTGACCCCCTGGAAGTATGGGCAGGGGCAAAGCCAAAGGAGAAGCGCTTTGTGGGGATGGAGATAAAGAACAGAGAGATCATTACATGCCTGACATACGCTCACAATTACCAAGAATAGCACAAATCTGATTGTCTCAGGACAGAAGCACCTGAGAAAAGGGATGATGATAGAGGCTCATTGATATTAGCCTATTTAACCCTCGCTAAATGTCTACTGTGCGTCAGATGGTAGAAAATGCAAAGAGAGGGGTGCCTGGGTGGCTTAGTCGGTTAAGCATCCGACTTTTGCATAGGTCATGATCTCGCGGTTCGTGGGTTCGAGCCCCGCGTCGGGCTCTGTGCTGACTGCCAGCTCGGAGCCTGGAGCCTGTTTTAGTCTGTGACTCCCTCTCTCTCTGACCCTCCCCTGCTCACACTGTCTCTCTCTCTCTCTCCTAGAAATAAATAAAACATAAAAAAAAAGAAAAAAGAAAATGCGAAGAGAAAGAGAGCAGAAAAGGAGAACTGGTATTTCTTACACAAGCTCTATGTGTAATTCATAATTATCCCATTTACCATGCAAGTTTACACTTTCTTATACCCATTTTCCAAATGAGGAAACTGAGGCTCAGGGAGCCTTAATAACCTACCTACATTTACAGACAGAGTTGGTGGGATGCTATATCTGGTCTGACTCCAAACCCAGCCACCTTTCCCAAATCTGCCA
This sequence comes from Crocuta crocuta, assembly GCF_008692635.1. Classification (NCBI taxonomy): domain Eukaryota; kingdom Metazoa; phylum Chordata; class Mammalia; order Carnivora; family Hyaenidae; genus Crocuta; species Crocuta crocuta. Next base: position 5,854,069 of record NW_027551560.1, on the reverse strand, counting down.
CATGGCCTCTCTTCACTGTGTGGCAGGGGACACAGAGGTGCAAGCTGCTGGCCAAGGTGCAGAGAAGGTGGGAGGGTGAGTAAGATGTAGCTCCATTCTGGAAGAGAGCACAGCCTTGTTGTGAGGATCAACAGAAAAAGGAAAAAGTGAGGAAAAAAGAAAAAAGTGAGGAAAAAGAGGCAGGTACCAAATACTGAGGGAGTGCAAAGCTTCTAGAAGAGTAAGTATTGAATTGTGAGTGGACCAATCAGTCCAGGCTATCCAGAGTAGGTGACCTTGAGCTAGTTAGTGAAAAATAAACAGGATTTCAACAGGCAGAAGGAACTGGAGCAAAACCATACAGGTATGCGTCAACTTGAGGATTTCAGAAAATGTTAACTAGTCCAGTCAGTGTGTAAGGGTTGGAGGTGGGAGGGAAAAGAGTGACCAAATATTCAGAACTGAAAAATAAGCAGGACAGTTTAGTTGCCATATCCTTATTAGCAATGCCATCCAATCCTTTAAAGAAGAGGTTGTAAACAGGGAAAGTGTTGCCCTTACCTCTGGGTAGGTTTGGTTGGCATAATATATTTTAAATTACTAAATTTCACATAAAAATCCAGATTTAGAACTTCCTTTAAACAACTGCAAGCCCAGGCTCCCCCGAGCCCTTCTGTTGACATGATGACAATCCGCTGGCACTGATGAGCAACTCCCAGTTGGCCTCGGTCCTCACCACTCCCTAACCTATTACACCAGCCGCATTTCATTCTTCACTGGTTGCCAGCAGACATCTGCAATGATGACTCCTGGTTTAAATTTTTATCTTATTAGTAAAAAACCAAAACCAAACAGTCAATATCACCACAACCATAACCACAAGAGAGTGCCTGAGTAAGCCACAGCCTGACCTGAGCTCCTAGTCTTTGCTCAAATATCCACTATCAGAGAGGCCTTCTAGTGCCTTCTAAAACTCAGCTTCCCACCACTCTCTCCGGCTTCATCTGCCTTCCAGTACTTACCACCTGACATGTTACAGATGTGTTTGTCTGTTTCCCTGTTCTCTCTCCTATCCCTACATTGAGAACCCCCAGGGGCTCAGGGACTTTCCTCTGTTTACACAGCTCTCTCCCCAGCAAGCAGCACAGCCCTGGCGCATAATAAGCCCTCGACATATCTGTTGAATGAACAGATGCCTATGAATAGAATCTGACTCTGGGTGGTGAAATGCTTAGGGTCACTGTAAACCTACCTGCTGTGCTTCGGCCCAGAACACATCTTCCAAGTGAGTGGCGAACCCTTCGCTCAGCCACTCCTCTGTCCAGTCCTGGGCCCCGATGGCCAGGCCAAACCAGGCGTGAGCAATTTCATGGCAGAGACGGGTCCCACAGAGATGGCTCATTCCCGTCAAGACACTCTGAGAGAGGAAGATGATGTGTGGGCTGTGGATAATGGGGGAGAAAACACACGGAGTCTTGTTAGAGCCTGCCCTCGTGGTTGCCCCATGGGGCGGCTTTCTCAGCCTGGCAAGCCTGTTATTATCATGTGCATGCCAGATCATGACGGATAGGCTTGCAGCTTAGATGCTTTCAGAAATAAATAAAGTGGCAGTTTACGTTTCTGGCAGCGGTTCAGCTGGCCGTTTGTGCCAAGCAGTTGTCTCCGTCATCCAACGGCTATTACCTGTAATGAGTAACCTGCACCAAAGTTTTATGCCGAAGAAATTACAAGGCAATGGAAGCATTTACTCTGAAATCTGGACTGTAAAAGAAGAGCAGGTGTGAGTGTGAAGCCCATGCTGTCAAGAGAGTGATCAAAGAAGCCCCTTCAGCCAAAAATCCGAGCAGCTTACACACAAATTGAGAAGTCATGCAGAAGGACAGGAAAAGCCGAGAAGAATGGAACCAAAATTTTCCATTTCGGACTGGGGCTGGTTATGAAGTTAACACACTAACAGGTGTCGTGGATGGGCAAGGTTTCTAAGAGACTCAGATGAAGGCCGAGTTTCTGTTAAGGCAAAGATTTTCAAAGGCATCATCTCCTATCTGTAGATGCTTATACATCCACATGACATAACAAAATTAGGCAGGGGGTGGAGGGAGGTAACCCACCCAGGTGTGCAAACGGCCCCAGGGCTGGCCCCAGCTGGAGAGATTTATCTAATCTCATTTTCCATACCTTGTTTTAAAACCCCAAATACCATGATTAGATTGCGTAGATGAAATGGGAGGATGGAAGGCTGAAAAAAGAAAAGGCAGATAGAAAACCTCTTCTGCTTCCATCTTCCACATTTTTCATTTATCCAGGACTTGTTTACAGTTTTATTAATGAAGAATTAGCTCTTAAAAAAAAAAAATCTCTCCTCCATCATTTGAACAAGAACAGTTGGGAAACCTCCCAAATTAAGAAACTATACACACTGGTTCCCTCCTTCAAAAGCCATTTGTTTGCTATCATGCTGGCTCCGCACAAGCCGGGACTGCTCGCAGATTTGTCCTCCGCCCCCACGGCCACCAGTAGAGAAAACTCCACCTGTATTTCCCTTGCACAACATCGCCCATTCAGCTCAGAGAGCTCAACTGAAATCGTAGGAGCCACGTGTGCCAAAATAGACAGCTTTCATGTGAAATAATAACAGGGCAAGCACGCAAATGAAATGTCTGCCAGGCCCTCAGCAAAGTCCACCAGAAACCCCAGGAATAAAAAACTGCAGTTGGGGCATTTAGGACGTGATGGCAGGTGTGTGTGTGTGTGTGTGTGTGTGTGTGTGTGTGCGCGCGCGCGCGCGAGCAATGCAGCAGCCACCAACAGTAGTTCAGAGCACGAAGTCAGAAAACAAAAAAAAGAAGGCATGAAAGAAGGGAGGAAGGGACTAGCAGGCACAGGAGCTCACCTTCTTACTGAGAAAGTCACCCCAGAGAGAAGACAAACTGCGAAACCTGGCATTTTCGAGTAAATGACCCCTTGCTCTGGCATGTGCAGCGCTACAAAGAAAAGCCACAGAAATGTACCAAGTAAATAACATTCCAGACATACTGCTGGCAGCGCTTCGCCCTTTTGGCTAAAACAAAACAGAAGTAACTGCAGGCCTTGTAAACAGGCTCAAAGAGGAGCCTGCATCTGATGGGTTTGCTGGCCAGAGACAGAGGCAGTGCGCACATAGTTACAGGGACTGGACGGCTGACCCGTCCACTCAGCCTTCCTAGGTTACACAAGCTGATGGTTGCGAAGTCACCGCCAGACTGTTCACGAAGAAAAAGCCTGCCCCATCCTCGTCCTTGGTGATCGCTCCCTGTTTTGTCCCAAAGTGGAAGCCCAGCCAAGGCCCATTTATGCAAATATCAAAGTCTAGAGAGCCTGAAGGAATGCACCAAAGCAGCTGTGTCTGGGGTGAGGGGTGGCTGTGCGCTTTCCTGCCCTTTAATCTTTTCCCTCCAACGGCCTTTGTTGTCTCCGCCAGACCTCCCTTCCCACCTGCCAAGTGCTCTGGACACCCCACCCGGCCTGGCCTCCGTGGACTTGGGTCTTGACTGGGCTCAGGATGGACCGGCATGGCTGGAATCCTACATTCCCACTTCCCTTCCCCAGGCCCTTCTTCCTAGCTGGGAATCAATGGATTTCCTACTGTCTTTGGAGGAAGATCAAAGCTTAAATATCCTCCTGGGTCGGAAGGAAGGGCGTTTCATTTGATATAAGTGACCCTATTATCAGTGGAAAACATGACCTTCTCCCCGAAAAGCAGTTTTCCAGTTGAGAACCAGACCCCAATCCTCCTGCACTGGAGTCTGCCCTCTGAACTTGGGTTTTTACCTGAGGGCCATGCTGGGGTGGTATTTCCCTATGAAGAAAATGGTCTCTTCCTTAAAACTAAATTAAAAACATGGAGTAAGGTTTTGATAATCTTTCTCAAGGGTTGTTAACAAAATTCTGACACAAAAGGACCAACAGAATTTACTTTTAAGGAGAATTTCTTTCTCTCCTTTAGACCCTAAATGTCAGAATTTCTTATGTTAAGTAGGATTTTTACACTGTTTTTTTCCCCCCAAAACTGAGTGAGGAAAAGTGTAATGGTCTTTAAGCTGACTTTAAGGAGTAATATTAAATACTCCTTTACCAACAGATAATCTACTTCCTGCCCACCTTCAAAACAGGATGGATGTTTAGAATTTTCTACTTCTACCTTAACCTTGATTTATAAGTTTCACCCCTGGGCTCCTCACACATTCCCACATTCTCAGAACCTTATTCATGGTCCTAATCAGCCAGCGGGTCATCCGTCTTCACGCTGACAAGGCCCATTTGAAAACAGGTTTTCTTGTTTTCCCCTGAAAGGGCCTGTGTCAGCTGCCTCTATAATATGCCAAATTGTCGATTCATCAGTGCAAAGGATGGAGATAATCACTTCAATGATACCTTCATCCTAAAAAACTGTTTTCTTTTTAAATTCACAGAGTATATCACTTTTCCCCAATAAGAAATAGATGGAAAAGTAATACTTTCAACTCTCAAAAAGCAGAAGCCCCCTGGATTGTATCATAAATTTTCCTTCGCTACAAGTGGGCAGAGGACAGGGGGCAGAGGAGGGGGGCGGCACAGGGCGACAGCAGGACACGTGTTCCCAGTCTTTCCCGGGAGACCACCAGCGGGGCTGCTCCCGACAGAGGCCATGTGGTGGTGGATGTCTGCTGCCTTGCCCCTCGAGATTAAAAATATCATTTCTGGCCTGAAAACAGCTTCCCAAGACTGTTCCTAAAAGCTACCTCCCCACCCAGATTAGAAGGCTGTGTCTGTTAATTTAAAACATGCTTCTAGCAGAGGAGGAAGGAGTGCCTTCATTACTCTCAAGAGCTGCTCCAATCCTTCGGGAGGAATTCAATTTGGAGCGGAAATGGAGAATTTCATCAGATCTTAAGCAGGGGCTGGCGTGTGATTTATTTCAGCTTTGTCCAGGGAGACGTGACCAGCGCGGCCCATCTTGCAGCCCAGGGAGAGGTACAGCACTTAGGGGCTCCAGCTCCACGCTGCCCGCCTGGGCGGGTCAGAGCGGGCGGGTGGGACGGGGACAGGAAATGGCTCTTGGTTAAGGCCACCCCTCCCATTATACTGGAGCTGATCCCAATTTCCCCGGGGGTGGGGGTGGGGGGAGGAGCAGATTCACTTTTTCTACAGATCCTTGGGAGGGGCATCCAGGAAACAGATTTATAGTCTTTGAGCTTGAACTTCTTAGTGGCTCAGTTTTTCACAATCTCAACAATACGTGGATTCCAGTGTCCCATTATGGGGAGGAAGGAAGAACAAGGAAAGTGGGAAACAGAGGCTCCTTTCCCTCCAAAGTCAACCTGGATAGTTTTAAGGGTCTCATAATCATGTGAAAGCAGTTTTGCTTGCATGACTTAATTACTTGCTAATTTAATTTGGAGCTAAAAGTAGATTCATAGTAGCCTGGGGCAATCTGCAAAGGAGAACAAATCTTAGTTACCACTCCCTAAGATTCAGAACGTGTTTTCTCTTTCATTCTTAAGGTTAGTGTGATACATGTCAAGCACTTCAACCAATGTGTTTACAAACTGAAATGCTCAACTTGGGGACCCTCTTCTCTGCAATGAAATCCTGTAGTCTCTGTCTCTGGCATGCAGTCTAATGTAGGGGAGGCATCTGTGGTCTCAAAAGCAAAGGGGTGGCCCAGATGACCTGGAGAGCCCCTGCTCCCATCTGGATCCTAGACTGCTCAGTAGGGACTAGTTATGCTCCATTTGACCCATCTGGCATCCCACTGTGGCCACACAAGGTAGTCTTTAAACTGGAACTGTAGATGAGGGAATGTTCTTTCAGGGATATGGGACTTTCAGGAGCTTGAGGTAGAAAGCAGTTCTAAAATCTTGAAGAAAACCTACTACATCTGCTCAACATTGAGATCTAGGTGTTGAGAGAAAAGGCTAACATTAGTTAGTATAAGTTTTCCTTTAAAAATTCTGAATAGCACATAGGTGGCTAAACATCTACTCATTTTCTTAAATGAATTTATTTTTTAAGTTTTTATTTATTTCTTTTGAGAGAGAGAGAAAGAGGGAGAGAGAATCCTAAGCAGGCTCTGCTGTCAGCACAGAGCCTGATATGGGGCTCAAATTCACAAACTGTGAGATCATGACATGAGCTGAAACCAAGAGTCAGATGCTCAACCGACTGAGCCATCCAGGTACCCCTACCTAAATGGATTTTGGCTAAAACTGCCAACATAACTACAGCAGAGAGTGAATAAGAGAATCCCCAGGCCACATTCCAGAGACTTCTACCAAAAGCATATCTTCCTTCTAAAGATTCATATTGCTTGAGTGCTTGCTATGTGCTGAGCTATATGTTATAGCTATACATAATTTGTTATATATATAATTTATGTTATGTTATATATATAATTTATGTTGTATGTTATATATAATTTAATCTGATCTATCTCATCACCTCAGGAGATAGATTTTATTATTATCCCCAATTTACAGATTATAAAAGTGAGGGAAAGGTAAAGTGACTAGCTTGAGGTGACATAGCTGGCAAGTAATGGAGTATATCTACTCCTACAGTCTTGACCCTGAAGCTTTATTCTGCCCAACTCTGCCCAGGGTCATTGGGTTTAGACCTGTAACTTCTGGGCTCCCATCCCTCTATGCTAGCTCAAGCCCAGTGGTGCAATAATGCTCCAACTTCAGAGTCCACCGAAGGGAAGCTACCAGCCATGTCCTGGGACCTCTGTCCCCTAAATATGTGTCACAGCCAGAACCAGCCCAGGGTTACCAGATCTTTTGATTGGAAGAGCTGCAGCCTTTTCCTTGTGGGAAGGTAGGTGAGGATGGAAGGGACAGGGGACAAAGTGAAGAAAACATTACCACTCCACTTCTGATGCCTTCAAAGGGCCTAAATTCCTGAATATAACACCTTATTCTCCTAACTCTGTCCTATGCCAGGAGTCCCTTGTGGACCACTACAAGGGGATGCTTAGATAAGCAGGTGCAAAGGTGCTCAGGTCAGTCCTTAGGAGGCCAGGAACATGCCAGACTCTCCCTGCCCTCTATCTCCCACCCATCTTTGCTTACTCCTGATGTTCCTTTTCCTAAATAGACTTTATTTTTTAGAGCTGTCTTAGGTTCAAAACTTAGGTTCTGCAAAACGGAGCAGAAGGTACAGAGAGTTCCTATTTACCCCTCTGCCCACAAATATATAACCTCCCCTACTATCAGCCTCCCCCACCAAAATGGTGCATTTGTTATTGCAATTGATAAATCTACCTTGATGCATCATTATCACAGTCTATAGTTTACATTAGGCTCACTGTTGATGTGGGGCATTTTCTATGGATTTGGACAAATGTATGACACCATTACAGTATCACACAGAGTAGTTTCACTGCCCTCAACAATCCTTTGAATTTTTTTCAAGAAGAGATGGTTTAAAGCAAATCACAAACTCAAAGGTATATATGAGCCAAGAACATAATAAAATGAAGGGATGTAGAGATGGGGGAAATGGATTAAAAGATAAGGGAAGTAGACAAGGAGATGGAGGAAGTAGACACGGAGATGGAGGAAATAGACCAAGGAGGTAAGGGAAGTAGACAAAAAGATGGGAGAAGTAGACAAGGAGATAGAGAAATAGACAAGGAGAGAGGGAAGGGGACAAGGAGATGGGGAAGGAGTCAAGGAGAGGTGGGAAACGATCAAATGAGGAAAGCAGATAACAAAAGGAAGGAGAAAATAGACAAGATGGGAAGCAAATAACAAGATGAAAGAAGTAGATTAGAGGGTGATAATAATATAGGGAAACAGGTAACTACAAGAGGGAAATAGAAAATAATACGGGGAAGTAGGCAGCAATTTTTTAAAATCCCATGTCAAAACAAACAAACCTATGGATAGCGCCTACAATTTCTCCTCCTCTCTGGTTTAAAGCATTTACCTTAGGTGAAGCAGCTCATGGTTTCATTGCATCCTGAGGTGTAATGACTGACGTCGCATCCTACCAGGGTTTGGTATGGGACTCGTGGAAGATGGAGAAAGGCTCAGCAGCTGAGCACAGATGACAGCTGGGAGGGGAGATGGGGTTCCTAATGAGGCACAAGGAGGGAAAAAGCATTGGCGCTGGGGACGCCAAAACATTTTTGCCCACTTCCTAATTTTGTTTAGTGTTGGCCTTGGTCTCTTGCTACTGGGAAAAATCATGGCACGGCAGCAACAAAACAGAGACCGCCTCTCGTTCTAGCAAACACAAAGACCACTTCTGACTTGAGAAAACAGAGATCGTCTAGCAGAGTGCTTAGCCGTCAAAAAGCAGAGCAATGGACACTGTACTCCTGCACCACTGGGCAATCCATCCATTGGCAATGTTGTCTAGGCCTCAGCCCTGCATGCAAAGTGGAGGCAGTGCTAGCACTCTGTTATCAGGAGTTGGCTACGTCTAACTTGGGCTACCCTGCCTGAGGAAGGTGGTGGCGGTTGGTATCTCATGGTTATGCTCATCTGAAAAGCTAAAAAAAAGCTACAAGTGGGTGTCTCAGGGTTTAAAGCTTAAGAATCAGAAGTAGAACTAGTATTTGAATTATCCAACTAGATTTAGGCTCCTTTCCTTCTGAATCCTAATGTACATGTTCTACCTAAAGAGTCTTTGAATTCTCGCAGATGAGAACAAAGAAACAGCTTTTTTTTTTTTAAAGTTTATTTATTTTGAGAGAGAGAGAGCACATGAACAGGGGAGGGGCAGAGAGAGAGGGAGAGAGAAGATCTCAAGCAGACCCCGTGCTATCAGCGAAGAGCCCCACGTGGGACTTGAATCCATGGACCGTGAGATCATGACCTGAGCCAAAATCAAGAGTGGGATGCTTAACCAACCGACCCACCCAAGTGCCCCAAGAAACAGGTTTTTTGTTTGTTTTTTGTTTTTATTAAGTTAATGAACACTCTGGTGTTTTGGACACCAGGGATCTACCATACCAAAATGACATGAACAACATTTATTGTAGCTGAGCATGTCTTTTGAATCCCTAATTACTTACGAACCAAGAGCTGTGTTCTGCAGGATCTGGAGAACTCTTCTGGTAAGTAATTACCAATTAAAACATGTTGGCAGCCCCCACTGCAGCACATTGATGACAAAATGTGATTCTCTCCACTCCCTCACCCCCGTTCCCATCCTCTCTAACTAGGGTGATGATGTTTGATCCCATAAAAAGAGGTAATAAAATTAGCTTGCCCTGTGATACAGGGGAAATCTTTATTTAATAAAATAATGCATTTTGCTTCATTCCCATAACAGCAACAAAATGGCGCAACTCAGTACCATAATATCTCATCCAGTAGGTTTTCAGCTGCATGTACACGTCTGTCATTTGTGGCCATGTGGAAGCTTGGAAAGCTGCTTCGATGAAGTAATATGTTCAGGCAGTTTGCACCACTCTCAGTAAGAACCACATGGTTACGGGTTTCCTTTCAAATGTGGTGTGAGCACTCTTTGGGTCCACAAATCATGTCTTCCCATATTCCTTGTCTAGAGAAAAAAATTGTGGGAATTTCCCCAAGAATACTTAGAAATTTAATTTGGTGGGGGGAGGTCATCAGTTTCTTCCACCACTGATAGGCACTCTGGGAATCTGGAACCTTAAGATGTACTTAGAAATATGTTTAAGTGCTGTGCAGGGGCTGATGAAAGCATACACAGGGCAGAAAGGTGGGTCTGAATGGCGATAGGTCTGAACACAGCAGGGCACTGCAAATTGATTAAACAAGTCCTGGAAGTGGACATGTGTGCAGAAGAAGGAACAGGGTTTTCCTTCAGACAGCCACACTGTCAGGTAGCTTCCAAAGCACTAGGGTACTCTGCGTAAGAACAAGCACCAGGGCTACCTTAGGGTATGGGGTAACAGAATCAGATCTCTAACTAAATCAAAGGTGTAGATCCAGGAAGACAGAATTAAAGGAAGCTGAGTTCAAGTACTCCCTGATGGTTGGTCCAATGGTAGTGGAGAAAAATGAGAAGAAAAACAAAATAATGATGATGGTAAACTCCGAAGGCTTTGGTTACTCTCTCCCAGGCATGGTTCTAAATACTTCATGTTCACTAACCCATTCAATTCTAACAACAATCCCGTGAAGGAGATATTATTATCCCCTTTTTACACACAAATAAACCAAGCCACAAAGAAGTTACATCGTTTGTCCAAGACGTCAGAGCAGATGTCAAAGCTGCCTCAAATACGGGCAGCCTGGCTTATATATTTTGCTTGATCAACATCAGCATGTTTCAGAATCATCCAGACATAGGGTTGCTAGATAAATACAAGAAACCCAGTGAAATGTGGATTTCAGATCAACAATGAATAATCTTTTAGGATATGTCATGCCCCGTGCATTATCTGCTAAACACGGTAACCCTGCCTGGAGGGCTCATTAGAATAGATCATTGGCCCCCCACCTCCAAAGTCTGACTCACAGGCCTGGGTGGGGCCTGAGATTCTGCATTTCTAAGAGTTCCCAGGTGATGCTGATGTTGCTGGTCCAGGCACCACCCTCTGAGAGCCACTAATTTACACTGTGGTGGCTGTTTAGCGCTAAGTTAAAAAAAAAAAAAAAAATCCACTGCCAAGGTTTCTAGGTGGGAATATTTCACCTTGAGATCCAGATTTCCTCATTAAACTGAACGATTTGGCCATACTAGGTCCATATTCTCATGTAGCAACGGCAGCTGAATAGTGACCCCTTTTAGTGGGAGCCTGGGGCCCTCAGACCCCCAGCTCCCCACCACTCCTTTCTGTCTCCCCACCCCTGGCTGAGTCCACTTGTGTGTTTTTTCTCCTCCTTTCTCATAGCAAAATTAAGGGCAAAGTGAAACATTTCTTCTACCCGTGTCTCTGTTAAAAGTAGGCAGAGAAGACCAAGTGTTCTAGAGGATCCTCTGCCAGGCACTCATTTTTATCTGCTGCCCGACCCTTATAAGCATGTGGATTTAATCTCTTGTCAATTTTTTCATGAAACATTCTACTATCAAACTTGTTCCTGTCTATAAAACAGTTTAGCAAACTCTTGCTTCGTGGAGAGGACAAAGACACAAACTTCTGCCTCGCTCAAGTCATTCACTACAAATTCCATATTACTGAGAGTGGAATTAATTAGGTTGATTGCATTTTGGAAATCCAAACACAGTTTCAATTATTACTAGTCACTAATGGCTTATAATGAAGGCAGAGCTTGTTAGCTAAGCAAACAACTGGCATGTTTGTTTAAAGTGTAAATAGAAGGGAAATTCATGAATTAAATGAATGAATTCGCTGATTGTTCTCTCTAGGCTGTAAAAGAGCATTCAGCTGCCACAATATATATCACCACCTTTGCTGAAAGGATTAGCCTGCTCAAGTTGTCTTTATCTGGTCAGAGATCTTCTTAGTAATCGCTCACAAAGTAAATGTCTCTCTGAGTTTTTGCAAGTACTCATCTGCCATTAAGGACAAGGGATCACCTGGCTGTTGGAGGTTCATAAATAACTTTGCTTTTAAGAACAATAGCCATATTCCCTAATCTTCATTTGACTCCACAAATAGATTAACAGCATGCTTGAGGATATAAACGGACAATATGCCTCATATTTTCCAGGGTGGTCCTAGAAAGTATGGGGCAGATGGTCATTCTCAAAGGTATTGAACTTAACAGCATTTCCCTTTGAAAGGTAATAAACCACACCAGAAATGAAAAATAAACAAATAAAAGGTTTCGTTCTTCAGTCTCCTGGTTTTTAACTAAGCTTTTCATTTAACAGAAAGGACAACTCACACTGGCACACACGAGGGAGGGTTCTCTTCTTTCCTGTAACAAGACCTCCGGAAGAGGGTGATTGCTGGGGTTGGTTCAGTGACTCAGCAAGGCCGTCAGAGCTCTAGACCTTTCTATCATCCCATTCTGCCAGCCATCCTTCCTATATTCACTCTCATCTTCACACCTGCCACCTCATTGTCTCAGGTTGGCTACTGCAGCTCCAAGCATGACATTCATGTGCAACACAGAACAAAAAGGCAGGAGAAAATGCGTTGCTGTGCCAGCAATATCTATTGCTTTCTTTCATCAAGAAAGCAAAACTTGCCCCAGAAAGCCCATAGCAGACTTCTCACTGGTTACCCTAGGATGTAAGGCCGCATGGGGAAGAGTCTCTGCTTTTTCTGATTCTGTGGCAGAGGTGGGCAGGAAGAAGGGGTTTGCTAATGGATGTAGGGTCGGCCACAGCACCCGAGTGCAGCCATCCTTCTCATAGATATTACAGAGCCACTTCTTGGGTCTCTTAGAATGCAAATACTTTCAGAAGAGATACTGTGCTAAAAGAATTCACACTGAAGTGTTAATAATGTATCTCATATTTTTCTAGACAGGAGGCAGTTTGAATATAGGGACTGCAGGATGGGCAAGTAGATGTACTTCAAGGGAATATTCTACCTATTTCCCATCTTACCCTGATGCTGGCTGACATCTGGACTTTTATTTTACCTTCTTATCCTCCACGGAAGACTTAAAACCCATTCAAGCTAAAGGCAGTATTATGGTGGTTTTTAAGAACTCAAGTTTTGGGGACAGAGCCATGGGTTTAACTCATAGCTCTCCCATTTAGCAGCTACACCACTGTATTCGTTTCCTGTTGCTGCTATAACAAATCACCACAAATTTAGAGGCTTAGAACTACACAAATCTACCATTGTACCATTCTGCAGGTCAGAAGTCTGACAAAGGTCTCACTGCTCTTAGAAGTCAGGACACTGGGCTGTGTGTGTGTCAGAAGGGAGGTGACTGGAAGGTGGCATGGGGTCCTCTGGGGCATTGGTCACATTCTGCTTCTTGATGAGGATGCTAGTTACAAAGGTTACTCAGTTTGTAAACACTCGACAAGCTGTACACTTAAGTTGTGCACTTTTCTGCGATGTATTGTCCTTCAATGAAAGGTTAAAAACAAGCAGACAATTAGCTTGAGGTGTGTGTGTGGGGGAGGGAGATCCTCCATTTTCTTCTTGGAAAAATCAAGGCAAAGATTAAGCCAAAGTCCCATCAGTAGGGACAGGAATGAGATCAGAGACTGGGAGCCCTCCCCTAGTTCTTTAAGCTGAATGCACTCCAGGCCAGTTCTCAACATTAATTATGTATATTACTTTAAGTCTCTTGAGGAAAAGGTTTTTTTCTTTAATTTCTTTCGCCATAGAGTCACATTTCTATTGCAAGTAAAAGGTACCTTGTGTCCTTCAGACACACCTGTAAAAACAGAACTGATACTGCCATATATCCATGTCTGCTTCATTTTCTTTCAGACACAGTGGAAAACATGCCACAATAATAAACCCCTTTTCCATCCTGGCCAGCTGGAAAATTACGTTATGATTGAAATGACATCATACAGCTATGACACTCAGCCAGCGGCCGCTCTGAGAAATCTGGGTGAGGCAGTGACAGCATGGATGTGAATGCCACTCGCAATGAATCCCACCTTTTATTAGCAAATGGCTTTTTTATTGCCATGACATTTTGAAAATGAAACTGTGGCAGCCACACTGTCGGACGCCATTGATCATCTAACGTCCCTTACGGCCACAACTAACCACATTGGCTAAACAAGACAAGATGGAAGTAGGAGAAAGCTCGTTTTAAATAATAGTTCCAAAGGCAGAAGACCAGGAGCTGGGGCCAGGGCAGCGGTCACTCTCAGGGGGTGGGTTAGCATTTCCTTCTACTATTATCAATAGTTTCTGAAGTGGCTTCCAGTAGTAGGAGTCATAATATTAGCATGAGGAGTAGTAGTAATAGTAGCACCTAATAATATTCTTTGATGTAGAATATTGACATTTCTGTAACATAGCACTCAGAGCAAAAGCCAGAAAGCAGATTAGGAAAATAAAAACAGGACAAGGCCCTGACTCTCCTCCATCATTTCAACTTCTGGGATGAACTGTATGAAACTGCTAATATTTGACCATTCTCCATGCCCAAAACTGAGCAATCTCATATGGCTCATCCTACAGACTGTCCCTCCCCCACCTAAGATCCTTCTCTGCAGAAATGTCAGGAGCTGCCACAAGATTTGGGAAAATTCCCATACTTTCAAAGCAGCAGCGGATTAGAAACACTGTTGCATCCCACTGTGGAAAAGTGCAGATGATAGATCCTGGGCAAAAGACACTCTGCTGGGGGCGCCTGGGTGGCTTAGTCAGTTAAGCGTCCGACTTTCGCTTAGGTCATGATCTCGCGGTTCGTGGGTTCGAGCCCCGCGTCTGGCTCTGTGCTGACTGCCAGCTCAGAGCCTGGAGCCTGTTTCAGTCTGTGACTCCCTCTCTCTCTGACCCTCCCCTGCTGACGCTGTCTCTCTCTCTCTCTCTCTCTCTCCTAGAAATAAAAAAAAAAAGACACTCTGCTGTCCTCAGAAAGAGGTGGACCCTGCCTAGGTCAGTTCCCAATCAAAGCCCAATCTGGCCAAGGCCAACTCAGTGTGAAGCCAGGTGTCTCAGGTCAGGAGCAGATCCTGAAGTCAAAGGCAGAGGCAGAAGTGAGCCAGAACAGAGAGAGACTGGAACACTGATCACTCCCAAGCCCCGAGGGAGGCCGATGATCTGCCGATGGATCTGCAGCTGATGTGCAGGACCCATGTCCATACCTGCAAGCCAGAGGGAATGAGGTTGGGACGTCACGGCAGAGAAGCTGGAATTGCAACCAGGTGGTGTGATTTTAGCGACCCAGCCTCGCAAAGATGCCTGACCCTTTAGTAATAGAGTCAACTCCCTTCGGATTCAGGTATTACACAGTCCCCAGGCCCAGGGGGAGATAGCACACTTTCATAGCCACTGCCCACAAGATGAACATGCATGTGATATTTGTTTAGCCAGCTGCTGGAAAGGGCTCTGGGAAAGAGAACAGGTTCATTTTGATGGAGGACTGGGGGTGGGGAGGAAAGATGAGCACAGGGAGCACTGTCAAGGAGAAGAAATCAGCCTATGGGGGTTGTGGAGGTAAGAAGAGCAGATCCGGGGCAGGGACACGGGATTCAAAGGCCTGTGTAGAATCTGGCTCACAGGCGGGAGAAGGGCTGGGGCAGGGAGATGAGCTAACACTGAAGCTGGGGCAGGTACGAGACTGGTTCTGGAATCCCTGGACAGTCCCTCCAAAAGCGATCTTAGAGACCTGCCCCTCCCCATTCTACACATGAGAGCACAAAGACCCAGAGAGCCAGCTCATTCATTCCACATGGTGGGAGCTGTGTGTGCCACAGCTAATTCATATCAGACCCAATCTGCCAGACATTTTATTCAAAAGTGTTTCACAAAATCCCTGTTGCAGCAGAACCGGCAGAGCCCCCTGCCTAAAACTGGCGTCTCACTCAAAGCTCGTGGCAACTGAGGGCAGAAATCAGTGTACACCATCTGTAACCATGGTCACAAAATGCTTGTGAGATGGATATTACCCACCATAACAGCCGCTGGTTACTGGGCTGCTCCCTCTGGTAAGATCTGACTTTTTCTCCTAATGACAGAGGGTTACCCTGAAGGAAATCTTCAACCACACTGATTTTTTTTTCTTTTCTTTTCTTTTGTCATGCACCAGTTTCACATAGGAGGAAAAGAACAACAAACAAGAAAAAGAGAACACTCCATACTATTTTCTAAGTATAAAAGGTATCATACCTACGATGTGTAACACTAATGGTTTACCTAACTGTTTTCAAATTTTCTCTCTTGTTCTTTAATTCATTTTTTTTTTAAGGCTCTGCAAATTGACCTTTCGGTTGAACATATCTATGGAAAGAAAGCCTGGTGTAAAGAAAAACTGGGTTATGCTGGAGCGTCAAGGCAGGTAACCTTAACTACAGTGTTTGCAAAAGCAAACACTGTAATGTATGAAATAAAATATTAATAGCAATTACCTCAGTTCTTCTGAGAACAGACCTGACTCACAGTTTTCGTGTGGCGTGATTTCCACACATGAGCCTCACCGTGAACACTGCTCACGTTACCAGGCGATAGAAGCCTCCAAGCAGGCGAGACCAAGTCGAGTGTGTGTTTTTATTCCATAATGTCATGGGCAACGCTGCTTATTTTGGCGACCAAGTTCAGTTCTCCTGAATTTACCACCTAGTGCACATTTAAGACTAATCACCTAAACACGTACTAGGAGGGTTGGCAAAATTATTTTCAACTTAGAAAGGAAAATATCGGAGTAAGATTAACGTCTCCCGGTTATTTATCAGAGGCTAGAGATGCAATCACTCAGCTGAACCCTCTGACATTTGAAAGCACAAAAAGGGCAAAATATTTGTGTTAGTGGATGTATTTCCAATCCCTCATATGTGGGAGTTGCAAATGACAATAATTAGATTTTTTAATTCTGTGTGGATGGTGTTACATATGGCAAACATCTTTAGCTTCTCGGGGGCTTATGGTAGGTCTGGTTTCTCCTTTTCTCCCTCTTTTCACTGTCTTCCTAATAAGCTTTAGGTTCATAGTGGCCTAAAAAGCAATTGTTTGACAATTTTGTATATGATGATTATTTAGCTGAGTTAAATAAAGAATAAAAGTCAAGTCAGGGGCGCCTGGGTGGCTTAGTCGGTTGAGCGTCCGACTTTCGCTTAGGTCACGATCTCGCGGTTCGTGGGTTCGAGCCCCGCGTCGGGCTCTGTGCTGACTGCCAGCTCAGAGCCTGGAGCCTATTTCAGAGTCTGTATCTCCCTCTCTCTCTGACCCTCCCCTGCTCACGCTGTCTCTCTCTCTCCTAGAAATAAATAAAAACATTTAAAAAAAAAAAAAAAAGTCAAGTGCCTACCTCAGTACCCGGCACACAGTAAACTCGCCACAAATATTAGTCCCTCCTTCTTATGCTGTCTCTTAGACCGCTAAGTGCTTTCGAGTCCGTGTTTAGAATTGATTCTCCAAATCCCCCATGAGATAGTGTAAAATGAACAGTCCGCTTTTACTGGCGGGGGGCCCAGAGGGAGAGGATGGCTAATTTACTCCTCCAGACGGGACGCTGGCACCGTCCATGGCTGGACCAAAACTAGCTCTCTCGGCCACAGCTTAGCGGCAGGGTTCCTGAGCTAAACTGCTTCTTGAGGTGGCCTGCCACACCGAGGTGTGTTTTTTAAATCTGTGCAATAAAATTTGGTGTGGTTGGAGAGGTGGCGGCGGACAGGAACCCACCCACAGGCAAATGACGTCAAAAAGCTAGAGGGAAACATTGGGCTTCTCTGTTCTTGAGAAGCTTCTGCTATGTTAAGCAACCTGAGAAGGAAGCTGACTTTCCATTAAAAACCAGCCGCTTTGGCAGACGTCAGAGACAGCCTGGGGTCTTATACTTCCCCTCTCAGGAAAAGTGGGGAAAATAATTTCCATAAGTTGGAAAGGAAGAAACCTGGAGTTCAAAGACTCTTAATGCTGGAAAGGCACTTAATGGTCATTGGGTTTAACTGCCACTTCCAAACAGCAAGGAAGGAAACTGAGGCTCAGAGCAGGTTGGGGACTGAGTCTTGCCTCCTGGATGTCCAGGGCAGCTCACTCTCTAGACCGCCACAAAGCCAGCTGCCTACACCTTTGTCAGTGGCTTGAAGGAAAAAATACCTGGCATTCCAGTTTGCGGAGGGATTTCTTCAATAGAAGTTCATGCATGGCCCAAGGGAGAAATGTCCTGTCCCACTAATGCTCTGAGACCCAAGATCTTGCTTGGGAAGAAGCTCTGGAGAGGCTGGGATGTGTGTGTATAAGGGGCACACAGCCAGGCAAGCCCTTCCCTCATATATCTTTGCCCATAACAACCTGATGCGTGGGGTTGGGCACACTTTGCAGTGACCCCTGCACCCTGGAACTCTGGGAAACCACACTGCGTGGGAACTGGGGCCAACCACCAGATTGCTCAGACCTTCAGCTTTCTCCTTTGCAGAAAAGACCCCGAGTTGACAGCTAAGGGACGACTGAGAAGCAGCATGCGAAAGTCACCAAGCAGGGTTGTCCACACATTCCACATGTGGCTGTAAGTTCAGCTCTACTCTGTGTGTTGGCAAATCAAGAAGCCTGATTTAAAAATACCATTATGTTACTCACAAATGTGTTTTCTTTAGTAAATTAACTCTCCCATCAGTGACTTCCCAAAAGAGACATTCTTCAGTTAATAAATAGTAATATCCTTATTATTTTAACAGGCCCTTCACATCCATCTGTTCTTTTCTCTTTTTAATTGAGTCTCAACAGCTTAGTGAGGATTGTGGATTCTTTCCCTTTGGGTGAGAAAATGCAGGCTCAGAGAGAGGAAAAGATTGACCTAAAACAGCACGCTCATGTGTAGGGCTGGGGCTCAAGCCCGGCTCCTCTTTCTAACTGGACTCTGGACACGTGCACGGCAGGGCCAGGATTGGTTCCAGGGGCCACAAAGTGAATTCAGTCAGGGGACACAAATTCGTGGCCCAAGACTGGGTTGGACAAACAGGACACAGAGGGCGGACACTGGTGCTGAACCAACCATTCACTTAGCAGATGTTCACCGAGAGCCTGCTAAGTGTCAGACTCTGTGCCTGGTGCCTGGGATACATTCATGAACAAAAGGGCCAAAGACTGGGGTGGTCACAGAGATCACGGTCTAGCAGGGGAGACATTTAGTAAGTGCAACTCTCTACATCTAATATTAAGTCATTCACTTCTTTCCCTCTCTTGATTCTTGTACTCTTTGTGGTACAAAATCGGATCTGCACCCCCCACCTGCTTTATGTTCTGCTCACTCAAGGGCTTCTGCAACCCTCCCTTCAGAGGTCCTGATCTCCCCTCCCTGCCGAATGACGGGGGTGATGGATGGTTCCGCACAGCGTCTGACTGCTTTAGTTTGAGTGGTGGCAGTTGTTAGTGATGGGCATTATTATCTGACCGCTGATAGATTTCATTATGTGTAGCTTTCTATCGTGGCGTTTATTGGAAGTGTGTGTGTGTGTGTGTGTGTGTGTGTGTGTGTTTCCCAGAATACATTTTATGATAAGTTTTAAAATGGCTGGGGCAAAAGTGTGAGGTGAGCAACTTTCCAATAAGGGCTCAATGCGTAGACAGACGGAAGGTGCATTTGAACAACAAGGCTATCCCTGTAAATGTAACTATAGAAAAGAGATGACAGAAGAACATGTATTTTTACTGTTTTGATTCAGCTAGACTTTTAAATCAAATTTTTATCTTTTTTCTTTTCTATATGCAACTATTAGTTTCTTAATCCACGTAGGCTGGCTCCTTCCTCTTACCTCTCTGTTATTATTGAAGAGTTTGGGATAGTTATTTAATGTAATCCCTACATCTTAACTGCTTTTATAACATTTAAAAACCACTTTTCTTAAACAATATGTAAGTGGAGCATAAAGAAACCAATATTTTAAATTTACTAAAAGCTCTTGAGCTTGTTCCTGTGTTGAATGAAATGCATTCTTTAATTAGGAAAAAAGAAGAATGAGAGGGAAAACAGCACATAAAAGCATAAGTAGCAACTCAAAAATTATTTTCTTGGTTTATTTTATGTTGCAGCTACACAAGCCATCCCTTTTTGTGTACCCATCAATAAGATATCTGTTGTGCTTTTGTACAAAGAACAAAGATGCTTTTATCAATTCTCAAAAGTCTGTAGGACAAACCATTCATGCTGTCAAACCCCCTAAAACCCTTTCAGCAAATAATGAAATCCATCAGTGACAAATGTCAACATACTAATTTGTTAAATGCAAAACAAAAGCAACATTCAGACAAGGCGCTTCATTTCATGTTATATCAGCACTCCAATTTGTACCAAGTTTATGGCAACCCACGGATCATGCAATATTAAACAGGATGGTATTATAATGACTAAAACTGGAACAATAAACTCTCCTTAGCTAGAATGCTAATAGCAGCTGAAATACAGGCTATGATTCTAGTACATTCAACTGCTTCCAAACTATCAGAATTTCTGTGAAGACACCTATTTGTAATAGAGTGATGGCATAAATGACCCAAATACATGGATTTCCAGTGGATGCAAAAAGAAATCTGAAAAATAAAATGGAAGTCCTAGGGAAGACTTAGAACTCAGTTCAACAAGACCACTTGGAGCAAAATGAAATTCTTAAAGGTCTGAAATGTACAATAAAAGGATCTTCCTGATTTTTATTGTTGATCATAATAGAAAGGATATACACTTTTTAATTTGTTCCTTTTTTAAAGTTTATTTATTTTGAGAGTGAGAGAAAGAGTATAAGCAAGGGAGGGGCAAGGAGACAGTGAGTCCCAAACAGGCTCCACACTGTTCAGCAATGTGTGGCTTGGACTCACAAACTGTAAGATCATGACCTGAGCCAAAACCAAGAGTCAGACACAACCAACTGAGGCACCCAGATGCCCTGATATAAAGGATATTTTAACTGAGGTTGTCATATTCCACATTATGGCAGATTTTAAGAAGAAAAGCCAGAAGAAAAAAGGGGTATGGGTGATGCTGAAAGGCAGGGCTCTATACATTGTATGTGAGAGAGAGCCATCGAGGTTTCCTATGATTTTTTAAAAAACAGCTTCAGATGATGCCCAGCACCCTAGAGGACTCTCAATGCAGTAGTCAGTGAGCAACTAGGTCTGGCAGGCTTTGAGGCCAGACAGAACTTGACTACAAATCCTGGCTCAAGTCCATGATAACCATGTGACTTCAGGCCAAGTTCTTTACCTCTATGGGCTACACTTTCTTATCTCTAAAATGGACATCACACCGACCTTGACAGGGAAGCTGTAAGGATTTCCAGTGTCATGTACAATACTGATACATGAATGTCTTGGCCAGACTTCCCTCAAATCATTTCATTTTACCCCCTTTACTTTCAGAGAGATTAATTTAGTTGGGCTTGTGGGCACTCAACTGAAGATGTAGCAAAGAGCACCATTTTGGACAAGAAGAAGGCTAAATTGTGTAGTTATGGTATGCAGTCAAATCGCAGCAAATGGCAATCACATGGCAATCTCCAGTGTTTTACTGATATTTTTTAAAGTATATCTAGTTTGGATTTCCATGTATCTTCAACCAATTCAATTACCATAAAGACAGGGTAAGGATGATACCTGCTGTGTATGACCACAGATCCATTTGCTACCACTTTCCCCCAGCACGGGGGCATGCTGCCCTGTTATAATCTTTAAAACAGAAGCAAACAAGCAGAACTACTTCAAGAAACAGAAATACAAAGTTATCACAGAAAGATAAAAATGAGCTTCAAATTTTCCTCTCATTTTGTATATGTGCATGCATATACACACACAGTAAGAAAATCATAGGAAACTCAGGGCCAGAAAATGTGCCTCAATTGTGATGAAAGAGGTAGACAAACACATCTCTGTAGAAGCTAGGTTACATAAATCACACCACTAATATCTTGGGTAAATTCCCAATTGGGCAATTGCCACAAGCCTGTCTAAAGTGCCATTCCTTGTCATTTCTTTTGGATACAATACCTGACTATGCTTCCACTCCTTAAAAGGGGGCATGCTGTTGGGAAAAACACCAAGCAGCTGCTGTGTTTCGCCCAAGCAGTAACCTGTGTTTTGGCAGCTGACCTGCTCACCTTCATCGGGATTCATCTGGAGCTGAAGCAACAACACACAAAGCAAAACCTAGCCAGCTTCATTATTTTCTTTCCCACTTTCTGAGCGTAATTCAGATGTAACCTTATTCACCCTTTTTCACCCCTTTCTATTTATGTGCGTGTAAGACACATTAAATGACATAACTCACTGGAAATTAAAACGTGGCTTTCTTCCCTGCTTAAACAGTCAATTAACAGCACACACAAGTTCAACTGCAACATTTTGACACTCAAAATGTGGTCTGAGACCAGAATCATTAACATCTCCTGGAAAATTATTAGAAATGAAGAATCTTGGACCCATCTGAGCACTGCCAAATCAGAATTCGCATTTTAAACATGATCCCTGGTTGGATTCATATGCATATTAAAATTTTAGAAGCACTTTCCCAAGTGAAAAGTACATGTATTTTAAGTGAAAGCAATTGAAGAAGTCAGATTTTTTTTTTCATTCTCTCGTGGACAGCAATATGGGTGTGGGACACTGGGTTGTGGGGGGGCTAGTCCTAAGGACTCAAGGTTAATCCCATATTCAAAAGATAAAACTCACATTTAACAATCAGAGGAACACTGGACACATGTGGAACACTGAGCCAAGTGGAAGGGGTCTAAGGATGATAAGTATAGGGCCTGTCCTTCCATTTAAAACACTCACTATTGCCTCAACATAATAAGGGCCATATATGACAAGCCCACAGCTAAAATCACACTCCACAGTGAAAAGCTGAAAGCTGTATCTCTAAGATCAGGAAAAAGGCAAAGATGTAACTTTTGGTCAATATCAGAAGTCCTAGACTTCTAGTAATATTAGAAGTCCTAGACCAAGCAATTAAGTAAGAAAAAGAAATAAAATGCATGCAAATTGGTCAGGAAGAAGTAAAACTGTCATTGCATATGATATGATATTATAGAAAGAAAATCCAGAAGATTCCTCCAAAAAACTAGTAGAGCTAATAAATAAACTCACTACAGTTGCAGGATACAAAATCAATATACAAAAATCAGTTGCATTTCTAGATACTAAGAAAAAACTATCAGAAAGAGAAATTAAGAAAACAATCCCATTTATAACTATATTAGAAAGAATAAAACATGTAGGGATACATTTTTTAAAGTCATTGTATTTTTTTTCATCATGATAAGTGTACTCTTTAATCCCTATCTTCTATTTCCCCCATTCGCTTCCCCCAACTTCTCCTCTGGAAACCACCAATTTATTCTCTACACTTAAGAGTCTGTTTCTTGGTTTGTCTCTCTCTTTCTCTTTTTCCTTTGCTCATTTGTTTTGTTTCTTAAATTCTACATATGAGTGAGATCACATGGTATTTGTCTTTCTCTGACTGACTTATTTTGCTTAGCATTATACTTTTTAGCTCCATCCCTGTTGTTGCAAATGGCAATTATCCATTCATCTACTGGTGGACATTTGGGCTGGTTTCACAGTTTGGCTACTGTAAATAATGCTGCAATAAACACAGAGGTGCATGTATCCCTTTGAATTAGTGTATTTGTATTATTTGGGTAAATGCCCAGGAGCACAGTTCCTGGATCGTAGGGCAGTCCTATTTTTAATTTTTTGAGGAACCTCCATACCATTTTCCACAATGGCTGTACCAATTTGCATTCCCATCAATAGTGTATGATGGTTCCTTTTTCTCTACATCCTCACCAACACTTGTTTCTTGTGTTTTTGATTTTAGCCATTGTGACAGGTGTAAAGTTATAGCTCATTGTGGTTTTGATTTGCATTTCCCTGATGATGAGTGGTGTTGATCATCTTTTCATGTGTCTGTTGGCCATCTGGACATCTTCTTTGGAGAAATGTCTGTTCATGTCTTCTGCCCATTTTTTAACTGGATTATTTGGGTTTTGGGTGGTGAGCTATATATGTTCTTTATGTATTATGGATACTAACATTTTATTGGATACATCATTTGCAAATATATTCTCCCATTTAGCATGTTGTGTTTTAGGTTTTTAAATAAATGTTTATTTATTTATTTTGAGGAAAGAGAGAGAGAGAGAGAGAGAGAGAGAACATGCATGAGCAATGGAGGGATGGGGTAGGGGAGAGAATCCCAAGCAGGCTCCGCACTGTCAGCCACCCAGGGAATCCAGGTTTTATTTCAGTTTTGTTGATTGTTTCCTTTGCTGTGCAAAAGCTATTTATTTTGATGTAGTCCAAATGGTTTATTTTTTCTTTTATTTCCCTTGACTCAGGAAACATATCCAGAAAAATGTTGCTATGACTGATGTCAGAGACATTACTACCCGTGCTCTCTTCAAGGATTTTTATGACTTCAGGTCTCACATTTAGGTCCTTAATCCATTTTGAGTTTATTTTTGTGTATGGTGACAGAAAGTGGTCCAGTTTCACTTTTTTGCATGTAGCTGTCCAGGTTTTCCAACACCATTTGTTGAAAAGACTGTCTTTTTCCCATTGTATATTCATTCCTCCTTTGTCAAAAATTTAATTGACCATATAATTGTGGGTATATTTCTGGGGTTTTTTTTTTTTTGTTCTATTCCATTGATCTATGTGTCTATTTTTATGCCAGTATCATTCTTTTTAATTACTGCTGCCTTGTAATATAACTTGAAGTCTAGAATTGTTGTATCTCCAGTTTTGTTTTTCTTTTTCAAGATTGTGTTGGGCCTATGAATAAATTATTCAAGGAAGTGAAATAACTACACACCGGAAACTATAAGATATTGATGAAAGAAACTGAAGACAGAAATAAATGGAAAGAGGGGCGCCTGGGTGGCTTAGTCGGTGAAGCGTCCGACTTTCGCTTAGGTCATGATCTCGCGGTTCGTGGGTTCGAGCCCCGCGTCGGGCTCTGTGCTGACTGCCAGCTCAGAGCCTGGAGCCTGTTTCAGTCTGTGACTCCCTCTCTCTGACCCTCCCCTGCTCACGCTGTCTCTCTCTCTCTCCTAGAAATAAATAAAACATAAAAAAAAAAAAAGAAAAGAAATAAATGGAAAGATATTCCATTATCATGGATGGTAAAACCTAATATCGTTAAGATCACCCAAAGTTACCGACATATAATGCAATCCCTACCTAAATTCCATTGGCATTTTTCACAGAAATAGAACAAATAATCCTAAAATTTGAATGAAACCATAAAAGATCCAAAATAGCTAAAGAAATCTTGAGAAAGTAAAGTTTTCTTCTTTTCTCTTTTATTTATTTATTTCTAAGTTTTTTATGTTTATTAATTTTTGAGAGAGACAGAGACAGAGCATGAGTGGGGGAGGGGCAGAGAGTGAGGGAGACACAGAATCTGAAGCAGCACGGAGCCCAGTGTGGGGCTTGAACTCACAAGCTATGAGATCGTGACCTGAGCCAAAGTTGGACACTTAACTGACTGAGCCACACACTCCAGGTTTCAGCTCATGTCACGATCTCAGTTTGTGAGATCAAGCCCTGCATCAGGTTCTGTACAAGCAGCATGGAGCCTGCTTGAGATTCTCTCTCTCCTCTCTCTGCTCCTCCCCCACTTGCATGCTCTGTCTCTCTCAAAATAAATAAATAAACTTTAAAAAAAGAGACAGAGAAAGAGAGCAGGGGAAGGAAAGAAAGAGAGAGAGAGAGAGAGAGAGAGAGAGAGAGAGAATCCTAAGCAGGCTCCTTCATGCTGTCAGCACAGACAGAGGCAGGGCTTGGACTCATGAATCATGAGATCATGGCCTGAGCTGAAACCAAGAGTTGGACATTCAGCTGACTGAGTTGTAAATAAATAAACATTTAAAAAAAGCTGGAGGCATGTTTCCTAATTTCAAACTATATTACAAAGCTATAGGAATTAAAACAGTACGGTATCGATATAAAAGCAGACACAGACCAGTGGAATGGAACAGAGAGCCCAGAAATAAACTCTTGTACATATAACCAATTTATGGCAAAAGAGGCAAGAGTATGCAATGGGGAAAGGATCATCTCTTTAATAAATGGTGCTAGGGAAACGGGACAACCACATGCAAAAGAATGAAAGTGGGCCATTATCTTATACCATAGACAAAAACTATCTCAAAATGGATTAAAGACTTGAATCTAAGATCTGAAACCATCAAATTCCTAGAAGAAAACATACGCTGTGAGCTCCTTGACATTGGTCTTGGCAATTACTTTTTTAATTTGACACCAAAAGCAAAGGAAATAAAAGCAAAAATAAACAAGTAGGACTACATCAAACTCAAAAGCTACTGTACAATAAAGGAATGATCAAGAAATGAAAAGGCAACCTACTGAATGAGAGGAAATAGTTGGAAGTCACATATCTGATAAGGAGTTAATACTCAAAATATATAAAGAACCCATACAACTCAGGAGCAAAAAAACAAAAGCAAAACAAAATAAACAAACAAAAACAAAACAAAACAAATAATTAAACAATGGGCAGAGGATTTGAATAGATATTTTTCCAAAGAAGACATAAAGGTGGGCAACAGGTATATGAAAATGTGCTAAACATTATTAATTATCAGGAAAATGCAAATCAAAATCATAATGAGATATCAATACACACTTGTATAGGATGGCTATTATTAAAAAAGGACAAGAAATAACAAGTATTGGCAAGAATGTAGACAAAAGAGACGCTTGTACTCTGTTGAAAGACATGTAAATTGGTGCAGCTACTATGGAAGTTTTTCAAAAACTTAAAAATAGAAATACCACATGATCAAAAATAAAAAAGAAATACCATACCATCCAGTAATAACACTTCTGGGTACTTATCCAAAGGAAATGAAAACACCAAAAGATATCTGTACCCCCATGTTCATTGCAGTATTATTTATAATAGCCAAGACATGGAAATTACCTAAGATAACCTAACATTCATGAAGGGTGAATGGAGAAAGAAAATGTGGTATATATACACAATGGAATATTATTCGGCCATGAAAATTAATCCTGCCATTAGTGACAATGGGAATGGACCTTGGGAGCAGTAGGCTAAGCAAAATAGGTCATAGAAAGACAAATACTTTATAATCTTACTTTCATGTGGAATCTAACAGAAAAAACTGAACCCATAGATACAGAGAACAGATTGGTAGTTCCCAGTAGCAAGGGGTGGGGAGATCGCTAAAAGGGATGTCGAAAGGTAAAAAATTTTAGTTAAAAATAAATAAGTCCTGGGGATGTAATGTACAGCACGGGACTATAGTTAATAATATTGTATTCCATATTTGAAAGCTACTCTAAGAGTAGGTCTTAAAAATTCTCATCACAAGAAAAAAAATACATCACAAGAAAAAAACTATATATGGTGATGGATGTTAAATAGACTTATTATGGTGATCATATAATATAATGTTATATGCTAATTATATCTCAGTTTAAAATGAAAAATAAAAACTAACATTTACTACACTACACTATACTAGGTTAGGTTATTAAAGTCACTACAATGAAAGAATGTATTGAGAAGTATGGGGGCACAGAGGAGGAAGCAATCAATTCTTTCTTAATCTGAGCAAATCTGAATACTCTATTTTTTGTCATTGCCCATTAAAAGGTAGAATTTGCCATAAATATAAGTCAACTCCACACAAGTCAGAAAAAATTATGGGGGTGCCTGGGTGGCTCAGCCGGTTGAGGGTCCGACTTCGGCTCAGGTCATGATCTCACTGTTTGTGGGTTTGAGCCCCGCATCAGGCTCTGTGTTGACAGCTGGCTTGGAGCCTGGAGCCTGCTTCGGATTCTGTCTCCCTCTCTCTCTGACACTCCCCTGCTCACGCTTTCTCTCTCTCTCTCAGAAATAAATAAAAACATTTTAAAAAAATTTTTTTTAAAAGAAAAGATTATGAACATTTGATTTCCTGCTTATTGACAGTAGGTACATATTCTACTTAATTGTTTTGATAATATCTCCTATCTAACCACTTACTGAAGTGATGTTTTGTACTAGTTACTAAACTTTGCATGGATTAGAAATAGAAACCCAAATGGTAACCACCTCCTGACATTAAGGAATACAGAAAAGTCAGTTTTGCCAAGTTCTGAGAAAAAGTGAACTAATCCAAGTATGGAGTTATTGTAGGAAAGACTTGAGCAAGGTCTAAGAAACGGGGCACCTGGGAAGCATCCCACTTAACTTATGAGTCAGATGTATCCTCACGGCGAAGCTTCGTGATTTTTGTTTAAAGTCAGTTCCCAGAATCTGAGATATATCCAGAACTGGAAGCTAAGTAGAAAACACTCTGAAGCCAAATATAGATGACATTTGGATGATCAACACTCCCCATTCTCCTCTCTTAGGGAGAAACCTGAAAGTTGATGAAGATACAGATATGCAGAGAAAAATGTTTCAAAGAATTATCAGATTGAATACTATGACAGAAGTGATAGCTTGTGTCCCATGATCGTCTTCTACCCAAGTACCATAAAAACGCTTTCATAGTGCAATCTGGGGTAAGTGCAGGGAGAAATGGGAAAGAAGATGACAACAACACAAGAGATTCTTCGGAGAGGGAGAGAAGCACAGGGAAATCGTAAAAGACCCAGAAATGGTAAGAAAAGGGACCTCTGCACTCCCCTTCATGAGGCGTGAAGAATCACCAGTCCTCCATAAGACACCAGCAAGGGTCTAGGGAGAATATTGTTTTTATCCTTAAAGGTGCATTGTGTGTGTGTGTGTGTGTGTGTGTGTGTGTGTGTGTGTGTGTGTTTAAAGTTTATTTATTTTGAGAGAGAAAGAAAGCAGGAGTTGGGGAAGGGCAGAGNTTTTTTTTATTTAAACATATATGTTGTGTGTGTGTGTGTGTGTGTGTGTGTGTGTGTGTGTGTGTGTTTAAAGTTTATTTATTTTGAGAGAGAAAGAAAGCAGGAGTTGGGGAAGGGCAGAGAGAGAGGGTGAGAGAGAGAATCCCAAACAGGATCTGTACTGTCATTGCAGAGCCAGACTCAGGGCTCAAACCCATGAACTGTGAGATCATGACCTGAGCTGAAGTTGGATGCTTAACTGACTGAGCCACCCAGGTGCCCCTAAAGATGCACTTTGAATAATAATGTTTATGTTAGCTAATATAGTCATCATAATTGTGTTGGTGGCATTAAAAGTTTACAGAGTGGAATGTACATAAATCACAGAATTTGATAACTAGAAATGACTTTGCCACCACCTTTTACCCAGTGGTTTCATTTTACAAAGGAAAAAAGAGGCTCAGAAAGGATAAGGTGCTTGCTAAAGTCCCACAGTGAGCAAGCTAGTGGCAATTAGTAGTGGTGGCATTCATTGTCCTGACTCCCTGTCCAGTGCTCTTCATATTATAATAGCAGTTCCCATCCTGGGTTCCCCAGACCCTGTAAGTCCATGGGAATAAACTATGTTCAGTATTTCAGAAAGTCCAAATGAATCCATACATTTGCTGGGGGTTAAAAAAAAAAAACCACACAGATTGAAGCGCCACGTCTTTGCTTTTCATTAAATTTATTTTAACTCTGTTAATTCTAGCTGGATAGTAATTTGGTACTGAAGCAACGTAAGTTTTAACACTTTGTGATACTTATTGAATATGGTTGTCTGCAATTTCTTCCGATTTTTTGTTTTTGTAATTTTAATAATGAGTAACATGTGCACCGTAAAAAGATCTCAGTCAAAAAATTAGCAAACAATGAGGAAAATTTTCTTCTCATTAGTCCTCTACTTTGAGTTTTTCTTCTCCAAGATCAAGTGTTAAAGACTTATTATGAATCTTTCCAGAAAATATTTTCAGGTATATAGAACAAATCATAATGCCCCTTCGCATCTTGCTTAACATGATACTGTGTCTTGGAGCTTCTCCCACATGAAGGTCTTCTACCTCATTCCTTTGGAAAGCTACAAAGAAGCCCACTGAATGGTGTGGCAGCATGCACTCCTCTGGGCCCTACTAACAGACACTTAGATGGTTTCTAGAGTTTTGTTTTTACCAGCAATACTAAACTGAACATTCTTGCCCATTTATCCACCCATACTTTGGTGATTCCTAGCAGTAAAGGTGCTGAGTCAAAGAGAATATGCTTTTGAAAGTTTGGTAAATATCACCAAATTATCTTAAAAGTAATTACAGGAATTTCTCCTCCCACAAAAAAAAGTTAAAAAGCCAATGCCAAGTTCATTTGCCCAGATTTCTTTTGGGTTACATTAGATTTTCATTTTGGGGAGGGAGATTTTTAAAGTACTTGCTAGAACACTTAAAAAAATAAGGAATCCAGAGGCACCTGGGTGGCTCAGTCGGTTAAGCATCCAGCTTCATTCGGCTCAGATCACGATCTCGCGGTTTGTAGGTTCGAGCCCAGCACTGGGTTCTGTGCTGGCAGCTCAGATTCTGTGTCTCCCTCTCTCTCTGCCCCTCCCCCACTCATGCTCTGTCTCTCTGTCTCAAAAATAAACTATAAAAAAAATAAGGAATCCAGCCCCGTATTTGTCATGTGTTACATATATTCCCCTCCCTCCATATGTTTTATTTCTTCTAGTCTTGTGTATGGCATTTCTTTCAATAAAGAAGTTTAAAATTTTTATGTAAACGTATTTATCACCTATTTCTTTATGGTTTCTAGGTTTTATCATTTGACTATAAAAGGATTCCCACATTTTAAGAGCATAAACATGTTTGTACGTTACTGTGGTTGCTTCATTTATTTGCTTCCATTTAATGTTTGATCTGGATTTTTGTGAAAGAAAATATGATGTGCAGCTCAACTTCCAAACTGCTTCTAAGTTATTTCAATAACATTTACTGATCAATCCATCTTTTCCTTGCTGTATTGAAATGCTACCTTTCTCACATAAAACAATTCTTAATGTATTTGAATCCAGTTCCTAGTGCTATTATATCACATTTCAAATTCCTAGTTCCATCCCAGTAACAGACTCTTCTGATTAATATATCTTGGTAACATGTTTTCATGTTTGATTGAACTAGAACCTTTTATTAATCTTTAAAGAATGTTTTTCCATTCATTCTCACATGTTTATTTTATCAGATGACTTTTGGTGTCTTTTTTCTTTTTCTTTTTAAAAACGTTATTTACATGAGAAATTTACTGAGGCTGAGCTACATACCTTATTATTTCTTACATTCAATTTGTATACTTTTTTACTTTAGAATTGTTTGAATTATGGAAAAGTTAGGAAGACTGTATAACCCACATCCAGTTTGCCCTATTGTTAACATCTTACATTATATGATACATTTGTCAAAATGTATATGTAGATGTAAATGTACTAGTCCAAGTATATTTAGTACTATTTACATAGTACCATGAATCAATCTTACTACATTATTATTAAAATCCATAGTTTATTCAGACCAAATAAACTTAGTTTTCACTGAATGTCCCCCCGCCACACACTTTTTTTTTTTTTTGCAGGATCCCATTCAAGGGCACATTACATTTAGCTGTCATGTCTTGGCCTCCTTTGTTGTGACAGTTTCTCAGACTTTGCTGGGTTTTGATGAACTTGACAATTTGGAGTACTGGTCAGGTATTTTAAAGAATGTCATTCAGTTTGGGTTTGTGTGATGTTTTCCTCATAGTTAGGGGTTACAGGTTTTATAGAGGAAGAGCATAGCTGTAAAGTGCTGTTCTCATCACACCATATCGAAGGATACACTATCAACATGACTTACCACTGTTGACATTGACCTTGATTGCGGAGTTGAAGTGGTAGGAGTATCTGTTAGGTCTCTCCACTGTAAAGTTCCTTCTTGCTTCCTTCTGTATGATATCCTTTGGAAGGAAGTCACCATGAACAGCCCACACTTAAGAGGTAGAGCATTATGATCCACCTACTTAAAGTGAGGAGTTTCTACATACAGTATTTGGAATTCTGCACAGAAGATTTGTTTTTCCTCCCTCATTTATTTATTTATTCAATCATTTATTTATATCAGTGCAGACCTATGGGTATCTATTTTGTACTTTGGGTTGTAGTCTAATACTGCATTATTTGTTTATTGCTCAAATTATTCCAGGTTTGGGGCGCCTGGGTGGCTCAGTCAGTTGAGCATCCGACTTTGGCTCAGGTCATGATCACACGTTTCGTGGGTTCGAGCCCCGCATCGTGCTCTGTGCTGACCGCTAGCTCAGAGTCTGGAGGCTGCTTCCGATTCTGTATCTCCCTCTCTCTCTGGCCCTCCCCTGCTCATGCTGTCTCTCTCTCTCAGAAATAATAAAACATTAAAAAAAAATTATTCCAGGTTTGGACGGTGAGACTTCTTTCAGTTGGCTCCTGCATGTTACTAATATAACCACATCGCTGTTAGGGGTTTTGATGCTTTCAGTACTTTCTTACCTTGTGGCATTAGAGGATTCTATAGGTTTATCTTGTATATATCCTGCCCCAGTCCTAGAATCAGCCATTTCTCCCTGAAGAGTATGGCTCCTTTTACTGGAAAATATGTTTTTAAAAAAATTTTTAATGTTTATTTATTTAGTTTTGAGAGAGATAAAGACAGAGCGTGAGCAGGGAAGGGACAATGAAAGAGGGACATACAGAATCCAAAGCAGGCACCAGGCTCTGAGCTGTCAGCACAGAGCCCAACACAGCTCAAACCCACAAGCCACGAGATCATGACCTGAGTCGAAGTCAGGTGCTTAACAGACTGAGCCATCCAGGCACCCCAGGAAAATCTTATTACTAATGCCCAAATGTGAGTGCTGGCTGTGATTTTTGCTGCTGAGGTTTTCTTGGCTTCTAGGTCCTATGAGCTGACAGAACAATGAAATGAAAGTGTGCATACAATTCCATGTATATACACATATTTATACATACCTTATATGCATCCATCTGTATCTGTATTATTTAATATCATTTAAAAGTCCCTCTTCCCCCAGTAGTTCACCCCAAAATCTTTAATTGGTATCAAACTGAATTTACAGATTACCTGGGGCTGATATTTTTGTTGTTTTGTAAAAGCCTAATGTAAAATAAGTGATATGAGAAATATTTTTATAAGTCTTTCTATCCTTTTTCTTTTGTTATGATCCTCAAAAAAGTTTAGGCTTTTCCTTCATATGTTTCCATACTCCCAAAAAAGAATTTTTCTGTGATTTTCTAAAGCTCTTCTTCCACTGTAACTTTTTAAAAATCGTTTGTAAAGCAACGATTTTTAAGAAACTTGTTTTGTAACCATCCATCCTGTTGAAATTTTCCTATCATTTTTATTTTCTGTTCAGACGATTGTCTTGGGTTTCATATGTATCTTTTGCAAATAATGATAATTTTGCTCCCCCCTTGCAATATTTATATATCGCTTGGTCTTATCTATTTGTATTATCTAGAACAGAGATTAGCAAATTTCTTCCATGAAGAGCTAGACAGTGAAAATCGTGGGCTTTATCACATGCACCCTCTGTCACATCTACTCAATTCCAGAACTGTAGTGTGAAGGCAGAGACAAAATGTTAGTGAATGGGCAGTATTGTTTACCAGTAAAATTTTATTTACAACAGGCAGTTGTTCCACAGGTGGTAGTTTATTGACCACTGCTCTAGAATCCAAATTATGTTACATAATGATGGTGATGGTGTGTACCTTGCCTGGTATTGATCTTCATTTTAAACAGCATGTTCTTGGGTTGCCTGGGTGGCTCAGATGGTTAAGCGTCTGACTTCACCTCAGGTCATAATCTCGCGGTTCATGAGTTCACGTTCCATGTCAGGCTCTGTGCGGACAGCTCAGATTCTGTGCCTCCCTCTTTCTCTGCCCTTCCCCCGTGCTCTCTCTCTCTATCCCTCAAAATTAAATAAACATTAAAAAAATTTAAACAGCATATTCTTCTGTTTCCCTATTAAGCATAATGCTAGCGTCTGATCACAAATACACACACATACACACAGTTTAAATAACGTTTAAAAAGTCCACCTTGCCCTATTTTCTCTAAGAGTATTCATTAGGAATATTGTTGAATTTTGTTAGCTGCTTTTTTTTTTTTTTTGCAGCTAATGAGCTTTGATGTCTTTGACCTATAAATATGGTAAGTTATGTTAATATGTTTCATAAGATGTAACCATTCTTATACTTTTGGTATAAAGTTCACCTGGTTTGGGTTTTTGATATGTTATGTATTACTCCATTATTCTTGTTAATAGTCTGGGTATGATTTTTACATCCATATTCGCAAATAAGAATAGTTCATAGTATGTGATTATTTTAAACTGTCGGATTATTGTATTAGAATTTTGCTGGCTTCATATATATAATTTAAAAGACTTCTTTTCCATGGAAATATTTTTATGGCTACAACTTACCAGTTTATTGAAAAGCTGAGCAAATTCACCTATGAAACCCACCTGGGTCTGGTGTTTTTTCCAGGGAAATCTCAGATAACTTTCTCTATGTCTTCTGTGGGTATTGTTTATTTTGGTTGTCTAGTGATAGTTCTTCTGGTAACAATTTTTGGTGATTCATTTGTTCATAGAAAATCATTTCTTTTATCCAGATTGTCAGAAATATTTGCTGAGAAGTTCACAAAATACTATGTGAGTTTTTAAAAAATTTCCTTGCCATCTGTTGTTGTTTGCCATTTTTCATTTCTAATCTTCCGTGTTAGTTTCTCCCTTTTTCCTCTTAAGTATACTAGTCAGTGTTACCTCTGCTTTAGTGGTGTTGACAAAAAATCAACTGTTGGAGGCATTCATCAGTTTTGGTTTTCTTTTTCATGCTTTCTAGTTTGGGTCTACTTTGATCTTTACTTCTTCTGTGTTCTTTATGTTGATTTTATCATTGTTTTATAAATTTTTAAGAAGTGATTTGAGCTACAAATTTTTCACCAAGGACAATTTCAGTGGCACCCCTTAGATTGGGCTAGATGATGTTTCATGTGTTTTCTAGATATTCTCTACATTTAGGTTTTAATTTTTTCTTTGATACAAAGGTGAGGAGAGATTTTTAGAGAAGAGGGGTATTGGACCTCTTTTATTATTTCCTAATTTATTTCTTACTTCCTAATTTATTATTTTATTGCATTAGAATCAGAGATAGTCTTATTTCTTTTGAGGAACTAACAACATTTTTAGTAAGTCCCAATATGATTAATCTCCATAAATGTTCCATGAACTAGGAGCACTTTTTAAAGAAGACAATTATAGGAGCACCTGGGTGGCTCAGCTGGTTAAGTGTCCAACTTTTGATCTCAGCTTTAGGTCTTGATCTCAGGGTCATGAGTACAAACTCGGCATTGTGCATGTATCCTACTTAAAATAAATAAAATAAAGCAGACAATTATACACATCACAGTTTTGTGTCTAAGAACAGTATAGAGTTGTTTCTATATGATTGGTTTCTTTAGAGGAGAAGACCTATGTGATTCATGTTTGTATCTCTAACATCTGGTACTATGCTCAGTACACAGTTGTTTGATAAGTGGCTGCTGAATTAATGAATTAATGAATAAATGCTGCCTGTATTCAATGGGCTTACTTTTCTGGGGTTCACTGGCTCCAGACATTTTCTCTTCACACTAACACAAGACTGATTGACTACTAAGCCATTTGCTTCATAGCAATCCACGATAAAATGTGTCAATAAAAAGGTTAAAACAAGATTTGGTATGTAGATTGTTAAAAACCTAGTTGTATACTCTCCTTGTTTCTTAAATGTCTTCTCTTCTGCTCATTTTATACTCATCTTTTAAGGTTTAAGTCATCTTTTAAGGTTCAAGTCTTGACTCATATATGAAATCAGGCTATCTGAGTTCACTGAGTCTCTACTCTTGTGACCTTCATTGGCTAGAATTATTTTGGCATGTGATTTAAAGGGCTTTGTACTGTTACCCAGCTGTTTATTATATCTCTTATCTTCCTGGTAAAACAATAAGCTCCTTGAGAACCTTACATTTCTTTCTATCCTACAGTGTACTCAGAAGAATGTTCAGTAAACACCTGCTGTATCAACAAGAGAAAAGTTCAGAGAAACTAGTACTTTGGTTGACATTCTACCGTATCATGTTCTTGTGACTTTAGCTATATAATTTTACATCTCTGGAGCTCAGTTTTCTAAAAGGGCACACTAAAGCCCTTTCAAAGCTTAAGAAATGCAATTATTTTTGTCATATGTTTGATTCTGTGAATGAGGAGAGGCAACCACATGAAGGAAACAGCATAAAACGTGCATCCAGTTAGTCAAGCAACAATAGCACCATTGTTCTACACAGACATCAAAACCCGCCCTGTTCCATAGTTTGTTTCTACTCTGCTCTTCAACTGAGGCCATCCTTACCTCTCACTCCTCCTTCTTGCTCCACTCACTCAGAGGATGTCAACCGTCACTAACATGTCTCTCAAATGCTCCCTCTGGCACTGTGCTGACAGATACTTTGGGTGTTGCACTGGTTGCTCATATTCATTTCACAGAAGCTCATACATGGACTCCCCTATCCCCTATCCCATAACCAATTCCTTTCCCTGATGGGAAAGTGGCCCTACCATCCTTCTCAGAGTCCTCTCTGGTTCCATCCTTTTTTTTTTTTTTTAATGTTTTATTTATTTCTAGGAGAGAGAGAGAGAGAGACAGCGTGAGCAGGGGAGGGTCATAGAGAGAGGGAGTCACAGACTGAAGCAGGCTCCGGGCTCTGAGCTGGCAGTCAGCACAGAGCCCGACGCGGGGCTCGAACCCACGAACCGCGAGATCATGACCTAAGCAAAAGTCGGGCTTTCTTAACCGACTAAGCCACCCAGGCGCCCCTCTCTGGTTCCATCCTATCCCTCAACTCCCATATTCAATTGTCTTGTCATCAAGAATCCACCTATCCACCATCTAAAATCCATGCTTTCATTTCTATTCCCATTGTTACCACTGTACTGAGGCTTGCATCACCCACTTCTCAGGACAACTCTAAGTGCTTCATAACTAACCAGTTTCTGTATGACCCAAACAATCCTATACAACACTGCCAGATTAATCTTCCTACAGTACAGTTCAATGCGATGACATTGATTAAATGTCTATCACGTCTCTGTGTTGGCTTAGTTAACCAATCAACCAACCAATGAAACAATCAATCAAATTCTCCATGTCCTTCTAATACAATTTGGTACACAAATTTCACTCTGGAATGAGCCTGTATGGATTAATTCCCCACCTCTAAAATATACTACCAGTGTCCCTGGGCAAAGTAGTGAACCATTCTGTTTTTTTCAATTGAAAAGAAAAGGACAGTAAAAAATAATGACTAATACTTAATGAATACTTTTTATATGCCAGGTACTATGCTAAATGATTTATATGTATTAAACCACTTTAAGCTTCAAGCAGCCTTATAGGGTAGATACTGCTTTAATGTCCACTTTTCAGATGAGGACATAAACCTCAGAGAGGTTAAATACCTTGCTGAAGGAGGAACTGCTAGTAAATGCAGAGGTGAAGCCTAGAACATGGGTCTCTCTGAGATACTTAGTGAGCTTTGGGTTTGTTTGTTTTTTTCCTAATTGAACTAAATTTTATATACAACAAAATGAACAGATCTTAAACTGTGTGATAATTTCTGACAATTGAACACACACGGGTAACAACCACCCAAATCAAAATATAGAATATTCCCGTTATCCAGAAAGTTCCTTTAGGCCTTACTCCATCAATCCCACCCCCACCTCAAACACAACAACAGAGTTCCAGTGCCTCGGTTAATTTTCCCTATTCTTGAATTTCACATAAATGGAATCATATAATATGTCTTCTTTAGTACGTGGATTTTGCTCACCAGAATGTTGCTTTTTTTTTTTTCAAGTTTATTTATTTATTTTGGGGCACTTGAGTGACTCAGTCAGTTAAGCATCCAACTTTGGCTCAGGTCATGATCTCATAGTTCATTGGTTCGAGCCCCACATCTCCCTCTTTCTTCACCCCTCCCCTGCTCATGCTCTGTCCCTCTCTGTCTCTCAAAAATAAATAAAGTTTTTAAAAAGTGTATTTATTTATTTTGAGAGAGAGAGAAAGAGAGGCGGAGGGGCAGAGACGGAAAGAGAATCCCAAGCAGGCTCTATGCTGTCAGCACAAAGCCCAATGTGGTGCTCCATGCAGGGCTTGATCTCAGTAACCACGAGATCATGAACTGAGCCGAAATCAACAGTTGGACGCTTAACCAACTGAGCCACACAGGTGCCCCAGAATGTTTTTGACATCCATGTTCTCTTGATGAGATTGTACTAATATACCACAATTTGTTCACTCATTCTCCTCTTAAGAGGACTTTGGGTTGCATCCAGTTTGGGGCTATTAAGTATTAGGCTGCTATAAATATTTTTGTACAAGTCTTTTTCTAAATATATTTTCATTTCTTTTTATAAGTTTTTCAGAGCAGGATTGCTAGGTCATATGGTAAGTATATTTTTAACTTTATAAGAGAGTACCAAAAAATTTTTAAAAGTGGCTATATCATTTTATAATTCTATAGGCAATAGATGAGAATTTCAGATGCTCCACATACTTGCTAACATAATCCTATCTACCCATTAGTCATTCTTGTGGGTATAGAAGTTACCGCAGAATGGTCTGAATATGAGACTGATGATTTTTTTTTATATCTTTTCACATCCTTTTGATCATTTCTAATTTGTGTGGGTGGTGACTATTCAAGCCTCTTATCATCTTTTAAAGTGAGTTGCCTTCCTTATATATTCTGAATATAAGCCCTTTATAATGTGAATAATTTTGTCCCAGTCTATAGCTAACTTGTTTATTTCCAAATATTCATAATTAGAATTAAGTTTATTAATTTTATCATTTATGGTTAGCACCTTTATATCCTAAGAAATCTGTTTGTACTCCAACATCATGGGAATATTTTATTTTTTCTTCTAGAAGAGTTAGGACTCTAATTTTCATACATAGTTTTATGATCCATCTCAAATTAATATTTGTTTATGGGATGAAGTAAGGGTTTAGATTCATTTGTTTCTATAGTGATATCTAGTTTTGTCAGCCATTTCCCCACTGATTTCCCTTGACATTTTTGTGAAAAACCAACTGCTATATGTGTATGGGTCAGTTTCTAGAGTCTGTATTCTGCTCCACTGACCTGTCATCCTTACAGCAATACTGCCCTGTGTTCAGTTTCCATTGTTTCTAAGAAGAGGTCTGTCATCATTTTTAATGTTGTTCCTCTAAATGTAATAATTCTTTTTAATCTGGCTGCATTATAGATTTTCTAGTTCTATGTGATATTTAGCCTTTTGACATGATATACTTAGATGTAGTTTTGTTTGTAGTTTTTTTATCCTGCTTGGGATTTGCTGAGCACCTTAGTAGATCTGTGGGTTGATTTCCTGGATAAGTTTTATAATATTTTTGGTCCTTATTTTTTCAAATATGCTGTTTCTTCATTCTGTCTCTCTTCACATTCTGCAACTTCAACTATACATGTGTCAGACCATCTGATAATGTTCTCCAGTTCTAAGATGCCCCATTCATAAAAGGAAAAAATGTTTCATTTTACTTCAGATAAAATCTATTGATTTGTTCCTAAGTTCACTGATCCTTTTTCCTCTGTGTCTATTCTATTCTTAACCCCATTATATAAATGTGTCACTTATGATATTTTTCATTTTTGGGGTTTCCATTTAGTTCTTTCTTTCTTTTTTTTTTTTTAATGTTTTTTTATTTATTTCTAGGAGAGAGAGAGACAGAGAACCCACGAACCGCGAGATCACGACCTAAGCGAAAGCCAGACGCTTAACCGACTAAGCCACCCAGGCGCCCCTCCATTTAGTTCTTTCTTAAAGTGTCCTTTGTTGTTATTGTTGATATTCCCCATCTATTCATTCACATTGTCTACCTTTTCTGTGAAATCCTTTAACATATTTATCACAGTCATTTTAACATCCTTGTCTGCTAACCCAATATCTGGCTGTTTTGTGGTCTGCTTCTAATGACTGATTTCTTTTCTTGTTCCCCTNCTCCCTGCCTCCCTTCCTCCCTCCCTCCCTCCCTCCCTTCCTTCCTTCCTTCCCATAATTTTATTTTTTACTGTATGCTCAACTGAGAGTATAAGAAAAGTAAAGACTTAAGTAGATAATATTTATTCCAGGAAAAGCTATTCCCCTTTCTTTGTCAGGCCAAATCAATACAACCTGTAGTCTAACTGAAGCTTTGTTTTGTTGCTGTTTTAGTTTGATTCAGTTCATCACTGACTTTAAAATGTTTTGAGGTTGGGATCATTAATTTCCCTTCAGTAGAGCCAATTCTAAGAAAAATGGAATGCTGGAATTATCGCACAAGGATTTTACAGCAGCTGTCATAAGACAATGCTTCAATAATCAATTAAAAATTGTCTTGAAATAAATGGGAAAAAATAGAAAATCTGAGCAAAGAAAGAGCAGTTATAAAAAAGAAATAAATGGAAATTATAGAGCTGAAAAAACCCTCAATACCTAAAATGTTAAACACAGTAACACAATAACTCACTGGATAGACTTGAAGTAACTGGAGATAATGGAAGACAGAATCAATGAACTTAAAGGTAGATCAATAAAATTTACTCTATTTGAACAGTTAGAAAACAGATAAAAAAATAAATAGAACTTTGGAGCTCCATGGGAAAATGACAAAAGTTCTAACATTCACGTCATCAAAGCCTCAGGAGAGGGGGAAGAGTGTGGGACTGAAAAAATATTTTAAAAATAAGTATTCAAAGAAATAATGATTGAAGACTCTCCATGTTTGGCAAAAGACATAAGTCTATAGTTTCAAGAAGCTAAGTATTCCAAATAAGAAAGCCAAAGAAACCTACATCCAAACATATCATAATTAACTCTCTGAAAAGCAAAGAGAAAGAAAAAATTTTGAAAAAAAGAGAGAAATGACACATAATTATAAAGAAACACCAATGGAGCCTTGTGGTAATTTGTTACTTAAGCACCTTGATCATGGTGGTGGTTACACATGGTAGAAGCTACATACAGAATGTAAACGCAGAGAGCTACAAACACACACACAAATGTAGAGAGAAATAAATGTATGTACAGCTGACGCTTAATAACATAGTTTGAACTATGTGGGTCCACTTATATGTGGATTCCTTTCAGTAAATACCATATTATAAATGTATTTTTCTCTTCTGTATGATTTTCTTTTTTTTTTTTAATATCTTATTTATTTCTAGGAGAGAGAGAGAGACAGCGTGAGCAGGGGAGCGTCAGAGAGAGAGGGAGTCACAGACTGAAACAGGCTCCAGGCTCTGAGCTGGCAGTCAGCACAGAGCCCGACGCGGGGCTCGAACCCACAAACCGCGAGATCATGACCTAAGTGAAAGTCGGATGCTTAACCGACTAAGCCACCCAGGCGCCCCCTCTTCTGTATGATTTTCTTAACATTTTCTTTTTATAGCCTACTTTATTTTAAGAATACAGTATAAAATATAACATACAAAATATGTGTTAATTGGGGAGTGTGGGTGGCTCACTTCTGCTTGAGTGTTGGCTGAGTGTCCGACTTCAGCTCAGGTCATGATCTCATGTTCTTGGGTTCGAGCCCCGCGTCGGACTCTGTGCTGACAGCTCAGAGCCTGGAGCCTGTTTGAGATTCTGTGTCTCCCTCTCTCTCTGCCCCTCCCCCACTCATTCTCATTCTCTCTCTCTCTCTCTCTCTCTCTCATATGTGTTAATCACCTAATTATGTTACCTGTAAGGTTTCCAGCAGGGAAAACAGCAGGCTATTAGTGAAGTTTTGGGCGAGTCAAGAGTTACATGTAGATTTTTGACTGTGTGGAGTCAGTGCCCTCAACTCCCACATTGTTCAAGGGTCAACTGTCTAACTGCTGAAATCTGAATAAACTGTGTAATGTACCAATGTCAGTTTCCTAGTTTTGATATTCTACAGTTAGGCAAGATGTTAACACTGGAGAAGGCTGAGTGATACATACATAGGACCTCCCTGTACATTTTTTTGTAATTTTCTGTGACTCCATAATTATTTCAAAATAAAAAATAAACTTACACACACACACATGCACACATGCATGCACGTGCATGGTCTCAATTTATTCTATGGTGGATTGCTTAACTTTACATGAGCAGCATGGCCAAAAATGCTTAAAGTCTCATTTTTATGGAGAAGGGAATAAAATTCTAATTGGTTGACACTGTCACCTCAGCCACCTCAGCTGTTAATAATAGATTTTTTGTTCACTTTCAGTTTTACTCCTTTCCTTGTCATTAAATTAGTAATATGCTACTATAATTAAAGTAATTCTCTTTTTAAGATGTAATATTAGAAAAAAGGTAAAAGTTTGGTGAACAGACATATTTTTAACAGTCAGTCAAAGCAAACAATGGCCTTATGATTAGAAAACTTTCAGCATGACAAATCCGTTCCCAATAAAACCCACTGCTCACAGCCTAATGAGGGAAACTTCCAGTGTTTATACTGGATTTCTCTACGGACTTATTTCACTTAAACATGAATAGCTCTAGCTTCTCTTTGTACAGGCTGAAATTCAAGAAAAGAGTCTAGTTTGCCCTCATTACTTCAGGTATGTTAACACTGTTCTGTGCATAAGTCCATCTGATTGCGTCTGCCCTTGGGCAGAAAACACAGGACTGAACTACTTCCCTGGTTTGGTCACCCAACATAATTTCCAGCAGGGATTCATGAAAATTCACTAGCGAGAAGACTGACATGGTGCCTGTCCTCCTGATGCTCTCAATCTAGTCAGGACCTCTTGATACATATAGCACATTAGAGTTTACACATCCTTTCATTTGATCTTTAATACAACTTATGAAATAAGTAGTAGCCTCATGTTACAGGCAACAAAGGTAAGGCTTAGGTAGAGCAAATAACCTGCCCAAGGTCATTAAATGACAGGACTTCCAACTTATGTCCAGTATTTGTTTCTCTATACCATGGAATTCCAGCTTTCATGGATTTAATTTACATGGATTAAGCCACAGCCACTCATAAGAAAAAACAGACACTAATAATTTAAATAGTGCCATGACACAATACTTGCATGTATATTTCATCATGGACTATACACTAATCTGTATTATTCATTCCTATTACATGACAGTTATATAAACATATCTATATATAGTATACTTTGTGGATGCTTTAAGGCATTTTAAAGATAATTTTAACTATTGGGATGTAGAAAACTTAATTTAAAATGTTGTATTAATCCTGTCTAAAACTGATTGCACTGTCCCACAAATTTCAACAATACTAAGGAACAAAGAACAATCCCACTGTAGGAAATCAGTCTAAACCCATTTTCTAAAGAAATCTTGCATGATATCATCTTCTTTTTTACTTTTCTTTTAAACTATATATTTGAAAAGAAAAAAGCATAAAGTCAGCCCATGTCTATTCCAGATTTTTAAAATTATCACAAGTTTGCTTTCATACACATATAATGTGACCTGATAGGGTGACCAACTTCAAAAAAATTAGTAACTACTTAGGTTTATAAACCATGTAAATAAAAGGAGGTTTAGACTTTTATAAGTAGGGCTTGATTACATAGATATCTTTTCTATTATTTAAAAAAATTTTTTAGGGGTGCTTGGGTGGCTCAGTCGGTTAATTGTCCGGCTTGGGCTCAGGTCATGATCTCACGGTTTGTGAGTTTGAGGCCCGCATCGGGCTCTGTGCTGACAGCTAGCTCAGAGCCTGGAGGCTGCTTCAGATTCTGTGTCTCCCTCTCTTTGACCCTCCCCTGTTCACACTGTCTCTCTCTCTCTCAGAAATAAATAAAAAACATTTAAAATTTTTTTTTAAATTTTTAAATGTTTATTCATTTTTTAGAGACACAGAAAGAACATGGGCAGGGGAGCGGTCCAGAGAGAAGGAGACACAGAATCTGAAGCTGGCTCCAGTATCTGAGCTGTCAGCACAGAGCCCAACACGGAGCTTGAACCCACAAACTGTGAGATCACAACCTGAGGTGAAGTCAGATGCTTACCAACTGAGCTACCAGGTGCCCCATAGATACCTTTTTTAAAACACTTAAACTGGATTTCTACAAATGAAGTTTATGGACATCTTAAGTGTTTACACATCCAGCCAAGCACATCTGGCCCTTGGCTATATTTTACTTGCATGCTTTAAAAACTGCCAAAGAAATTCCATTGCCTACCACCTGTCAGACACACATTACTTTTGCTTTTCTTTGGGGTTAGCTTTTTCATTAGAACACTTTTCTATTGTTCTGACTCTTGTATCCCACCCAGACCTCTCAATTTTCCACAATGCTTTGTGGTTTTAATTTTCACCAATACTTTTGGTTTCAACACCACTAACCTCAGATTGTACTGACGCCGACCCTGGCCATGGAACCAATGAAGTGAATGTAGATTTTATTATAATGATGGGTCAGTTGTTTGTTACCAAACAGAGGATGTGTTTCAGATCTCTGGCACTGCTTCGATTTCATATACTCATATCCTTTTCAATTATGGTAACTCTTTAAATATACAACCAAACTAATTTAATTTTGATGATTTTGTAAGACTTTTCAAATAAAAGTCTTTCACAAATCAGGAAAAAAATTTCAAGCCACATATTTCAATGTTCAGTTAGCAAAATACATGTTTTACTACATATATCACATGTACTTTGCCCACCTGATCTCTTGAAAGAGCAAAATAGCTAGGGGATTACTGATGGGTTTTAGGATTGTGGCAGAGGATTCTCTTCACCAAAATCCACACTCCTCTTGTTACTAGACTCTTGATGTTAGGCTATATTTTCTACCTTCCAGGGTAGTTAGATATGGCCATGTGACTGAGTTCTAGCCAGTGGAATATGAATAGGAGTGATATTAGCCATGACCAGGGCTCAGCTCATAAAAGCTTCCTGTGTATACTCCATGCTCTTTCCCCTTCAACGATCTGAATGTGAGTAGATAACTAGTATAAGCCATTTATATATTTTTTTAGTGCAAAACAATAACAGCAGCAAATACTATAGCCTCTACTTTGTGTCAGTCTCTGATTGTAGAGCTATATATGCATTAATT
This sequence comes from Crocuta crocuta, assembly GCF_008692635.1. Lineage (NCBI taxonomy): Eukaryota > Metazoa > Chordata > Mammalia > Carnivora > Hyaenidae > Crocuta > Crocuta crocuta. The sequence goes on along the minus strand of NW_027551560.1, from coordinate 5,809,522 downwards.
TATTTCATCGTGACAACCCCGTGAGATAGGTACTATTGTTCCACTTCTCCGATGAGGAAACTGAGAGGCAGGGAGATTAAGTGACTTCCCCAAGATGACACAGCTAACAAATGGCAAGGCTGAGGTCAGCACCCTGAAGTTCCAACTCCAGTGTCTGTGCTCTGTACTATACTGCTGCCGTTAGTATCCGATTATTTTTGGATTGGTAACACGTCTCATATTTTGTGACAATTCAAGGTTAGCTTAAATATATGTCCAGTCTGAAAGCCCTAACTGCCTAAGAGAATCTCATCTTCAGCTTTCCTAGAAGTTGAGTTGGTGCCACGGCCAATTCCTTAAGAATTCATTCTTTAGTTGGTAAAACAGCTTATCTTGGGTATGGATTTCAAAGCCTCACTGAAGCATCTTTATTTAATTGTTCTTCATGAACAATTTTACCTGCTAATAATGGGGGGAAATCTGAGACAAAGGAAGAAGTAAACAGCAGCATTAAAAGGGAATTTATGATTTCTCTGGTTTCTTCCTTTCTCCATCTCTCTCCAGACCAAGAGGGGAAGGGCTTCTTCCTGGGCTTGTGACCTGCTTAGTGCTGATGAAGACAGAGGCCCCCAAGGAAGCTCCAGGCAGCAATTTGCAACCCAAAGCAGATGAGCATGAGCTAGTGATGCTCCTCATGAAATTCTAAACTGGAGGCACTCAAGGAAGTGACTCCATCGCTGGGTGTAGTTCTGAGAAATAAAGTGGTGGCCAGAAGTCTGCCCTAGGTCCCAGCTTTCAGAGCCTCTGCCTGAGATCGAGGTCCCAAATACCCATCATTCTGTGGGGTCTCCCCTCTCACCTTCTCTGTATGGTCTCTAGTATGTCAAACAATATTTATCTGATCTCTATCTCAATCCTCAGTTCACATTTAAAATTTTAAACTAGTATTTTCTTCCACTGACCTAAATTATTTCATAGGAATAAACTTACGTTAGATACACAGATGAGAGAGAAACATATTTTTCTGATACTGATACTCAGAATAAGTACCTTATTCCCATAACTTTATTATCCTCATACTAATGATCCATACTCATAAAAATATTTTCATCCCATTCTTGAACTGGAACTGGAGGAGTTAAAAAGCATGTGGGTGAAAAAATATGGCCCCTGAGTCGAAAAAGAGTCCCCAACATAGTCTTCTACTTTAACAACTCAAAAGTAGCTAGAAGGGCCATTCATTGACTTCTCCCTACCACAGGAAATCAGTAAAACAATAAAGGCTAAATCTTCAGACTGTTAGTTAACAAAGTCTTAATGTATACTTCATAAGCCTTTTAATTATTGGCAGCTTACTTTCGTATCCTTGGCCTGGGAAATATTTACAGATGAATTCTCCCACCAAGAAGCCATCCTTGATCATCTTTTCCTACATAGATGAAAGCATAAATTGATGTTTGACAGGGATATGAGAAAAAACATAACTGACCTATTAAAAATAAATAAGAAAAATACTGAATAAAATGTCAATTCAGCAAAGCAAGTCTGCCTTCTGAATCTTGGAATGGTTTAGGCCTCAAAATCTTCTGAATGCCTTTCTGGACCTTCAAAAACATGTAGAGATTTCCATCTCTGGTTTTTAAGTTGTAGCATGTGTTATTGAGAATTTCGAAGAGCTTTTCCATGGCTCCTTCCTTCATCACACAGAGTGCCTAGTGGCTTGGGATAAAGCCACATTTCTTCTGGGCTTTAACAAACAAATGAACAAACGAAAGAAAAGGGGAGGGAGGGAAGGAGGGAAGGAAGTAATGAAGGAAGAAAGGAAGGGAGGGAGGGAGGAAGGAAAAGGGGAGGGAGGAAAGAAGGGTGAAAGGAAAAAAAAGAAAAAAGAGAGTTCACATATCTTAGGACACAGTGAATTCTTTGAAATCAAATGGAAGCAGAATTACTGCCCAGTCTTCTAAGTGATGAGTCAACATTTGAAAAGTGCTTGAACGTTCTGAGATGAAAGACCACAGATCTGTATAAAGTATTATCATTATAAAAATAACTCTATTTTTCCTGTGGTTATTTTTTTTTAAAACAGGAATGTTCTTTTGGTTGCTGTTTATAACCAATTAAAAAAATAATAAAAACCACCAAAAGGAGGATATTCTTGTAGAAGAACATTAAATCATCAGTACTTTGCTAGGATTAAAAAAAGGGAGTAGGTGGTTGACCAATGCCTTTGAGAACGCCTGGCTGGGAACACTGGAGAACTGTATAGTACACTTAAAAATTTTTAATAATCATTTTAGTGACCTATAACAAGCAATTTTCTAATCACAGTTATCCACATTTTTCTTTTTAGCTTTAAAGGGAACCCATATTTCTCCATGGTCACAAAATCAACCATAATTCTCTCATATTCTTTACATGCTCCGGGATGTACCTTCTGTTTTAGAAGAGAAACTGTAATCTGGTTTATCTATACACTGGAATACTATATGGCAATCAGAAAGAATGAAATCAGGCCACATGTAGCAACGTGGATGGAACTTGAGGGTGTTATGCTGAGCGAAATAAGTCAGGCAGAGAAGGACAGCTACCATGTGTTTGCACGTATAGGAGGATTAGGAGGAACTTAATGGAGGGCCATGGGGGAGATGAAGGGGGAAAATAGTTGGGGAGAGGGAGGGAGGCAAACCATGAGACTCTTGAATGCTGAGAACAAACTGAGGGCTGATGGGAGTGGGGGGAGGGGAAGGGGGTTGATGGGCATGGAAGAGGGCACTTGGGATGAGCACTGGGTGTTATATGGAAACCAACTGGACAATAAACTATTTTTTTAAAAATATAAATAAAAAAATAAAAACTAAAAAAAAAAAAAAGAAGAGAAGCTGTATTCCACATCTAGGCTGCACACAAGACAGAATGTCCTCAGTCAAGTACTAATAGTTTTTTCACCCTCCACCAAGAGCAGGGCAAGTCATCTCCTTGCTTCACTGAGCAGAGTGGCTGTGACTATACTGAATTATGTCAGGAGTTTAGCATTTACTACCTACAACTTTTTACAGCCATGCTGGTGAAATAGAGAAGATATTACTGTTTCAAAAAAGCAGTTTGAAAAAAATTATACTAAGTATTTTCTCCGCCCTTATTAAGTCAGTGTATTAAACATGTAAGTCAAACAAATAGAATAAAGAAAAAAAATTCTTGATGGTCCCCAAGTAATTGCTCAAGGCTCTGCAAGTTGATGAATTCTTGTGAACAAACCAAATATAGGAGAGAAAAGTGAAATGAAGAGCAGCAATTTCCCCTCCTCTTTGTTCCTTCTTCCAACTTGGTCAAAGTCCCTAGCTCTTTTGCAGAGTTACCTCCTAACCACCCAGGCAACTGTAATTTATTAAGTTATGCTTTGGCTCCAAAGACGTCAGGTGCTTCCCAAAGTGATGAGATAAAGACCACACCACACATACGTTAGTTCCAAAGAATTCTAGAATCAGAACTTTCAAGTCATATTCTTGGGCAAATAGTATAACGCCTTCTTTCAAATAACAGAAATAAAAGTCGAGGTTTGGGGAAAGCATTCAAGTATTTTCGCAGGGAGTTTTCGCCTCGGTTTCCTTTGGCCACCAAACCAAAGCATTTTTGACAGATAATTGGCCTGGAAACAGTGGCCCTGGAAACCATCAGCCAGCATTCCCACCCATTAATTAGGTGATTCATTTTCATCTTTTTTTCCCCTCCCCATTTTTTTTCTCCCATTTCCTTTTCCCACCCTTTCCTTGTTGTTTTTTTTCTTTGGATCATCCATACCTCTGCTATCCTTCTTGATCTATTTATTTGTGTTATAACTCATTACCCTTGGATATATTTTCTGTTCTTGTTGCCTCTCCTGAACTCTGGGTTCCTCTTTGACAAATCTTCCTGTCTTGCTATTTAACTTCCCTGTGGAAAGTTTAACTATCCTGCGAGTTAGAAACTGCTCCGGAAGCCTCCCTGGACTGCTCCAACTTGCAATGATTTTCATTTCCCTTAAAGCTCCATGGCACTGATGACTGGTACCACACAATTAGCACTTTATTACTATTAGATAATCTTTTGTGTCTTTTCTTTCCAAATGAGCAGGCAGCTGCTCAAGTGCAGGGAATAGTACAGCTAAGTCTCAGAAAACATGCAGTATCACTTGAACAAATAGTCACTGATTGAGTAGGATGGTGAACATATCTCATGGAAATAAGCAATGGCCTCTTTGGGGATAACAGGATTTTGGGTTAAGTGAATTTTAGATATTTAAGCTCTTTTATTTGAGAATATAGGAAACACATGAATACGAGGCTAAATAACAGAATGTGGAACTCTGGCCTCAAAGAGGCATTTCTATTGCTTCATCACTTAGTGACCCAATATTATGTGGAAGTGAGGTTATAAAATTCATCCTAGAGATTCTGTGTGTATGAATTCATGAGCCCTGGGTTTGAGCTCATTTCTGCTGTGAGTTATATGAAAAACCATGAGTAGGTCAACCTTTCTTGGCTTTGGTTTTCTCCTCTGTAAAATGAGGGAGTTGGATAGATGACCTTTAAAAACCAAGCAAGCCAAACAAAAACAAGATTGAAGAATCAGTCCCCTCATTTACATTTTTATCAGGATACTGTGATCTCTAAACACATGCCCCACTTGGAGGACTGCTTTTTCAGATATGCAAAGATATGCCATCCAAACAAGACCTGGAGAAGAGAGGATGAAAAGTGATATGAAAATTTTAGGTTCTACTTTTTACTGTTGTAGAACCATTTACTTCCTATCTTGTTGAACTATAAAAACCTAGTAAAAACAACTTCAACCCATCATATTTCTTACTATTCTATGAGATACAAGACAAGGAAAAAGACCTAATTGATTGTCATACTAGCAAATATCAGATAGGCAAAATACTTTGAAGTCTGGAATGATCAGGTTGGTAAGGGGCTGCAGAAATTCAAGGCCAACTTGACACTTCAATGTTAGTAAAAATAGTACATGCCAGAGCTACTTTCTTAAATCAAGCAATCACTGTGGTGAAGGAAAAAGGATCAAAATATCAAGACAAGCATGCGATTGGCTTGAGGTATGTGTCAGATTTATTGTGGCCGAGAAGATTAAAATCAGGCAACATTAAGGAGGGTGTGTACACGCTGTATTCAGATGTCAGGAAGTCTGAAAATTATGCCATCAACCCAGAGAGGTTCTTGGGTGGATGATATATAAAACACACATTTAAAAAAAAAAATAAAACAGAAAGGCCAAAAAGCAGCCACGGCGCAGAGATACTGTGATCGCTTGAGTCGCAGCATTACCTGTGCCTATGGTTAAGAGAGAAAAGCTAAAGATAGCAAGATGAATCAAGGTCATATGAAAGAGCTATAATGAGAGTGAGTGGAAAAGTTGCTGACACAGGCTCAATAATATGGTGTCAGGGTGGGGCACCAGAATGCACTCCAGGATACAGACCTTTTTAGAGAATGGAACTGAAAGTTACTCCCAGGTTTCAGAAGAGTTGGGGCAGAAGGCCGAGAGAGGGATAGAGAGGAAGAGGAACAGCTGGCCATATGCACCGAGAAAGGACTTTACTTCTGCTGGAGCAGTGGATACTGGCCTAACCCAATCCAGGCAGAGAGAGGCGGGTGACAGCTTGACCACTCTTCAGAAGCCAGCCAGCTACAGACAGACCTCAAGTAGGGTAGGGATTCTTCCAGGCCAAAGGCGAGTCTGTAAAAACCCAAATCATGGTGACTTTTTAGCTTTTCTGGCTCTTCCTCGGAAACCACATAACCATTAACATTCTACTTCTTTTCCCACTGAGAGGACCCTCATCCAACTTATATATTCCTGACCCACAATAGACATGGCATACATGCAGTCACCACACTGTGCCAGGCACCAGTGGTGATTCCTGCCTAAGGCAGGGCTGGGTTGTTACTAAAGTGTGCCATCAGCAAGCTTGGTTTACTGGAGTGTGTAAAGAGCCCTGCCTCTGTGGACACATTCAAGTCTAATCCCAGCCCTCCCATTACCAATTCTGGGACTCTGAGGGAACTGTCTTAATGTCTTTGAACTTTTTTTTTTATATAAAATTATAAAACAGAGATTTATTCTGCAGGGTCATTGTGAAGACTATGTACTGGGCATGTAATTGGTATTCTAGAAATGGAAACAGTTGATATTAATTCTCTGTACTCTTGTCCTTTAAAAAAAATCAGGTAAAAAGAACAAATAAAAGTTAAAAATTAAAAAAAATCCTGTTTTGACCATTTCCTCTCCCTTTAAAAAAATTCCATGGCTTTCTCCTGCTCAAGTGCTAAGTGCCCTTATTGTGTATTCTTTCCTGTCAGGAGAGAAATCAATTTGATAATATCACTCATATCAAAGGGCTATGCTTAATATTACAGACTCTAAAAAGCAATGAATATAATGGTATTGGGCAACGATTACATAAAAGAATAATCTGTGGAGAGATAGTCACAGTAGATAGGCTGTCCCCAAATGGCATTCTATAGGTGAGTAATCATTCATTCTGCTTCTAGGTAAGATGAGTCTTATCTGGCTTCGATTCTGTATCTCTACATGCTTCCTTTTGTACTAATTCAATCTAAAGGTAAATGGTATAATGAAAAAAAAAATTACCAGCTCATTCTACATGGCTGTGCCATCCCATAGTAAATGATTGCCAAGAGACACTAGTAAACTTTTCCAACACATATTTTGCCCAGACAATAGGCTGAATGGAAACTCAATGGAACAGATAAGAGTTGATGACTCAAGTCTCCAAACAAATTTTTGGTTAAATAAAGTTTCAAAGGCTAATCACTAGATGCAATCCACCCAAGCTAGAAATAGGGCATTCACTAACAATCAACAATTCTGTACAAGATCAAAAACTTGGAACTTCGGAAACATAAAATTAAGCTGGACACAAAGGCTGCCACAGCAACATGGACAAATTTCAAAAACATACAGTTTTAGAGGGTAAAAAACAAGCTGCTGGATATGAACTGAATTCACATTCACGTGAAGCTTTAAAACATGACAAGAAATATTAAATAAGTGTTTTGAGAATATATACATATAAGGTAAAATTGTAAACAAATGAAGGAGAATGAGAAAAAATAGAGGTTGCTAAAAGAAAGGGCAAGGAGAGAAGTGAAATTGGGGAAGGTAACACAGGGTACTTCCCTTGTATTTGTAATGTTCTAGGTCACATTTGGATGATGGGTACCCTGGATACTTATGTAATTCTATAAAGCTTTTTTTATTTATGAAATATTTCATGCTAAGAAAATATAAATAATAAAAATAATTCCATGGTGGAAAACTGTTGACCTATGAAAGAAATAAAGTCTGATGATATCTGTGAGCTCTAAATGATAATAAAATGGACCCTTGCAACTCTTATTTCCATTTCACTGGGTCGGGTGGGGAGTAATACTGGACGAAGGTTTGGTAAGAGAGAGCTGAGCTAAAGGGAAGAAGACTCCTCACCCCCACCATGTTGGATCACTTGTTGATAGGGGCAACCTGGGTCAGGGTGGAGCATCAGCCTCTGGCTTCTTCTTGATCCCAAGACCTTCCCAGCAGGCAAAAAAAAAAAAAAAAAAGAGAGAGAGACCAGTGAAGCATGAAGCCCTACACCTTTTAGGATCTTAGTCTACACTAGAAGTCAGCTAAAGCACAGGAGTACTCAGGGCCAACTTCATGGGTGTGTAATCTGTGGAGTCACACAGGGCCCTGTGTTCCCTGTGCTTGGTTTAATGGCTCAGTCTTGAGATTCTTAATAACGTTATCTTTGAATTTGTATTCTATAACCAAAGATGATGGGACAATGGAGCATGCACATGAGCAGAGAAGCTATTATGTGCATCATATGTATCTGCCAATGGTCCCTGCCACTCTATCCACACTGAGCAGTCACAATGCCCATGAACAAAGAATTCTGGTGGACCCACACCACATGGGAGTTCAGGAAAACTCAAAGTGAGCACAAGGTAGCTGTGTTATGTCTGAGCCAGAGTTAAGTGGGACTCCTGACTGCCCAAGAGGCTCTACTTTCCGTTTAAGCCAGAATTTTCTTCAATTGCAGAAAGAAGGCAAAAGAGTTCTAAGAAACACGAACAACCAAGGAACCCCAGCTTATCATTTTTTACGCCTGATACCTCTCTGTATTAGCCAACCACAGATGCTGAAAATGATGGGACAGAAGGAAAGGGTAGGATAGGGTGAGCTATAGTTCATTTTCTTTTAGTTCTTCCTCAGTCATCAGGAAGTCAAAAGTAGACAGACAGTGTTGGTAGAATGTGCATGTATCAAGAAGTGAAATAAAAAGAGTGAACTAGTTTTCTGCAGCCTTTCCAATTCCGGTAAGAAAACCTAGGTATGTGCTATAAAGAATTATGTGATTTCAGTGACTTCACATGTATGGTAAATGTTCTTATATTTGCATTATAAAAATCAGCCTGGGGCACCTGGGTGGCTCATTTGGTTGAGTCTGACTCTTGATTTCAGCTCAGGCCAAAATCTCACACTTCCTGGAATCAAGCCCTATGTAGGATTCTGCACTGACAGTGTGGAGCTTGCCTGGGATTCTCTCTCCCCCTTTCCTTCTGCCCCATCCCAATCCCAAGGGCACATTCTCATTCTCTCTCTCTCTCTCTCTCTCTCAAAATAAATAAAAATTTTTTAAAAGGTTTTAAATAAATAATAGAAAGATGAGCTGTAATAATAATTAAATTTGTAAAGTTTTTCTTTAGTTAAAAATCACATTAAATGATAAATGAAACATATCATAACAAGTTGAGATCAAGACTGAGGAATAAAAGGAAAAGTCCTCTATATTAATACATTTTTCCTGGCCTTTGAATAAGAGGCCCTGAATTTTGATTCTGCACTGAGCCCCACCAATTATGTAGCCAGTCCAGGGAATACTTAGCTACCAAGTTCTGTCCCAAAAAAGTATGGTTTCTAACAGTCTGAAACAAGCATTCAATTAATTGATAGTATTTGTATTTAGGTACATCTCCTGAACAACATCTTGGATTGTGTAAGTTTTGAATACATGCTTTGAAAGAATGCAAAATTGAAAAGTCTGTCATTTTATTAGTTTTTAAGATCTTTTTTTTTTTTTATTTCTAGGAGAGAGAGAGAGAGAGACAGCGTGAGCAGGGGAGGGTCAGAGAGAGAGGGAGTCACAGACTGAAACAGGCTCCAGGCTCTGAGCTGGCAGTCAGCACAGAGCCTCATGACCTAAGCAAAAGTCGGACGCTTAACCGACTAAGCCACCCAGGCGCCCCTAGTTTTTAAGATCTTAAAAATATTTTTAAATAATCTCTATAACCAACATGGAGCTTGAACCTACAACCCTGAGATCAAGAGTCTCATGCTCCACTAAGCCAGCCAGGTGCCCGAGTTGCCGTTTTAAAGAGAAGGAAAAAATCTAATTGGAATATATCCTTCCTTCCCTAATGTTATTTGGTAATGTTAAGCACATTCTCTTCTGGAACCACCTTTTCCCCAAATGTCATTAAGTATTAATGGTCATGCTTTTTGGCGAAGGTACCTTGAATACCTCTGTGTATGAGAGACAGAGAGAGGGGAAGAAGGGAGAAGAAGGGTGCGAGAGGGAGAAAGAGAGAGAAAGAATGCTCAGAAGTGCACACCCAACAGAGGGGAGATTAGAGGCCTAGTTCTGGGCTGCTGGTAACTCCTTTGGGCTGTTCCTCAGATTCCCAGCTAAGAATCAGGGCCTCAAGTCATACCTTTATTTTTCCTACTTAAAGCATTTCACAAACATTCCTCGAATGGCTCAGAAGCCTGAGAGACATGTGATGTGTAACTGCAATGACTGGAAACTCAATGTTTTGAAAGAGGTTTTCTCCGCAGTCCCCCAGATGAAGGCCTGGCAGGTATTCTTACTCCAGCAGACTGCCCTGCCCACACTGCAGAATGTGTTAGGTTAGGGCTATCTAGTCTGGAAAAAAGATGGAGCCACCAGTGGCTTTCCTGGGGACTGAGTGACACAAAGCCCTGCCCACCCTGCCAGTTATGCTCATTAATGCTAATGAATCTTGAGAATTGCTAATTTTGGTCAACTGTTGTACCCGGCACTGGGGGTTTATTTGAGCTCTGCAATTTTCCTTAATAAATAATCAACAAATCCTTAAATTGGTGGCCACTGTCTGTAGGCAAATTTCCAGAGTGTTCTCACTGTCAAAATGGAAAACAGCCAGGGAAGCAGGGGTTGGGAAAACAAGAAGGATTTACATAAACATTACTTTATATTTATTATATTATATTATATTATATTATATTATATTATATTATATTATAAACATGTTACTCTCATCTTCCTAGCTGGTCTGAAGTCATACCTTTATTTGATACTTTGATATGGTTGAAATGAAAGGCAACTGACTTAAATTACCCAGCTATAGGAAAATCAATGCCCTAGTACTTAAGTACCCAGGTTCATTCACCAAGAGAATGTTCCTTGATGTTCTGAGTCAGAATGGATCCTATCAGAGCTGGGAGGACTCTGGTGAGGGTCTTAAGGGGTACAGACCTAGTGGCATTCCTAACTTCAGGCCAAGGTGTTTGGAAAGGGAGCAGTCAGCCGTCCTAGCTAATAGGCCAGGTGCCTTCCAGGCAGGAAAAGAGTCAGACAGGATAGGAAATCAGACAGAAAAATAAACCTACTCTTCAGAATATGAGGTGAATTTTATCACTCTTTCAATGTATATTCAAATAATTTAGGCTAAGGAAATGAAGTAGGGGGGAATGCTTGGATAAAATATTTTCTTTTCCTTTGCCAATTGCATGGAACAGGCAGACTTATGTGTGTGCCGGTGAGGTTGACACTGAAGTGACCTCTGAAAGCAAACACCCTAGTGAAACTGTTATGTAAACCCAAATGACTACACATTCCAGGCCCACAGCATAGGGCAGGCTGTGCTAATGACAGCCCGCCACCTGTAAATAGCAAGTATTTCTGAACAGAAAGGGGATGGATGGAAATATCCTCTCTGATTTTCAATTAGTGATAACATTTTACTTTGGATACAATTTTGTAAGTAATGGAAATGTAAAATAGTTAAAAATTTTAGAGAAAAGCTTTATAAACAGGATAGGTGGTAATAGGAGGGCTTTGAGGTTTCAAATCTGAATGGCAGGAACCAAATTTAATCAAAACAGCAGGCCACAGGCTGGAAAGGGTATAATATAATATGGACTAATGTGTTATTAGCTCATGTTCACGACAATGAGATTAACTCCCAACAGCATCATAATCAGATCTTGGTATTTTGCTGGGTTAGATCTATGTCCAAAGGACATACAGCCAGAAGTATGAGGCATTTCACACCAAAATTATGACTAACTTAAGTAAAGTTGCTTTTAAAAAAGTCCTCGATTTTATAAACCGATTGTGAACCATCAGACCCTTCAAAACTCCTTAAGTAAATGGTCTAAAAAAAAAATCCTTTTCAACAGTGGTTACACTGATGCTGCTTATATTTTAATCAACCAATAGGCTTTGTTAAATCAATCAGAGATTTGGTTTTAAAAAGCCACATATTTGATGTGCTTCACACCGAAAATCTGCATATCGGAGTGAGCTGCTTTAAAAAAAAAGTAATCCAAAATCTATATACTGATTAAAGCCATCAATCTCTCCTACGGGTTCTTCTTAAAGTAACCAATCTAAGATAATTCTTTTTGAAAAGTGGTTTCACTGATGCTTGCTATTTTTTGATCAACCAATAAGCCTTATTTGTAAAATTCAAGACTTGGTTTACAAATGCCACGAGGCCTGGGCAGAGAGGAGCCCTGCATGTCCTTTGTGCATGAGAGTTAATAGGATTAAAGCTTGAAGAATTGAATAAAAACCCTGAGCTGGTTAAGATGGATGTATCACATTTCAGGCTTCCCATTTCATAACCGGCACGCCTCACGTTTCATAAAATAAAACATGCTGGTGAGGTTATTTAAATGGTTCTTCAGGAATACGTTGAATTCAGAATCTTGAAAAGGGAATGCGTGGCCATTTCCTCTCTTGAGCCATATGGCTTCTTGTGGCCTGCCAGGTTTTAGGCTTGTTCCTGCTTCATAGTCAGGGAGTGATTCGCTGCTCCAGTCCAGTTACATGGGGAAGAGAGTCTACACCTTTGTGCTCAGTGAATTTTTGTTTAGGAATTAATCGTTTCTAATTTTCACGACGATGCAATTTGCACTGGCCTTAATCATCTATAAATATACCAAAGCGAAGCTAAAATGCCGAAGCCCTGTTATCTTCCCCCAGATCATGTAATGAAACTGGGGGTCTGCTGCTTTCTGTTATCAAGGTGGTTATTATCAAGTATAATTTGTGGTTGGGAATGTTTGGCATTCCTGTCTAGCAGTAGCCCAGAATGTTTAGAATAGATTTTTACATAGGAGTTCAAACATCTGTCCGTTTTAGGTCAGGTTTCTGTGAGAACTTATGCATTACAGTCTCTAAACATCTGCAGCTGTCCCAGATTAAATGGGAATGGTTTCTTGCATTACGATGACAACAAAGGGTCAAGTTTAAAATTAAGAATATACGAAAAAGGCTAGGAATGGTAAGCAAAATGTGTTCCCATTCTTCTAAATGCCAGATAATGTCACCACTTATAAGTTGGGCTGGAAGGCTGTTTAAACGCCATCCTAGGAGAAGACTGGCTAATGAGCAGTCTATAATACCAATTTGCCTGTGGACTAACATGCAGCATTACAATTTCATTACAGATTCCTTTCATTTGCAATTCCTGTTATCGGAACCTGGTTCGTCTGAAGGGAAGAGCGCTTATTAAATGAAAGCTGTATATAAAACTGCAAAGAAACATAACGTCACATGTTGGAAAGGAAGTTAAAGAAGAATTAAAACAAGCTGTGATGATCTTAACAAAGACACACAAAACCTGTTACTAGGAAGAGTTGTTTGGTCAAATTTCCTGTTTTTCCCTAAGCCCTGGTTTGTTTTAAACACGTCTTCAGTGCACAGTTTACTGCTGCTGATTAACATTCCTACGTGTCCCATCCAGAACTGCTCTCCAGGACTTCTTACTTAAAGATACTCTAAACAAAGTGGATGTTCTCTTTCTTCTTCAGATGGAGGTATTCACCATAATTAAAAGATGATAAGCCATGGCCTGAAATAGCTGAAAATTACTATTAGAAAACAGTAGGTATGGGTTCATAGGAGAGTCACAAAATGAGTTTCACAAAACGTCTCTTTAACCCTAAGCAGTTTTACCATAGGATTCTAGAAGTCAGCTTGGACTGCTAAAAAACACATCAAGTCAAAGCCACACAAGTGTTGCTGATGGCTCTTTGTTTTATTCACTTAAAAAAAATATCCTTTGCAAAGACATCTAATGGCAACCTATTATAAAATGTAAATAACTGAATCATACCATTGTGTCTGGAACATAGGAAAATAAAAATTCCTCCTTTGGGAAAAAAAGTATAAAACATTAACATTTTTCTAAGTATTTTATAAATTACACAGCTTTATTAAACACATACCATTAGAAGTCTCTTCTAGAAATGACAACACTTTGCTTAATGGTCTTTACATGTTTAAATAAATGGCTCCTGAAAATGTGCATTTACATTATATAAATAAAACCTTAATTAATATAAACATACTCAGATATAAACTTTTTAGAGATGTCAGCCTAAAACTATCCAGTCTAAATAAATCTTCTTATGACTGGTCTAGCAAAGCAATTTTAACACATTTATTCCCCTAAAAGCTCATAGAGATTTAGAAGCACAATCCAAGAGGGAAACCAAAATAGCTTTGAAGAAGACTGTTTCATTCATGTAGTAAACAACTCTAAGCAGACCCAATGGATGGATAGTTTTTGAAACCAACTAAGACCATGTGATTTTCTTTTCTTTTCAGTACTTACTATTATCTCCTCTTACCTTGCTCACTTATTTATTCTCCTTATTGTTGTCTCCCCAACCTGAACTGTAAACTTCCTGAATGTAAAGACCACATTTGTCTTGTTCTCTTCTCTACTGTTAACACACAGTGTAGTACCAGGTGCACAGTTGATGCAGAAAGTGGCTTACTAGAGAATTTACGAACTGTCTGATGAGACAGAACTAAAAGGACTCAGTTACTCCTGTGTATTTCACTTTATCTAACTGGTCGCATGTGTCAGAGTTTCCCGCATGTGTCGGGAAACTCCCGAGTTTCCACTGAATACATGGCCACCTGGAATAAAGGCTACATTTTCCAGCCTCCCTTGCAGCTAGGTATCACTAGGTCTGAACTAGTAAGATGCAAACAAAAGCATTCTGCAGCAACTTCTAGGAAAGCTCCTTGAGAGGCAGCTGATGCAAGCCTTTTGTCTCTTCTTCCTCCTCCTCCCTCCTTCTTGCTGTCTAAAATGTGCTCCTAAAATGTCTGGAGCTCTAACAGCCACTGTAGGTTATGTGTGATCTTGAGAATGAAAATCACTCTTAGGAGGCCGAGAAGCAAGAAAGAGAAGGCCAAGCTCTGGGTGCTTGCCCTGTGGGGTTCCACCCACCCTGGACTCTTCCCTCTGCCCTTCTATCACATAGAGAAAGAAAGAATGTCCTGGGGCACCTGGGTGGCTCAGTCGAGTAAGCATCTGACTTCAGCTCAGATCATGATCTCATGGTTTGTGAGTTCAAGCCCCATGTTGGGCTCTATGCTGACAGCTCAGAGCCTAAAGCCTGCTTCAGACTCTGTGTCTCCCTCTCTCTCTGTCCTTCCCCTGCTCATGCTCTGTCTCTGTCTCTTTCTTGAAAATAAATAAACATTTAAAAAAAAGAAAAATATTAAGAAAAAATGTCCTATCTTTATTAAGTCATACTTTTAGTTTTCTGTCTCATTAACTCTTAGCAATATGATTTTGAAAATAATTTGGGAAATGAGGCACAGGTAGACTTTATGTGTACCTTGAAAAAAATCTATTATTTGACAAAAACACTGAGAACTCTTGCCAACAAGTAGCCAAGTATTTGTGAGCACATATTTTGTCCTCAGAATTAAGTCTGATACTGTGAGAGGATATAGAGAAATTCGACTGAGCCCTTCTCCTTAAGAAGTCAGTGATTTAGCCAGTGAAAATGAACGCATACAACCTGCCCATCTTCCCGACGTGGCCACCCAGAGGAAACAACACACAGCAGGAAAGAACACAGTGAAACCGTGCACTGAGCCTGCAACTGTGGAAAGAATGCAGACACCAAAGGGCCAGTGAAGACGAGGGTTTTTGGGGAAGGTTCCAGGGAGGAGCTGGCCCTTGAGGTGAGCCTTGCAAGAGGGGCTGAACGTGCAGAAGCTGTGGAAATGGGCTGGGTGTCCACAGGGTGGGGACCAACAGCAGGGAAGCCTCTCTTTCAGTAATGAGCACAACATGTTCAAGGAGACTGGAAGGAGGTCAACCAGATGTGTGGCCTCTGGAAACGGAGCCCTCCTTTTCTCAGAATGTGGTCTCTCAGTCTTAAAGAGAGTCTCGTAAAGGATGGCTCACCTCACCATTCCCCCCTCCTCCCATTTAGGAGAGGAATCTCTGTTCTAGATTCTCCCTACCTTGCATATAACGCATGCCTGATATTGCTTACAAGTCCCCTGAGCCTACTCTACAATATGCCGCAGGCCCAAGGCCCCTCCTTTTCTTTAGGGATCCTGCTCAGACCTCAGCCCAGTAGTGACTTCCAGAGAAATGTGCTTCCTCCTGTACAACAGACACATCTGAAGTCTTGCTTACATCCTCTGATGAGGTGTTTTAAATTAAACTGTTAGGTAGGGGTAGGGTGCTGTGCCTCCTACGTTGTGAAATAACAATAAAGCCACAGACTGACCACTCATTGCTTCCAAAGAAGAGGCCAGGGAATTAGATTACTCACAAGCTAACCACAATCACAGGATGAAGCAGCAACTTTCCTAATAAGTTCCCTTTCAGCTGTTCCTCATAAACAAAACCATTGTTCAGTTTTTAAAAATCAACCAACCAACACCTGAGAAAAAGGAAGGCGCTATCTAAGCTAATGGAAGACCTGGGCACAGGCTTCCATCGCAGAATGTGTTTCAGGAGAGCAAGTGACGTTATGACCACTGAGGAGCCCAGGTGAGATCAGCTGAACAGAAGGATCCCTGTGGAATCAGGGCCCAGCCAGGTTTACTTTGAGTAATAAAGCACTGACTGAGGAGAGGAGCCCAAAGTGTAGCAAATTACATACCACGTTTTTATATCTGGAGGTGTGGAGAAATGAATAATCTCTCAAGGGGTCGGCTCTAATATGAATGAAACCAAACTTGACACTTTTCCAAAATTGGGCCTAAAATGGCTCCTGGGAAGCATCCCTAGCATCCCAGTGGGGCAGAAAAGCACCGGCCAGGTATGAAAAGACTTGAGGGCAGGCATGGTTCTGCTGCTGTGGAACTTGCTGTTGACCTTGCTTTCTTTATCTGTCAATGATAAGGAGTTGGACTCGAGATGATCTATCCCTGAAACCCACTCTGGCTCCAACAATGGCTCTGCCAAGAACAGACAAGTGCACAGGAAAGAAGGAAATAAGATTTTCTCTCTGACTTCATCTTCATTTCTGGCCATCGCCATTTCTCCATATGCCCCAAATCACATTAATTCGCCAATTAATAAACGGCCCTCCTCGGCCACAATCTCCTGTGCAGCTCAGCGAATTTCATGCTTGTCTGGTGACAGCAGCAGCTGCTGCTCTCCTCAAACCACATCCTTCCCCTTCGTCATGAGGCCTCCTCACTGGCCACAGTTTGCCTTGGCCAGGGCTCCCTCTGCGTCAGCTTCCACCAGAAACTGCCACCCATGTGCAGGGTTCTAGTTCATCAGCCTCTCTGAAGCAGATCCAGCTGGCCAGAGCAGCGTCCAGGTGGTCAAGACCAAAGAATTTCATAGCATCGTAGGCATACTAAAGCCGAAAGGGACCACAAAACGCATCCAGTTCAACTGCCAATTTATAGATGAGGACACTAATGCCCAGAAAGGTTTATTTATCTGAAGTGGCCTAGCCAGGGCTAGAACCTAAATGTATGCACTCAAAGGCCAGTTATGATTTGGAAATGACTAAAATAGAAGCTACTATTTCTAGCATGCTCCATGCCAGGCACTGAGCCAACTGATTTCTTCAAGGTTAGCATATACCAAACTTGAACTCAGGATCTTTTCTCTAAATCTGCTCCTCCATCTGTCCTCCTGCTTTCATCAAATGGCACCCCCCATCCACCTAGCCGCTTATGCCAGGAATCTGGAGTCATCCTTGATACCTCCCTCTTCCTCATGACTCCCTCTCATGAAACTCGAGTTTTTGAGACCCTCCTATCATTTCTCCAGAGCATATCTTGCATCTCCCCAATATTCCCCACAACCTCTCCAACCCTGGTCCACGCCAGCTTTGCCTCTCGTCTGGACTGTGGTCACGCCTTGGATCTCACCATGCCACTGCCACCACCCTGTTCCTGTCAACCCATTCTCCAGCCAGAAGCCAGAGTAATTCTGTAAAAACATAAACAAGGTCATGTCATGCCCACCTCTTTTCCAACCCCGCCACTATTTAAGCATCCAGTCTCCCCAGTGCACTTGGGATGAAGCTCACATTTCTAGAAGGCCCTGCCTAGTCTGACCCCTGATGACATCTCCAATCTCATTACACCCCAGTCTTCCCACAGCTTTGTAAGTTCTACCAATACTTCTTTCGGTTCCTCCAAAGCTCCAAGTTCCTTCCAGCCATGGGCTGGCCCTTTGCATGAAATGCTCTCCATTCTGTTCCTAGCATGGCTTACTTCTCACTGTCCTTCAAATCTCTGCTTAAACATTACTTCCTCCAATGGACCTTCGTCAGGGCCCTGCTAGAAGCTACCTCTACTGTGTAGCATTTACCAGTTTGTGGTATTGTATTTTTTCAAGTATTTATTTAATATCCATCTCCCCAACCAGACTATAAACCCCATAAGGGCATAGGACCACATCTATTTGTTCATCATTGTAGCCAAAGAATTTAGTGGCAGGCACATAGTAGATCCTAAATAAATATGTGCTCAATTAATATATGTTTGCTTTTAACACTGACCAGATTGCATGAGAAGAGAGAGAAGACATAGAAGCCTTGAAGGTTAGTTGATGCATTTGGAACAAATTGAGTTTGGGATAGGCTAAAAAGTGGCCCCCAAGAGATATTCATGCCCTAACTCCTGAAGCCTGGGGATGTTACCTTATATGGAAAATAAATAAGAAAGAAAGTGGGGGGCGGGGAAGGCTGGGGAGTGAGGAAGGGAAGGGAATGGAAGGAAAAATGGGGAAGATTTTTTAAGAAATGATTAAGCTAAGAATCTTGAGATGAGTAAATGATCCTGTATTATCCAGACAGGCCCTATATACAGTCACAAGTGTTCTTAGAAGAGAGAAGCAGAGAGAGATTTGATACACAGAAGAAACAGAGATATGAAAATAGAGTATAAAGGGATCTGAAGATGCTAGCCTTGAACAGTGGAGTGATGTATTCACAAGCCAAGGAATGTTGGTGGCCGACAGAGGCTGGAAGAGGCAAGAAATAGACTCTCCTATAGACATGGACGAGAGTATAGCCTTGAAACACCTGGATTTCAGCCCAATCATACTGATTTCAGAGTTCTGGCCCCCAGAACCATGAGAGAATCAATTTCCATTGTTTCAAGCCACCGAGTTTGGGGCTACTTGTTACAGCAGACATAGGAAACTAATAGTCCATAACATTATTTTGCTAAAACGCAGTGGTTTAGATCCGGAAAACTTTTACGTCTTTCCAACATCCCCCATCTGCACTCTGCACTGTTCAGTCACAGGTAAACATGGCATCTCCGCTCCTGGCACCAACTCTACCATTCATGTCCCAGGTCAAAAGTTAGCAATGAGGAATAAGAAAATTATAAGGCAAGACAAAAGAAACAACTGACCACTAGGGGTAAAAATGCCTCAAAGCTCAGGACTTCTATAAAAACCAAAGTAAACAATGTCTTAATATTGCTTCCAACACGAAGATCTTCTGTTTTCACTTACATAATAAAGTAAAAAATTTATAATAGATAAACAACTGCTTTAGAATAGCTCGAGAATCCTATTCCATGAAATTAAAGGCCTTGTACTTTCAGATTCATCTTTCAGCCTACCTCTTGGTCATGGTCCTGCCTCATATATTACTAGTTCGGATTTGGCAGACGGATAACGTATGCTGCTTTAAGACAATCTATACTTTTCTAAGACAAGATGCCTAGAAATATAAATTTCCAATGACTCATTTTAACATTATAAAAGAAGTCAAATAATATTTATGAGGTGAGACACACTGTGAAGAAATACATTGTAACATACCCTCAATATTCCCACCCAGAGGACAAGGATAATAGCCCTCTTGCCGGAGCAGCCATCTTGCTATTATTCCGTTCAGAGCTTCCAGATGGGAAAAGGATATTAAGTCGTTGGAAATTAATCCTGCCAAAGGAAATCGGAAATTTTCAAAGCTGTTGTCAATATGGCTCTGCAGTTTAAGATGAACATACATGAGGTGAATTCACAGCAGTTAAAATCTGGTTGAAGAAATGATGATCATAAGAACTGCTGTAAGAGAGCGTAAAGGAAGCTCCAGATGAGAGGGAGTGAGAAAATATGGTTGAGGCAATTAGGTGCAGTGATTCAAGTTTGCTGAATCTTGACAGAGGGCAAGGCAGGAAGGTGAGGACATTTCAATGTAAGAAAATCTGAGCAAAGATGCTTCTCACAGAGCCCAGAGCATATTTGGGAAGCAGTCAGATATAAAGCACTTCACTTGTAAGATTTTGAAAGTAAAAAACAAAAACTCTGAAGATCATTTTGCTCAACTGCTCCATTTTATACACGAGAAACTGAAGCCACCAAGAGTTTCCCAAGGACAGTCCGCTATCAAGTGGCCAAGCTGGGGTTCAAACTCAGGTCTGTCCGACCCTCCCCTGGTGCTGTGTGCTCTGCCCTTCCACATTGACTTCAGATGTGAGAGGTGTGTCTGTAGCTTAAATAATAACAAATTACCTTTTATATCTTAGAGGGAAGTTAATATTTAAGCACTGTAAACCTATTTTACAATGGGCTATTTCAAGCTGATTGGTTTTTTTTTTAAATATTTTTATTTATTTCTAGGGGAGAGAGAGAGAGAGACAGAGAGAGACAGAGAGACAGCGTGAGCAGGGGAGGGTCAGAGAGAGAGGGAGTCACAGACTGAAACAGGCTCCAGGCTCCGAGATGGCAGTCAGCACAGAGCCCGATGCGGGGCTCGAACCCACGAACCGTGAGATCATGACCTAAGCGAAAGTCGGACGCTTAACCGACTAAGCCACCCAGGCGCCCCTGATTGTTTTTTATCAATTCTTTTCAACATGACATTCAAACAGATGTAGCACCTCATCATCCTGCCTCTTCCTTTACCCTTCGTCTCCCCTTACTCTCCTCGGTGGTAAATAGCTATTTGGCCAAATAATTTGTTTTCACTGAGACGATCCAGTTTTTACACCTGAGTTATGACCAGCCACCCTGAAGACACCTGCCTGTGTTGACAGGACACCTTTGCTGGGAGCAGATCCTGGGTGGGTGTGCTTGTGTATGCTGGTCTGCGAGCATGTGGCCAGAGTCAAATCACTAGGTGGCGTGTGCCCAGTTGCACACTCTGCTGCTGGGCCCCCACTCCAGAGCTGATGCCCAGGGTGTCAGCCTCCAGACCAAGAGCTTGCTTCTTGGCCTTTGGTATAGAGGACTTTGGTGTGTAGCCCTACGGTATGAACCCCACCACATACATGTCCCTTTGCCAGGTTTATATTCTAATGCTTCCTCAGTGATGACTTGTGAACATCTGATGACAAGAGGGTGCCTCTCCTCTGTCATATATTCTTTGGGTCTCACCCCAGATTCCAAGAGGAGGACACCTATGACATTGTATAATGTAGTGTTTATAAGGATAAATTGCAAATACATTTTTTTCTATCTCTAGGCCATTATTTATCAAACATAATGGGCATTTGACCCACATGTCAATCAACAGTTCTAGGCATATTAAAAATAAAATTCCTTGGGGCACCTAGGTTGCTCGGTCGGTTAAGTGACTGATTTCAGCTCAGGTCATGAGCTCACGGTTTGTGGGTTCAAGCCCCACATCGGGCTCTGTGCGTGACAGCTCAGAGCTAGAGCCTACTTTAGATTGGATTCTGTCTCCCTCTCTCTCTGGCCCTTCCCCACTCATGCTCTGTCTGTCTCTCCCTCTCTCAAAAATAAACATTAAAAATAAATAAATAAAATTCCTTATGTCCCTGGGTGGATCAGTCGGTTGAGTGCCAGACTCTTGTGTATGTTGTTTTTAAAAAATGTTCCAGGGCACCTAGGTAGCTCAGCCAGCTGAACGTCCAACTCTTAATTTTGGCTCAGGTCATGATCCCAGGCTTGTGCGATTGAGCCCTACATTGAGTTCCATGCTGATCGTGGAGCCTGCTTAAGATTCTCTCTCTCTCTCTCTCTCTCTCTCTCTGCCCCCCTCCCTGGCTTACATGCTCTCTCTCTCAAAACATATTACAAAATTATCATTTTTAAAATTTTTGTTTAATGTTTTTTTATTTTTGAGAGAGAGAGAGAGGGAGATAGAGTGCGAGCTTGGGAGGGGCAGAGAGAGATGGAGACACAGAATCGAAGCAGGCTCCAGACTCTGAGCTGTTAGCACAGAGCCTGATTCCAGGCTTGAACTCACTGACCATGAGATCATAACCTGAGCCAAAGTAGGACACTCAACTGACTGAGCCACCCAGGCACCCCACAAAATTACCATCTGACATTATATCTATAATGACAAACTAATTTGTCAGACATATAATGACAAATAGTTTGAGCTGCTTCTAGGTAATCTCTTATTCTGTATTTCTACCAAGTTGGAATCCTTATATGTAAAGACTGTCAGAAAGGGCTACAAGTGTTTGGTAGCTCTGTTAGATACATTTGGATATTCAGATTCAGCACAGTCCTAAAAATTATAGGGTGATTTCTCACCAAGGAAACATAAATTGGACTCAGTAAACATAAACTGATGAGCACATCAGATCCAGGAGCTGGAACATTGGGCTGAATGTTCCATCATGGCAGAGAGCAACCAATAGACATCAAATCTATTTTTTGGTTGCATTTGGCAAGCATGTGGCAGCATTTGGATATGGTTTTAAAACATAACTTATAATACACCATTAGTCCTTTCTCTAAGGAATAAAGATCCATTCACTCATCAAATATTTATTGAGCTACTGCAGACACTGCTGGGCACTAGGGTCACAAGACAGGGTCTCTGTCCTCACATCTGCAAGATAACAGGATTTACTGCATTTAACATTAAATATCTTAATGTTCAGCCCCCAAATAGCATATCACTTGAGAAAGCCACCTAAATAATAGAAATGGCTTTTACAGACACTAGTCAGAGTCATGAAGATATGCTTATAACTCGTAACATGTTCTAAAATCTTTTGTGAGGCACCTTTGCCTCCAGTGTGCTACATGCGGCCCATTCTCTTCATTTATGGGAAATTGTCACACTTTCTTGTTATTTCTTTCAACTATAATCAGGATCAAGAGGCACATTACAGATCACAAACTGTTTTCTGAGAATAAAATTATGTTGTTATTCACATTCTAGTATAACTTATTTTCTTCATGTAGCTGTGTTCTTTTTCCTTTCTTATCTGTCACTACTGGTCCCACCTTAACCTTTTCATTCTCCTTCATGGCTCACAACATAATCATTAACCAAATCAAGCCAAACCTTTTCTGATGACACAGGTTTTCATGAACAAAAACTCCTCAAGCAATTCCTTTTCATATAAGTACTGCATATATGTCAAGAAGGCTCTTAATCTGCACATCACTGCCTTTGCCCAAATGTGAGGTAGAAGATCTACTAACATGTACATCCAATAGTAACTGCCTTTTCACATTTGTACCATGGATGTTTTGCAATTTCCATTTCACAAGAGAATTTTGCCAAATTCTTTAGTCTGCTTTCTCTGAAAATTATACTTGTCACTAACTTTGGAGAGAGTCTTATGAACTCAACAGTAGTATGACTTGTGCCTGGTTTTCTCCACATGGAGTGGAGCACTGAATATTGTCTCAGTCATTTTGACTTGTTCTCAGATTTTGCTGTAGAATTCATCAATCTCATTTTGAAAAGCACAATTTCGGATTTGTTCTGGATAAATGTAAATAGGTTTACCCCTGTATCTGTTGTGTTTAAAAGTGATAGAAAAGCTTCAATGATTTCATGCCACTATTTGGTAAAAGGGAAGTATACAGTGAGGTAGGGTTGAGTGGATGGCTGGCTCAGTAAAATCTAATTTTAGATATTCATCAGCATTCTTTTCATCCTTATTTGGTCACTTATGATAAAACATCCTACTCATGGAATCATTTGTCCCATCAGCTACAGATACATATTCTATATTTTCACTAGTGTCCTCTTCACTTTTAAAGTTCTAACATTACTCTAAGTGCTAATATTTACCTGACTCATTCCATTCTACTTTTTCCCTTCACCATTGAGCCATTTTTTTCAAATTGGCACATAGCTGTGATAAATGAAAATTTATGTGAACAATAATGGCAGATGAAATAAAAACATGTCAGTTGAGATGAACTTCATTCAGCTGACCAAGTATTGTCCAAGACAAAGTGACTGACAGTCTTTCGAGCACAGATACTAACTTTAAGAGGATAAAGATTATTAAGAACAGGATTCCCGTGAAAATAATATTATTTCTAATAAGTAAAATGTGTATGAACAAAATGACTTCATTGGTTTATCCCCCAAAACTGTCAAAGCACCTGCAGACCACCTGTCGGAATGGAATGGGGGTGGGGATGAGCCATGCTGAGAAACTGCTCTCAGCCTTCCAGCTTGACTTGGGTCTAGGCAACATTCCGCCAAGAACTGTCATGGATTTCAGACCCCACTGTCAACTCAAGCTGAATCTCATGAAAAAGTTCTTTTCTTAACTTTTCCCCTCATCCCTTATGCTGTGTCCAACTTCCAGCCAGCCCTCTCACCACCCCTGGTCTATGCAAACTTAACCTCAACATCTCAAGTCAGGAAGCTTGGGATAACCTCTGCTCAATTTCTCATATCGAAGTGGTGTCAAATTCTATAAGGCAGTAGTTCTTAATCTTAGCAACTCATTAGAATCACCTGGAGAGCTTTAAAAAGATTAAAAAGTACCATTGCCTAGACTCTACTCCATATCAATTTGATCAAAATCTCTGGGATGAGGTCCCAGTACTTGTGTTTTTACAAAGCTTCCCCAATAATTCTAGCATCCAGGCAGCATAACATGGCACTGCTAGAAGGCACCTCCCATTGTAGCCCCTCCATTATTATTCTCAACCACCTGCTGGGATCACCATCTCTCATCAGGGCTATTGTGACAAGACCCCTGCCGGATTCTCTGGCTCGTGGATCTACCGATGCTGGTGCCTTTTACACCTACTCTTGTCACAGATCTCAAAATGGTCTTCATCATCTTTCCCTCTGGCTGTTATTCTCTCCCTCCAGGACGGTGGTTCTCAACTTCGGAATCACTGGGGCCTTTCAAGTACCAGCATCCAGGCTGCAACCCACACCCATAAATCATCACCTCTGGGGATGGGAACCAGGCATGAATGTTGCTAAAAAGCGGCCAAGATTGAGAATCAATATTCTGGGACCTGCAGCATCTTTCTATGACCACCACATCTAGCTTTGTTTTAGCTACAACTACTGAGCTCTGTTCTGGCTTCCTGACAGCCATTCTCAATAGGGAACTTTTTTCACTCAAGAGCTTATATATAGTCTACTGGCAGAGACATACTTGAAAAACCAATCTTTAAATCACAGTGATGTCAGTACTACAATGGACATATGAAAAATCTTTTATTGGACACAGAGGCGAGAGCAATTAAAGGCCTGGGGAAGGCTTCTTGGAGGAAATTATACTTGAATCAGGTCTTGAGGGTGTCATCAGACTGAAAGAGTAAAAGGGAAAAAGGATGTTTTCTTAGAAACATATGCTTATCTTTTAAAATACTTTTATTATTGGGATGCCTGGGTGGCTCAGCCAGTTAAGCTTCTCTCTCCCCTCTCTCTGCCCTTCCCTCTCTCACTCTCAAAAAAATTTTTTTTAATATATTTTTATATTGACACACTGACACATAATATTTCTTTAAGCTTTTATTTTTTTTACGTTTATTTATTTTGAGAGAGAGTGCATGAGTGTACACAGCTAGCAAGAGTGGGAAGGGCAGAGAGAAAGAGGGAGAGAAAAAAGGGAGGGAGAGAGAACCCCAAGCAGGCAACGTGATGTCAGCACGGAGCCCGATGTGACACAAACTATGTGATTCTATCTCACAAACTATGTGACCATGACCTTAGCCAAAACCAAGAGGCCAATGCTTAACTGACTGAGCCATTTGGGCACCCCTAAGTTTTTACTTATTCAAGTAATCTCTACACCCAACATGGGCTTGAACTCATGACCCCAAGATCAAGAGTGGCATGTTTTCCAGCTAAGCCAACCAGGTGCCCCCATAATACTTTTCTTATATATTTCTGATAACTTAGGACAGGGTTTCCCAACTTTTTTTTCCAACCAATATAGCTAAATGCCACAGTCATAGGTACATTTTCATCTTACTTCTATGGCTTTTGTGTACTTTGACTTTTTAAAATAGACTTTATTTTTTAGAATAGTGTTAGAGTCACAGCAAAATTAAACAGAAGGTACAGAGATTTCTCCTANCATCAACTTCCCCCACCAGAGTGGTACATTTGTTACAACTGATTAACCTACATTGTTACATTATTATTACCCAGAGTCTACGGTTTACATTAAGGTTCACCCAAGGTGTTACATATAATGGGTTTGGACAAATATAAAATGATATATATCCACCACTGCAGAACCATATGGGACAGTTTCACTGCCCTAAAAATCCTCTTTGCTTTTAATGTTTATCCCTCCCCACCCTCAATCCCTAATAACCACTGATGTTTTTATTGCCTCCATAGATTTTTTTTTTTGCCTTTTTCAGAATGTCATGTATCAGAATCATACAGTATAATGTAAAGTGGCTTCTTTCACTTCGTAATATGCATTTAAGGTTTCTCCATGTTTTCATGGCTTAATAGCTCACTTCTTTTTGGTGACAAATGACATTCCACTGTTTGGATGTACCACAGTTTATTTATCTAGTTCATCCACTAAAGGACCTTTTGGTTACTTCCAGCTTTTGACAATCATATGAATAAAGCGTTTATAAACATCAGTGTGCAAGTTTTTGTGTGGATATGTTTTCAACTTCAGATACATACCAAGGAGCATGATTGCTGGGTCGCATGGTAAGAGTGTGTTAAGTTTTGTTAGAAACTGCCAGACTGTCTTCCAAAATGGCTATACCATTTTGCATTCCCACCAGCAATGAAAGAGAGTCCCTGTTGATCTACATCCTCACCAGCATTTGGTGTTAGCATCCTAGATTTTGGCAATCCTAATAGGGATGTACAGTGTATCTCATTTTTGTTTTAATTTGCATGTCTCTGATGACATGTGATGTGGACCATCTTTTTATCTTCCCAACCTTTTCAATGCCATGATACACATAGAAAATATCTGTACAGGGGCGCCTGGGTGGCTTAGTCCGTTAAGCGTCCGACTTTCACTTAGGTCATGATCTCACGGTTCGTGGGTTCGAGCCCCACGTCAGGCTCTGTGCTGACTGCCAGCTCAGAGCCTGGAGCCTATTTCGGAGTCTGTGTCTCCCTCTCTCTCTGACCCTCCCCTGCTCATGCTGTCTCTCTCTCTCTCTCTCCTAGAAATAAATAAAAATATTAAAAAAAAAAAAAAGAAAATATCTGTACATTCTCTGGATTAAACGCCAAGCTTGCCTGTGAATAAAGGTAATAGGTCTGGGACTCTGGCTGCCCCTGGTCCCTCCCAGCCACCTGAAAGCTGCAGGCATCTAGGTCTCAGCATACCTGTAACACATCTGCAGAACACCAGCATGCCAAGGCACACCTGTGGGGATGCTCTGAACAAGGATGCCTTTAGCTATCAGTAACAGAAAGCCCAATTCAAACCAGCTTAAATAATGAGGGGTCTTATTCTCTCATGTAAGAAGACACACAGGAGCTAAGTGCCTCCAGGAATAGAATGTCAGGTCCTGTTCTGCTTCTCAGATACAGTCTCTGCAGTACCTTATTCTGGGTATTGGCTTCCCTTTTAGGTCAGTGGCAAGATGCCTGCCACATCCCTAGGCCTCACATCCAAATGTGATCAAGAAAGATCAAGAGAAAAAGAGAGGTGTCCTTCCTTATGTGTCTATTTCTCTCAGTGAAGAAACCCATTTCTCTTTCTCAAAAGTATGCAAAAGTTACCCCTCATAGTCTCTTGGCCAGAATCTTATAAAATGCCCTTGCCTAACCAGATTCTTGACAAGGGGAAATGGGACACCATGATTGGCTCAGATGACTAAGGGAAAAGTGGACAGGATTCATCTTCTCTGAGAAACATAGACAGAGGTAAAGAACCAAACAAAATCAAGGCTCTTCCAGCAAGCAAGAGAGTGGAAATGGATTTTAGGTAGGCAATCAATGGGGTCAACTTCAGTTTACTTCATATTAGAAACAGGCTATAGAGCATAGTAGTTAAGGGAATCAGGTGGTGGGCTCAAATCCTACCGGACCATCAACTAACTGGATGTGCAGCCTTCAGTTTTCTTCTCTCTGAAAAAGGAATAACCAGAGTCCCTAATTAAGGGAGCTGCTGGAGGAATAAATGTATAGTGCTTAGAACAGACTCTGGCACATATTACGGCTTGATCAACGTTAGTGGTTATCGTCATCTCCAAGGCATCTGTCATAGGCTAATGGGCAGGCACCAGATCTGTGGGGGAGAAGGGTTCTTTCTGATTAGCACTCAGCCCAGTATCATGCTCGATCAGGCACTGAATAAGTTCATTTGTGTATTTTTTGCATATTAATAACTTAATTAAAAGGTATATTTCTTCTTTTAAAAAAATTTTTAATGTGTATTTATTTTTGAGAGAGACACAGACAGAGCATGAGTGGGGGAGGGACAGGGAAAGAGAGAGACACACAGAATTCAAAGCATGCTCTGGGCTCTGAGCTGTCAATACAGAGCCCCACGCGGGGCCTGAACTCACAAACCGTGAGATCATGACCTGAGCCAAAGTCAGATGCTTAACTGACTGAGCCACTCAGACACCCCAAAAGGTTCATTTCTCCTTATCGCCAGCAAAAAGATGTTATTCACTAAAGATAACATTTTACTATTAGAAATACTTCAAAAAATCTATTGCCCCCTGAAAAATATATTAAGAGAAATGCAGTAATACTTTTTATTATTTACAATGAGTATTTACTGAGCCATTACTATGTGCTGGAGACTGCTATCAATGCCTTACATACATTATCTCATTTAATCCTAAAAAAATCCAGAGTCAGTTTACCCATTTTATATATATATATAATTTTTCTTTCTTCTAAGAGAGAGAGAGTGCATGAGCAGGAGACAGGGGCGGGGCGGGGGAGGGGAGGGAGTGAGAGAAAGAGAGAGGAGAAGAGAGACTCTCAACCAGGCTCCATGATCAGCACAGAGCCCGATTTGGGGCTTGATTCCATGACCCTCGGATCATGACCTGAGATGAAATTAAGAGTTAGATGCTCAAGCAACTAAGCCATTCAGGCATCCCTACCAGTAAAACACTCTTAAAGCTAACCTCAAACAAGATACAGATTTGTCTTCAAAGTGTAAATGTTTCCACAGTACGATGTCAAGTGAAAATTTGAGCTATCTAATTTCTAGTTTTAAGACATGTTTTCTCTTCTATCTTCCTTACCCCTATTTTAACATTGCTGAAATCAGAATGCATCTTTTTTTTTTTTTTTTACTTTGAGGTAGGAATTNACCATACTGTCTTGATGATGACAGCTTTGTAGTAGAGGTTAAAGTCTGGGATGGTGATCCCTCCCATCTTGGTTTTATTTTTCAGTATTACTTTGGCTATCCGGGGTCTTTTGTGGCTCCATACAAATTTTAGGATAGTTTGTTCTAGTTTTGAGAAGTATGCTGGTTCAATTTTGATTGGAATTGCATTGAATATGTAGACTGTTTTGGGTAGTAATGACATCTTAACTATATTTATTCTTCCTATCCATGAGCATGGAATGTTTTTCCATTTCTTTGTGTCTTCTTCAATTTCCTTCATAAGTTTTCTATCGTTTTCATCATACAGATCTCTTGTATCCTTGGTTAGGTTTATTCCGAGGTATTTTATGGTTTTTTGTGCAATTGTGAATGGGAGCAGTTTCTTGATTTCTCTTTCTGTTGCTTCATTGTTGGTGTATAAAAATGCAACCGATTTCTGTACATTGATTTTGTACCCTGCAACTTGGCTGAATTCTTGGATCAGTTCTAGTAGGCTTCAATCAGAATGCATCTTAGATTCAATGCTTAAATTTACTATAATAATGTGTGTGTGTGTACCTCCCTTGTTATGAACTTGGAAGTACATTTGCATAAGGAAGGAAACACAGCAGTTACAGCCATCATGGAGTCAGGCTCCATGTTTTACTCATTAACCCTCATTAACCAAATGTATGCTGATGAAATGCTCTCTTCCACAGAGGGCCTTAAATTGGGAACTGAACAACTAATTGGAGTATTACATTTCCCCGGGAGCCAGTAGCCAAATAATTCCCATCTTAATTGTAGAAATTATGTGAAGTAAGGGCCTGAACGTTAAAAACTAAGGATATGTCCCCAATCCTGCAGGTGGTTTACAGTCAAGATTTAGCACTTTGCTTCAGTCCAGGGACCAAGTGATGAACTAGAAATTCAAGGACACCACTTAAATCCTGGATCTATCACTAATTTGCTGGATGCTATGGGAAGTTACTGAAATGCCCTAGGCTCTCATTCTTCATCTGCTAAAGGATATCAACTGTCCCTACAGAATGTCTAAGGATATTAAGAGTAACTAATGAGATTGTTTCGGTTCCAACATAACTCAAATTCTCTCCCACTCATATCTGTTTCCTCTCTTACCGCACAGAAGGCCCCAATCTCCCACCCCATTAATGATTCAACCCATTAAAGAAATCAGCTACTCGCCCGGCACCTAATAACACAGTTCTGCTTCATTACTTTTTGAATAAACTGCATTTTCTTCAATCTTCTATAAGAATCTATTCAATTTCAAAAAAAAAAGTAGGTGTTAACAAGAAATCAACAGCATAAAGAACCAAAGAGAGATGTCACCTGTTCCAAGCAATGGCCTCTGAATGTCCCCCTGCCCCCAGGCTTTCTCCACCTAGTCCCACGTGGGGAACTGAAGCAATCGACACAGGACTCCCTAGCTCTTCCACCACCAAATTTACCACCCGACTTGCATGTTTGCCTTCCTTTCTCTGGCAGGGAGGTGAGCCTCTTCTGCTTCCATTGCAGACTCACTCTGCTCTTACTCTGGATCCCCATCCCTTGTGCCACAACCACACATGCGCCACCATCGCCCATCCTTTCTCTCCTTTCTCATCACTTCTTCCTCTTTACTCAGATCATTCTCATCAGCACACACATGTGCTCTGATACAGTCTGTCAGAACAGTGTCCTTGAAACATGTTCACGGAACTTCACAGCTTGCCCAGCAACTTCCCCAGCCCTTTGCTCCTCTTTACAACTGACCTCTTTGAAAGAGCTCCCTGTACTTATGTCTCAAATTCCTGCCCCCATTCTCTCCTTAACTCCCTCCAAGTAAGCTTCCTTTGCCACCATTCCATCACCATTGCTCTTTTCAAGGTCACCAGTGACCTTCACTGGACCAAATCCCACAGTCCTCATATAATCCACTTCTCGGTGGCTCACACTTTTGCCCACCATATCTCAGTGCTCACACCTCTTATCCTCTCTCTCTACCTCCTTCCACAACATGGTTCCAGTCCCATAACTTTAAATGCCATCTGCATCCTAAACACTCTCCAAATTTATATCTCCAGCCAGGGGCTTCCCTTTGAATTCTAGTGACAGTTCCACTTAGATATCTCAAAATCATTGAGTTTTAAACCAGTCTTGATTTTCTCTTACAACCTTACTCTTTCCCTGCTATTTCTACCTCAACAAAATGGCACCAACATTTTGTTCAGGCCACAAATCTTGAAGTGATCCCAGTCTCCTCTTTCTTTCATGTCTTACACACAATCCACTCCAAAATCTCATCAGCTCTATTTTCAAAATATCCCAAATGTGAACACTTCTTACCTCATTCACTACTACCACCCCAGCCCAAGCTACCATTTTCTCTCACATGGATTTTTCCTTTTGCTTCTAATTTGTTGCCTGCTTCTGCTCTTACTCATCCCTATCCCCCAAACCAAAATATCAGGTATCCATCCAGAATGACCATTTCAAGATATAAATCAAATCATGTTACTAATTACACAAAACCTTTAGGTGATTCCCCTCATCACTCAAAATAAAAGACCTAGAAGGCCTTACACAACTGGGTCCTCAGCAACTTCTCCATGTACACTTCCTACCATTCTTCCCCTTATTGAGTGAAGTCACTCAATAGAATTCTGGCCTTCTTGGAAGTTTTTCCAAGTAGCTAAATACATCCCTACTTCAGGGGCTCTGCCTCACCTGGCCTGCTCTGCTGCTTCAATCAGATTCATACTCAAATATCACAGTATTAGAAAGTTCCACCTGAGGGGCGCCTGGGTGGCTTAGTCGGTTAAGCGTCCGACTTTCCGACTTTCGCTTAGGTCGTGATCTCGCGGTTAGTGGGTTCGAGCCCCGCGTCGGGCTCTGTGCTGACTGCCAGCTCGGAGCCTGGAGCCTGTTTCAGTCTGTGGCTCCCTCTCTCTCTGACCCTCCCCTGCTCACGCTGTCTCTCTCTCCTAGAAATAAAAAAAAAAAAAAAAAAGAAAGTTCCACCTGAATTCGCCATATAAAATAGCAATTGCCCCCAGAGTCAATATCATACTCAATGGTGAAAAGCTGAAAGCTCTTCTTCAAAGATCAGAAACAAGACAAAGATAAGGATGCCCACTACACCACTGTATTCAACATAGTATTGGAAGTCTTGGCCAGAGCAATTAGGGGAAAAAAAAGAAATATGAGGCATCCAAATTGGAAAGGAAGAAGTAGAACCATCACCATTTGCAAAATACCAAGTTTCCATACTCTTAGTGCTCTTACCTTGCTTTATTCTACATAGTACTTTCATTATCTCCCCACATGTATGTTCAATTAGTATTTGTCTCCCCCAACAGGACCTGGGCTCCATGAGGGAACAAACTTGGTCTGTTTGGAACACATACAACAGTACCTAGTACCTAGTAAGTGATCAACAAGTATTTGTTAATTGATAGACTGTATGAATGATTAAATATTTGGGCTTCTTTACTTTTTCCTGAAATGGACACTTTTTTACATTTCTACATGGTATTCAGTGACTGGCTCAGGTAACTTATGCCCTGGACTAACAGGCTTCATATCATTCTACCTGGAGTCCACATCCACAGGCAGCCCCACCCTGGCCCTGCTCAGACATCCAGGGTGGCCCTCAGAGCAGGTTCACCTGCCTCTGAAACAGTGAGTTCCTCCAGAATACATCTTCTGCAGTAACCTACATCCCCTGTGCTACGGGTTTCTGGCACAAAGTGGCTGTTGACTACCTGTTTACAGATTTAAATCATATGCCAGGTATGACTCAGCAACTCTGTGGAGGAAAAATAAATAAGCCAAGCCAGCTATAATGAGGTAAAGCAATACTGTACCTAGATTTATCAAACATTATTTTCCACAGCACAGATCTTACCGATACTGAGATAGCAATAGTTGAAAAAAATAACACCGAGATGTACATAAAAAAAGAAGGAAAGGTATATGGGAGGGAAATAAAAAGCCAAGTGCAAAATCTAAACTTTGGCATGTGGGGGGCAGGGGGAAACTGCAAAACCATATAATCTGTTCTGAAGATTAGAAATAGAGTATTTAAAAGCCATAATCATTACAGTAATGCCAGACAAGACAAAAAGAGAATCTTGGTTAAACTGAACAAATTTTATCTATAATTTCCATAAAAAACTTGGTTTCAAAGACTCGCAGGCATTCTATGTCTGCTACTCAACATATCCAGGAGCTGGAAGGAGCCAGAACAGCAACAATAACAAACCAGTCATACACGGGTGAGCCTCCTCCAGGTGCCGGACACGGTGCCGGGCGCCGGGGACGTAAGCACAAACAAGACACAGTAGGCTGGGAGCGCCTTGAGAACTGGGGCTACGAGAAGGAAACATGAACGCAGACCAACACAAGACTAACAAGTACAGTAATAGAAACATGTAGAATGTACCATGGGAAACGAGGAGGCTGGAACGAGGGATCCGAGATGGACCACCGCAGGTGACACTCCTGAAGCAAGTTTTCAGAGAGGAGTACAAGCTTGCCAGGCAGCAAAGTGGGTGGACGGTAGGGAGACGGCTGGGCCCAAGGAACAAGATGTGAAAAGACGCAGAGGCCCCCAAACACCTGGATGGTGAGCTGAGAAGAAATCTGTGCTTCTGTGGGGTGCTGTGTTATGATCAGGGCAGAGGCAGGAGGGAAAGGGCCTTGTATACTGTGCTAAGGTGATCCGCAGCCAAGTCCAGTCACTTTTCAGGCAGGTTGATAATCAGGTTTGCATTTTAGGAGGATGGTTCCAACATGGTACAGAAAAGAGACTTTGAGGAGGCAGGGCCAAAGGTGGGGGCGCTCAGGAGGAGGCTTCTTCAAGGCCCACTGAAATGACAGGGACTCTAATCAGGAAGCATCCTCAGAAGGGAGAAGAGAGGGCTCAGAAGTACTTTGGAGGAAAAGCAGTAAGTGTCTGATGACTGACTGACGGAGTGAGCGGGAGGTCAGCAAGAGTTCAGACTCATGTGGAGCTTTGTGACCCCAGTCACTGAGTGGATGGCAATGCCACTAAGCAGAAGAGAAGAGGGGAAGAGGGAAGGGAGGAGGCTGACAACTATTAAAGAACCGGTGCATCCATGCACTCACCTGGGCCAGAATGTGTCAGGGGGGCCTCCATTATACTTGGGTTGTTCTCTGGAAGCTCCCAGAGCTAGCCCGAGGTGAAAGTAGGCGGGCCAGCCCTGCCTCTGGCCTCTCTGCAGAGATCTGGGCTTCTAGGGTCAACAGCATTGCTTCCCTGGCACTGTACCCTCACACTTGGTGTACCACTCGAAGTTCACAATAAATAAAGCAGAAGTGACAGAGTTGACCTCACTTGCTGAGAGAAAGTGCAAAACCACAGGACTTGACTCCCCACAGCCTTCAAACAATACAATAAGTTTACTGGCACATGGGTAACGTTTTGGGAAGGAAGCATGGAATTTCTGAAGAGTTCAACGTTTTCTTGCTACCTCTGTTTCTTCTTCAGTATTATTACTTCCATATAAGATAAACATTTCAGTCATAATATAAAAACATTTGGGAATTTTATCCAATTTTGGTGAATAAAAATGAATTAATGAATTACTAGTCTTCTAAACTACCATTATAATCAATTTCAGTAAGTTCTTACTAGTGTCATTACAATGCAAACTACAAGCGAAAGTTAGAAATACCATAAAGTCCTTTGAGGAAAACTCTTGGTCCACGCAGGGGCCCCACATATCAGTGAAAAGAATATAGGTCCAGAGGATTTGTGCCTGCAAGTCAGATGGAATAAGCTCATATAACCCTCTCTCTCCCAATGAAGGCAAATCTCAAATAGTGACAGATGCATGGAACAACTATTTGAAGACTCTGAAAAATAAATAGCAGCAAAAAAGTTTTGTAGACAAACACTAGAACTCAAAACACTATGGAACCAGTGAAATCTCCATTCATCCGCAATATTCCCCAGGATGGACTCAAAACAATGATAAGGTACTAAAGATCTATTGGGGGGGGCGGGCAGGGGCAGATGACATATTCCCCATTTCCTCTTCTTTTCTTTACTCTGTTTGCTCACTCCCTAGCCCCAGGCAATCTTGAATGGCTGTGGTGACTGGAGGTGGAGACAGCAGGGGGTGGCGGGGGTAGGGCTGGAAAGCACCTAAAACTGAGGGAGGGAAACTTCCTTTACATATGAAGCCTTAGTCCCAAGAGGCTGGAGTAAACACTTACTGCTTTTTTTTTTTTTCTATGTCACTACTTCTGTTGCTTGACCCTGGAGAAAGGGCATAGATGTGGTCAGTATATGACAGAAGGTGGCAATTAAAGCCACAGCTTTCTGGTCAGAGACCGAGGAAAGGAGACCTGAGGAACCAGATACTACAGGAAGACTGTAGAGAAGGAGGGGCTCAGGACCCAATAACACTGTTTATAAACTCCTGAGCTTACTTCCAACCTATGCATGTGGGGGTCTGACCATAAAGAGCAACCAAAGAGTTTGAGAACCCCACAAAAGACAACTAGGCTTCCCACAGAGTGCTAAAGAGGATGGACAAATCCAAACAGCAGTGCAAAGACTTTTGAAACAGGGCAGACATTGAAACTCTAATCTATAAATGACTGGTCAGAATTTCTAGCCTAAACCCAACTGCACTGGTTGCGTGCTTTAAGAAAATAAATAAATAGGGGTGCCTGGGTGGCTTAGTCGGTTAAGCGTCCGACTTTTGCTTAGGTCATGATCTCGCGGTTCGTGGGTTCGAGCCCCGCATTGGGCTCTGTGCTGACTGCCAGCTCAGAGCCTAGAGCCTGTTTCAGAGTCTGTGACTCCCTGTCTCTCTGACCCACCCCTGTTCACGCTGTCTCTCTCTCTCTCTCTCCTAGAAATAAAACATTAATTAAAAAAAAAGAAAGAAAATAAATAAATAAAATTCAACAATTATTCATAGATTTAAACAAGATGCAAATCTCATTATAATTTAAAATGTCCTGAATATAACCCCAAATTATTTGTCACATGAAGAATCAAGAGAATGTCAGTCACATGGGAAAAGACAGTCAATGCATGACAATGCAGAGATGACAGAGATGTTGAAATTATCAGAGAAGACTTTAAAGTAGTTGTAAAATGCTCAAGGAAGTAAGGATGAACACTCTTGAAATAAATAACATGGTAGAAAGTTTTAGCAAAGAAATAGAAGATATAAAGCAGAAGCAAATGAAAATTTTAAAACTGAAAAATATAAGAACCAAAATTTAAAAAATAACTCCCT
This sequence comes from Crocuta crocuta, assembly GCF_008692635.1. Lineage (NCBI taxonomy): Eukaryota > Metazoa > Chordata > Mammalia > Carnivora > Hyaenidae > Crocuta > Crocuta crocuta. Next base: position 5,773,222 of record NW_027551560.1, on the reverse strand, counting down.
GGATTGGCTCTATAGCAGATTAAAAGTGACAAAGAAAAGATTCAGTAAACTTGAAGATATAGTGATAGAATCCAAGCTCATCAACAGAGAGGAAAAAAAAGTTAAAAAAACAAAACAAAACAAAACAAAAAAGTTAAAAAAAAAAACAATGCTCAAACCTATTACACAGGTTCCTGTGTAATAACACTAAAAAAGTTAACATTGTGTCATTTAAAGTCCCAGAGAGATGAGATACTGCAGTGCAGAAAAAATATATTTGAGGGGCACCTGGGTGGGTGGCTCAGTCGGTTAAGTGTCCAACTTTGGTTTAGCTCATGATCTCACAGTTTTGAGTTTGAGCCCTGCATCAGGCTCTGTGCTGACAGCTCAGAGCCTGGAGCATGCTTCCAATTCTGTGTCTCCCTCTCCCTCTCTGCCCCTCTCTCGCTGTGTCTCTCTCTCTGTCAAAAATAAATAAACATTTAAAAATTTTTTCTTTAATATTTGAAGACATGATGGCTGACAACCCCACAGATCTGGCAAAAGATATAAACCTATAGATTCAAAAAGATGAGCAAGCTTAAGCAAAATCAATGGAAAGAAATCAATTCCAAAACAAATCAGAATCAAACTGCTGCAAACTATAGACAAAAAACTCCTGAAAGCATCCAGAAAAATCACCTATAAGGGGACAATGATCTGAATGACTGTGGATTTCTCATTAGAAACTAAGGAGGCCAGAAGGAAGTAATAGTATTTTTAAAGTGCTAAAAGAAAAGATCTACCCAAAAGTCTATGTGAAAATATCTTTCAAGAATAAAAGTAAAATAATGACACACTCAAATGAAGGTAAATTAAGATAATTTCTTGTTAGCATATGTGCTCTAAAATTGGAAAATAGAGTTCTTCAAACACACTAAAAGATGACACTAGAAGAAAATCTGGAATATTAGGAATGAAGGAAGAATAAGAGAAAGGGCAAATATCTGTATAAATATAATACTTCTCTTACTGAGTTCTTTAAAATACGTTTGACAACTGGAAGTAAATACAACACTGTGTGGTGAGATTTACAATCTTAGCAGATGTAATATACAAGACAAGTACAACATAGGAGAGATAGGTAAAGGGACACTTGGATAGACAACTCTAATAACAGCAGAATAGAAACTCTTTTGAAGTGCATGTGGAACATTCACCAAGACACAACATATCCTGAGTCATAAAAACCTTGAATTAAAAAAAACTGAAACCACAAAAAATTTGGTCTCTGACAATAACAAATTAACTAGGTATCAATAATAGAAGGGGAGAATCTACAAACAATTGCAAATCTGTCAACACCTTCTAAACAGCCCATGGGTCAAAGAGAAAGTCTCAAAGGAAATTAAAAATGTTGAAGTGAACAAAAATGAAAGCATAATATATCAAGATGTGTGGAATATAGCTAAAGCAGTGCCTAAGGGAAATTTATGCCATAAAGTGTTTATATGAGTAAAGAAAGGTCTCAAATCAACAAGCTAATCTTTAGAGATCAGAAAAGAGGAGAAAAATAAATCCAAAGCAAGCAGAGGAAGGAGGTAATAAAAATAAGGGCAGATATCTAATAAACTGTAAACAGAAAAAAACAACAACAGAGAAAAATCAAAGAAACCAAAAGTTGGTTCTTGGAAAAGATCAATAAAAGTGATAAATCTCTACCCAGAAAGGCAAAAAAAATAAAGACAAAAGAAGCAAATTACCAATATCAGGAATGAAATTATCATTATACACTCTGAAGACATTAAAAGGATAGTAAGGGAGTATTATCAGCAATTCTACACACAAAAATTCAACAACTTAGATAGAAGAAAACAAGTGCATAAAAACTACAAACAACTAAAACTCTGCCAAGATGAAACTGATAACCTGAGTAGCACTCTAATTTTAATAAAACTGAATTTGTAGTTAGAAAACTTCTAAAAAGGAAATTCTCCAGGCCCAAATGGTTTCGCTGGTGGTTTCTACCAAATGTATAAAGAATAAATAACATCAATTCTACATAATCTCTCACAGAAAAACAGAAGAGGGGGGGAAACAAAAAAAAACAACGCACTTCCCAACTCTGTTTGATAAAGCCAAAATAACTCTGATATCAAAACTAGTCAAAGATAATATAAGAAAACTGTAGGCCATTATAGCTCATGAACATAGATACAAAAATCCTCAACAAAATATCAGTTAATTGAATCCAGCAATATAGAAAAAGAATCATACACCACAATCGAGTGTGGTTTCCCCTGGAAATGCAAAGGCGATTCAATATTTGAAAATCAATCAGTATAATCCACCATATTGACAATCTAAAGAACATAACCCAGATAATCATATTGGCTAACACAGAAAAAGCATCTGACAAAGTTCAACATCCATTCATGTTAAAATTTCTCAGCAAACTAGGAATAGAAAAGAGTATACTTAACCTGGAGAGGACATGGACAAAATCCTACAGGTAATATCATACTTAATGCTGAAAGTCTGAAAGCATTTTCCTTAAGATCAGGAACAAGGCAAGGATGTTCACCCATACTAGTCTCCTTCAGTATCATATTGGAAGTCCTAACGTGCAATAAGGCAAGAAAAAAAAAGTCACACAAGTTACAAAAGAAGAAATAAAACCATCCTTTTTCTCTGACTCCTAGAACTAATAAATGAGAAATAAGATCACAAATAGAAAGTCAATGCAATCATATGTAGGTATACTAGCTACAGCTGAAAACCAAAATTTAAGAAGAATACTAGTTATAGTAACTATAAAAAGTGAAATACTTAGGTCTTGATCTAATAAAACAAGTACAGGATCTGTATGCTATAAAGTACAAAACACTGATGAAAGAAATCAAAGAAGACCTAAAAAAAAATGGAGAGATATGCCATCATATTCATGAATGAGAAGACTCAAAGTAAGGACTCACAGTAAAGATGTCAACTCTCCAAATTTATCTCTAGATTTAATGCAAAAATGCTCAAAAAAATGCTCTAAATTCCAGTATATATGTATTTTTACAGATGTAGATAAGTTAATTCTAAAATTTATATGGAAGGCCAGAAGAATTATACTAAGACAATTTTTGAAAAGAAGAAGAAAATTGGAGGAATCATACCCTCCAATTTTAAGAATTATTATAAAGAAACTTCAGTAATCAAAGCAGGTATGCTATTAGAGAAAGGAAAATCACACAGATCAATGCAAGAGATTAGACGGTACAGAAACAGACCACAAAAATATGGTCACTGATTTTTTGACAAAGGCGCAAAGGCAATCCAATGGAGAAAGGGTAGTGTTTCAACAAATGATATTAAAACATCATTGGGCATACATACATAGGCAAAAAATGAACTTTGACCTAAACGTTACATCTTACCATTTTTTTCTCAAATCATTTTTTTCTCAAAATGATCATAGATCTAAATATGAAGCATAAAACTAATAACTTTTTTTTTAAAAATTTAACGTTTATTTATTTTTTGAGAGACAGAGAGAGACAGAATATGAGCAGGAAAGGGGCAGAGAGAGAGACACAGAATCTGAAGCAGGCTCCAGACTCTGAGCTGTCAGCACAGAGCCTAACGCAGGGCTTGAACCCATGAACTGTGAGATCATGACCTGAGCTAAAATCAGAGGGTCAACCTACTGAGCCACCCAGGTGCCCCTAACTATTAACTTTTTAAAAAAACATAATAGAAAATCTCCACGAACTGGAATTAGACAAAGAATTCCTAGACACAACACCAAAACACAATCTATAAAAAAAAGATTGATAAATTGGACTCCATCAAAATTAATATCACTTTCTCTTTGAAAGAGACTTTAACAGTATCATGAACAATAATCAGGGAATGAATGAAAAAACAAGCTACAGGCTAGAGAAAATAATAGCACATCACATATCTGACAAAAGACTTATATTCAAAATAAATTATGAGCTCTCAAAACTCAATAGTAGGAAAACAAACAACCCAATTAATAATAGGCAAAATATCTGAACACCCATTACACCAAAAAAAATAAGCATATAAAAAAATATTTAACATCATGAACTGTAGGGAAATGCAGTGAAAACTACAATAAGATACCACTATATACCTAACAGAATGACTAAAAATTTAAAAAAAATTTTTTTAATATTTATTTATTCTTGAGAGAGAGAAAGAGAGAGAGAGACAAAGAACATGAGTGGGGGAGGGGCAGAGAGAGAGGGAGACACAAAATCTGAAGCCCGCTCCAGGCGCGCTGAGCTATCAGCACAGAACCCGATGCGGGGCTCAAACCCACGAACTGCAAGATCATGACCTGAGCCAAAGACGGATGCTTAACCAAATGAACCACCCAGTCACCTCTTTAAAAAATGTTTAACGTTTTATTTCAGGCATCCCACTTTTAAAGGATAAAAAATAGAGGCTCATTTGATAATGGGATATTTTTTGTGCTCTCTTCCATCAATCACCAAATTCTCCCCAGTATCCTCATTGTTTCTAGTGATGTAGAGACTAAAAATACTGGCTAAAGCTAGGAAGGCACTGACCAAGGATGACCACACAATAGGCAACAGTTGAGCCAAAGAAAAACCCTGACTGCATCAGCCCTTACTAAAGAGTTAAATACACATTGCTGGGGCAGGGGACAGAATCATTTCTGTACATCCTGTGGTAACACTCCCCTCGCTAGACTCTTGTCCATCCAATCTATTCTGCTCATTCATTTACATACAATAAAATGCACTGGTTTAAAGGGTACATTTTGATAAGTTTTAACAAACCTGTACACCCACATAGCCACCCAACAGTCAAGATATACAATATTTTCCATCTTGCCAAAAAGTTGACTTGTGCCGCAACTCAGTTAATCTGATCTGCCCTCTGTCACTAAATATTTACCTTTTCTAGAGTTTCATATGAATGTAATTAAACCATATATGCTCTTTCATGTCTGGCTTCTTTTAGTATAATGCTTTTGAGATTCAACTATGTTGCTAGATGTACCATTTCTTTTTATTGTTACACTTGATCTTAGCCAAAAGGCCGAGAAGCGATTCATTTCTTTATATTGTTCAGTAGGATTCCATTATATGGATAGCATGGATATACCAAATTTGTTTATCCATGCACATAAGGGTGGACATTTGGTTGCTTCCAGTTTAATTGCAATGAATATTGGTGTGTAAGTTATTGTGTGGACATATACAATTTTAATTTCTCTTGGGGAACTAACTAGGAGTGGAATGGTTGAATCATTTGGAAAATGTATATTTAACTTACAAACTGCCAAACTGTTCTCTTGAGTCATTTACGATTTTGCATTCCCACCAGCAATGTATGAGTGTTTCAGCTGCTACATATCCTTGCCAAACTTGATATTGTCAGTCTTTTTAATTTTATCCATTCTTATATGTAGAAGTCAACTGAGGTATCACTGAGGGTCAATTTGCAACGATCACCTTTTCAAGTATTTGTTGACAACCTGTGTATCTACTTTTCTAAATTATCTGTTAAAAAATCTTTGTCAATTATTTATTGATTACCTTCTTATTGAGTTGTAAGAATTATATTTATTGTGAATAAAAGTCCTTTGTCAGACATATGTATTATGAATATTTTCTCCCAGTGTGTTGGCTTGCCTTTTTAACTGTCCTCACTATATTTTTGAAACAGGAGAAATTTTCAATTTTGATGAATTCTTATTTATCAATATTTTCTTTTATGGTTCATGTATTTTGTATGCTAAGAAATCTTTTCCTATCCAAAGGTCAACAGATTTTCTCTGTTTTTTGTAGAAGTTTTACATTACTTTTAATTTAGGTTTATGATCTGTTTTAAGTAAATTTTTGTGTATTGCATGAGGTTAAGGTCACTGCTCATTTTTAGGACAGCACTCTAGGGGGGTGGGGATGATGAAAATGGGCGAAGGTTTTTTTTTAAGTACAAACTTCCAGCTATAGAACAGTAAAAAATAATATAGAAGTATAAAATATAAGTTTATATAAAATACAAGAAAAGTAAGTCCTGTGGCTGTAATGTACAGTATCTTGGCTATAATTAATGTATGATACTGTATTATATATTGTAAAGTTTCTAAGAGAGTAGATATTAAAAGTTCTCATCACAAGAAAAAACTTTATAACTATGTATGGTGATGGATGTTAAGTAGACTTACTGTGGTGACCATTTTGCAATATATACAAACATCTGATCATTATGTTGTATACCTGAAACTAATATAATGTTATATGTGAATTATATATCTCAATTTTAAAAAGTCTTAATAAAAACAAAGTCCAAGCTTTCTACTAAAAAAATTAATTTTTTAAAAAAAAAAGGCTATCTGGCTGTTCCAGAATTATTTGTTGAAAAGATTACCCCACGTGAAGTAACCTTGCATCCCTGTCAAAAATGAACTGACCATACTATTCGTGGGTCTTCTTTTTAAAAAAAAATCTTTTATTTATTTTTGAGAGAGAGAGAGAGCATGAGCAGGGGAAGGGCAGACAGAGAGGACAGAGGATCCAAAGCAGGCTCTGTGCTAACACCAGCAAGCCCAATGCAGGGCTCAAACTCATGAACCATGAGATCATGACCTGAGCCAAAATTGGATGCTCAAGTGAACTGAGCCACCCAGGTGTCCCTAACTGTAGGTCTTCATATAGTATCCCTATCCTTTACCATGCTTCATCCTTTTTGAAGGATCTATAATGGCTCCTCACTGTCCATCAAAACAAGTATAAAATTCCCATTCTTAACATTCAAAGTACTTCCAGCAAGTTTCTGGTTCAGCTGGACCTACCTCAACTCCACCTCCCCCCACTCCATTCCCTAAATACGGCGTTATCAGTGCTGCCCTATCATCCTGGGGATCCATGCTACTCTTCCTGTCATCCTAGGATGCTCCTCCTTAAAACATTGCCTATCCTTCCCCATCCATGAAGCACTCCTTGATAATTGTGTATGTCAAAGATTCCTTCTCTCACTGTCTATAGTTCTCATTATACTTACAATATTGGCATCATTGACATCACACCCTTTCATCCTTAAATGTGATTCAATATTCATTCAACAAAGAGCTATTGAGGCTCTACTATGGAAAGGCATGGTGGTAGGCACCTCATGAGGAGAGAGAAATGAAAATAAAGGGTCATCATTGCCCAGAGATTTACAGACTAGTGAGGAAAGAATCAAGTAAACAGACAAAAATAATTCAATATATGTTCTCTCATTCCATTCACTATAACACATTATAAGTGTTTCATGATGTACATCTTGTATCCCTCAAATAAATATTTCAGTACATAGCTCCAGAAGGACTCATTTTTCTTTCTTAAAGTTTATTTATTTTGAGAAAGACAAAGACAATGCGAGTGGGGAAGGGGCAGAAAGAGATGAAGAACAGAGAATTCCAAGCAGGCTCCACGCTGTCACTGTGAAGCCTGACACGGGGCTCGAACTCATAAAACCATGTGATGGTGACCTGAACCAAAACCAAGAGTTGGACGTTCAACCAACTGAGCTACCCAGGCGCCCCTAAAAGGACTCATTTTAAAACAAAGCTACCATACTATTCTTACACCTTAAATATTGTATTTACATCAATATCATCAACTATCTAGTGTTAAAATTTCCTTAACTATCTCATAAATGCTCATTTAGAGTTGGTTTGTCTACACTGAAATCCAAATAAGGTCCATAATTAGAATTAGTTGGTATTTCTCTAAGTTTCTTTGTAGATTCCAATGCCCCTCTTCTCTACAATTTATTTGAAAAAACCATACTGTTGGTCTTTAAAATTGCCTGGATTTTGCTCATTATATGCCTGTGGTGTCTGTCGTTTAATTTGTTTCTCTGTCCTCTGCATTTCCTGTAAATTCATAATCAGATCTAGAGGCTTGAGTAACTTTAGGTTGATTTTAGTTGGCTAAGAAAATTTCAACAGAGGTGTGTTGTGTGTGTCCCCCCCATTAGCAGGCACAAATGATCACTGCCTAGATCCATTAATTAACTAGGGGTTGCAAAATGGTAATACTCCATTCTATCATCACTTCTTAATTTATTAGCTGGAATTCTTCTATAAAGAGAAACTCCCTTTCTTAACAGTTTGATTACGCTGAGATACAGTGTATGCAGGAAAGACAGGATAAATGCTTGATTCTTTCTCTTTATCTGTTTTCAAAATAATGAATTCATCTTTTGGCACCATTTGAAGGTGAGCAATTATGTGAGTTTATTTTTATTATTATTAACTCATGGATCTAAACATGTTTGATGTATTTAAAACCATTGCAGTTACTATCTTATTAATGCTCAAATTGCCCCAGTGGGCAAAGTCTTCAGTCTGGCTCTCAAGTGCTTTGGTTGTGGCTCCAGTTGTCTTTGACAGCTTCTTTGCTTTCTGGTATTAAGAGAAAAAAAAAAAAAAACCTCTAGGCACAAGTTGTACATTTCCTGCCCCAAATTTGAAAACAGTCATTTCTACTAGGAGTCCTAGTTCTCTTTAGTGAGAAATAGTATTTAGAAACCACAAACTGTGTTAGAGACGCTCATTGCTACACCACCCCTTGGCTTTTCTGTTGACACAGATAGGAAATATTTTTTCTCACCATGAACTACATGATGAGCCCATAAACACTTCTATTTCAAATTCATGACTATAGAGTTTTTACTTAACTTCCATCAATTTTACGTCTGGATCTTTTTTCTCCAATGGCTTAAATCTCAGTCCTCAAAGACACCAACATAATTATTCATTCACTTTATACTACAATAAACAACAGTCTCAAATTAATATCATCACTACCACTCATGATAGAACAGAGTAACTCCACTGGAAGTATACAATCAAACTACTATACTTTAAAGTACTTGCTATAGTTACTCTTTATAGTCATGCTGCCAATCTGAAACAGTTAAGTTCATTTGTTTTCATTTTGCTTTTAATTTTTAGAGATTGCTTAAAAAATACCTAGGTTTATAATTATGTATAATATTTTCTCAGTTCCAAAGTCAAGTCTACAACACAAGGTGTAGTTAAAAGAAGTCAAGCTCTGTCCCCATCATCTGATTCCCTTTCACTAAAAGTAACCATTTAAAAAACTTTTATCTGGGGCACCTGGGTGGCTCAGTCAGTTAAGCATCCGACTTCGGCTCAGGTCATGATCTTGCGGTACGTGGGTTCGAGTCCCGCATTGGGTTTTGTGCTGACAGCTCAGAAGCTGGAGCCTGTTTCAGATTCTGTGTGTGTGTGTGTCTCTCTCTGCCCCTCCCCTGCTCATGTTCTGTCTCTCTGTCTCAAAAATAAATAAACTGTAAAAAAAAAAATAATAAAAAGCTTTTATCATTTATATTTCCATTGTATTTGTTAAATATCAAAGGAATTGATGTTTAGTATCAATACACACTTTGTCTACCTTGCTCTTTTCCTGTAACAATATATGCTAAAGATTACGTGGCCTTTGATGTCTCAATTTTTGTGATGTCTGCAATTTTTTTTATAGCTGCATAGTGCTCCGTTGTGTGAATGTACCATAGTTTCTCTAAGTCAGCCAAATTGGTGGGCATTTGGGCTATTCCTGGTCTTTTGCTGTGCCAATAAATAACCTTCTACATGAGTATTTTTCTGCTTTTGCCAATGTATCTTTAAGATGATTCCTTACAAGCTGGACTGTTGAATAAAAGGACTACCTAATTTTGTTAGATATGTAAATTCTCCTCCATGGAGGTTAAACTGTTGTGCATTTCTACCAGCAACATAAATTGCCTGTTTCTCTGCAGCTCCACCAACAGAGTAGGTTGTCAAACTCTTATCCTCATAGGTAAGAAATGAACGGTGGTTTTAATGTGCACTTCTCCTATGATGAGCAAAGTTGAGCATCTTCTTAAAGCGTTAAGAGATACTTGATTTCTTTTCTGTGAACTGTTTGTAGTTCATTTTTCTTTATGGTTATTGAAGTTTTTTTCTCTTTCATTTTTAGAAGCTCATTATTTATTTGTCTATGGCATAAAGTACAGGTATTTTTTTTCCCAATGAGTCATTTGCTTTGCTTATTTTTTGTTTTTATATGCAAAAGCATTTTGTTTTCAGGTGCCCTAATTTATCAGTCTTTTGTTTGAAGAAATCTTCTTCAGTGTGAGGTTAAAAAGGAATTCACTCATGTTTTCTTCTAGAACTTAACACAATATTTTTAATGATCTTCACCCTTTCCCCTTCAGTTTCTTAGAGTGTATAGAAAAACAGTCTTATATCCAATCAATTCACATGTTGGAAGCAGCTCATTTCCCATTTTTAAAGTCAAAGGTCTGATGCAGTTCATGTAATCTTTCTGCTAATGCTATTCCTTTACACACATGAACCCTTGGATAATGCAGGCAAAGCACAGAGACACGCATGTGAATGTATCATCGTGCTTCTCCTTTACAGAGCTCCCCTGTGTCACCTGCAGTCACAACGTCAGGTGAAATCCAAACCACCAGGTGCCTCAAATGCCAAGAGAGAGCTAGAGTCAAGGCATTTTGTTCCCTCTCTATTCAGGGAAAGAACAGCAAAGGAAGTCTAGGAGCAAGGGAATAATGGATTCTACCTAGGGCCAATTGGGATCTGCCAAGTGGCCATGGTGAGTAGGGGGTACTCACGCAGTCATTTTGTTGGAGTTTTTGTGGAAGAAAGAAGAATTTTGGTTGAAAGAGCAGCTGCAGCCAGCTGCTCAGGGAAACTCTGCCCAACGCCCTGGCATCGTGGGCACGGCCTGTTTTGTGAAGTGCATCCAATTTAGGAATGGGGAACAGTTTCTAATGTCCCTTTCCAGACATGTATCATGTTTCCCATCTAAAACATTTCTTCATCAATAGGCTTTTAAGAGAATGACTTCCACAACTGTAGTCTGGTATGTGGTTAGACAATGGCCTCACTTCATTGGATTTCAAAACAAGGCCACAGAAAAGATCTGATTTTTTTTTAACATTAAAATATATAAATCAATGTTGTTCAGATATTTGATAATAATATAAGAGGAAATAATAACCAGGCCTCACTGGTTTTTAACATAAAGTACTGTATCTTAGGGACTCAGTCAGGTTAAGTGTCCAACTCTTGACTTTGGCTCAGGTCATGATCTCACGGTTCATGGGATCAAGCCCTGAGTGGGGCTCTGTGTTGACAGCATGGAATCTGCTTGGGATTCTCTCTCTGCCCTTCCCCGTGTGTGTGCATGAGCATTCTCTCTCTCTCTCTCCCTCTCAATAAATAAATAAATAAATAAATAAATAAATAAACATTTAAAACAAATTTTTAAAAACATAAAGCACTGTATCTTATACCTATAGAAGAATCACATACATATAAAATCATTCTGCTCTCCTAACAAGTATTCCAGGTAATCCTAACGCAGATTTCCTCATTTCCCAGGGTGTTTTTTTTGGGGGGGAGGGGGGAACAAGACAAAACAAAAACAAACTGTTCAAAAGTCTAAATCCTCTGAAAGTCTACCTTACCCACAAATTTCTTAAATTGCCTTTTTTGTCCTCAGGTTCTGAAAGACCCTGACACTGATGATTATTTTGTTGACAGTTTTCTCGTTAGCATCTGTCACAATGCTTGGCACACAATATGTGTGTCATTTATGCTTGTTACATTAAGAACTATGAATCTGGGGCAAATGGGCATCTACATGCAAAGGATGACATTCTCATGCCTCACACAACACTTGACTCAAAATAGATGAAAGACCTAAATGTAGGAGCTAAAACTATAACACGATCAGAAAGCATGGGTGCACATCTTCATGACCTTGGATTGGGCCATGGTTTCTCAGATGGGACAGCAAGGGTACAAGCAACCAAGAAAGAAACAGATACATTGGACTTCATCAAAACTAAACTTTTGTGCTTCAAAGGACACTATCAAGACAAGTGAAAAGAAGGTGCACACAATAGGAGGAATACACATCTATCACCTGCTTCCATGCTTCCTATAAAAATACTCCCCAGCACCAGCTCCAGAACTACTCTCCACCCCTTCTTTGCTAGCTTTCTGTCTCTGGTCTTTTCCATTTCTTCTCATCCTTCTTTTCTTTTTGTTCCTGCCCTGTTCTTCCTTTTTCTTATTCTGTGTCTAGGGAATGCAACTTATATTTTTATTTTTATAAATAGAATTCTGGGGTTTTCTCCTTTCCCTTTCTTTCTTTCTTTTTCTTTTCTTTCTTTTTTTTTTTTTTTTTTTTTTTTTTTTTTTTTTTTTTTTAACATCACCAGGGAATTTGTTTGAGGGTTAAAGAGCCTGGGTACCACAGAGTCTTTGCCATACTACAGGTCGCCTGTTTCTGTGTACTTATCCAAGGCTTATGAACAGATGCACACAAAGTAGGCCTTTGATCCTGAAAATTGAGGGATCCCACTGGGATGAGGATAAATATTTATCTCTATTTGCTTTTTTCTGTTGGGGCCTGGTTTCTGGCTTGCCCAATGTCCTATTTGGCCAAAGACCAGCCAGGTCAGGAAAAGATCACTCCACAGTTCCAGCCTTGAAAACATGCGGGAAGAGCCTCCAAACAGTTCCCATATGAATCTTAACAGGGTCATCTGAGTACACTATGAGTGTAAGGAAACATGTAGGGGGAAAAGACATTCTCTGCACTCATGCTAAATTAGGGCAGAAAACCAAATATAGATTATTCTCTTTGAATAATCCCATACCGTTACCTAAGGAAAGATAAGCCGTATTCCAGAATGTCCTAGGAGGACTGAAAAGCTATCTGGTGGCCCCAGTGGAGGAAGAAGTAAAGAGGGTTTGATGTCTCAAAGATCACCATTTTCAACCCTGGTTTTGCTACCTATGAGCCAAGCCTCACTTTCCTAAACTGCAAAACAAAGATAATAAAACTTGCCTTACAGAGTTGTTGAAAGGATTTACAGACATCATGTATGTAAAGCATAGGGCATAGTTCCTGGGACATAACCAGCAATTCAATTTTGGTAGAAATATTAGATACATCCCACTGTGTCTCTACTAATGGCTCTAGGGTTCTAGACAGTCAGGCCACCATGCTCCTAAACTGGAAGCCAGAGAAAAGAAGATGAGTTGTTCTCTGGCTCTCAAATGGCGACCTGCCTCTTAAGAAGGCCATGTACTCACCTCTCCTGCAAACCAAACTCATTGTTCAGTGGAAGGTGAGATCTATCAAAAGCCAGTTGTTGGCTCCGCTGGGCCTACTGTGTGTTGGGAAAACACAATAAGCAGATTCCCTAAGTCATGCTTTTGCAAAGATGAAGAATGGCCTTTGCAAAGAGCATGGGCAGGCAGAAGTTTGTAACTACCCGTCACCACTGCTCTTTCCCCCCACTTGCAGTGTTGGTACCACCATGACAACCACTGTGGCTGTTACCTCCTCCACTAGTAATACCATCAACACCATCATCAGGACCTTCCCCCATCACAACCACCACTACCATCATTGTCACCACATGGCATCAATCTAAACTCCAGCTACTAAAGAAGGAATGATTGAAAGTAAAGCTGTTTAGCATGAAGCCTCAAGGAAGGTTCTATTTGGTGGACTTCTGAATCACGTGTGTAAACAGGATCACACCCGTCTCTCAGCAGGAACAGAAACAGCCCCACCTAAAGCTACTTGCCGCAGCAACTGCCACTGAGCTTAAGAGAGATTCTCAGAGAGGCAATCTCCCTTTTCCGCTTCGCTGCACTCAGGGCAAGGGCTGGGAGAAGGTTCTCAGGCCTCCACGTGGGTCTCTCACATGGCTTTGTACATGGCCTGCTCACTGTATCCCCACATGCAGGGCCCAGAAGTCTAGGGCTGGGTGGGCTAAGAGAGTAGCCACGGCCTTGTAACCGGAAGGGCTGGCCATATTTCCACCGTCGAGGAAGAGGCTGCTGCACGCTCCTCAGCCCTGAGTTGTGTTACAATGACTTGAAGCCCACTGACAAAACAGCTTTGCCAGTGCTCCTATGGGAGGCTCATGTCTTGGAAGAACAAGGCAGGCATTTACTAGTGCCCTGCCTGTCGCCGTGAAGAAAACTGAAACAATATCCTTCTAAAATATCTCTCACAGAGATTTTGCTGTGTTTTCCTTTGAAGACATAACAAATATCTACGAACCTTGCCCACATTTTAAAAAATGGGTCACAAGTTTTTGCTAAAATAAAAAGAAGCTATTTTTATTTCCTTGTATCGTTGTAACTTAACAGTTATAAACAGCTAAACTGAATTTTTAATTATCCTTTTTAAGACTATTTAAACCGTAAAGGTTATTCCTAGGCTGACATTGAATATGCCAGGTCTGTAGCTAGAAGCAAATTTTTATAGCTAGTTATAAACCCATGAAATATGAGTTTATATTGGAAAAGCTGAAGCAACCTTAACTCTAAGTACGCCGATGGGCGCCACTTTAATTACAGTCCCAGAATCGAATAAAACACAGTCTCTCTTCTACAGTAGCATCACAAAGAACCCCATTAACTCTCCAATTACTAAATGAGGAAACATCATTCTCTAGAACCCAAGCCAAGGAAAAAAAGAACAGTGCATGTTCCAACTTAAAACCTTAAAACTGAGCTTCAAAGTCACAGTCTGCCTAAGGAGGCGCTCCCCTGCACAGTACTGTTTACTTCACTTATTTAAAATAAGTGAGTGTCTTTGCCAAGGCTCACATAAGACTATTTGTTTAACAAATAAAGATGTGTGTTTCCTGGAGTGTTTCTAATTGGGGTTTGAGATCCCACCTCCTAGGAAATTCTGGGCTTGGATACCTCCCGCAAGCACCATGCCTTTGACCATGTGGGCATCCCGTATCAAGGGTAGTGGAGGCTCTGGTGTTCATAAGGGAGCAGGCACATGGCAAAATCCACAGAACAAATGGTTTGTGTCCCAGCAACGCATCCATCATACTTTCAACAGGAAAGAAAATTGGGGAAGGTCAAAACGATATCCAGTAGGACTGGTAAATCGAGCTATTCAGTAGGCAAGCAAACCTTAAAAATAGCAACTTGGGGGAGGCCAATTTTCCCTCATCTCCTCCCTTCTGTCTCTCCCTCCTGCCTCCCCAGTCTGCCCTGCTGCCCCCGCTGTCTTTGCAAGAGCATTTAAGCAGCCCAGTTTTCAAAGCCAGGCTAACATCTCGGGAAACGCCAGGGCAAAATCAAAGATTCTTTGGCTGGGCGTGTAATGTAAAACTTGAAGTTGTTCCTGTTAAATAAAAACAGCCATGTTAATTTTGGTGCCATTGAAAACACAGGAAAATGCTGTTGCCAAATGGAAAAGGGGGGAAAAAAAGAGCTTACCAAATGGGAAGCAGTTGTATTTTCAAGGCTTGAGGAGGGTATATGACAAAAACTAGACAGTGAAATTGAAAGAAAAAAAAAGAAACGCAAAAGAATGATTGTATTCTCTATTTAGCTTTTTCCTCCATCAAGGTAAAGGAATGCATCCCCAGTTGCCTGGAGGAGACAGGGTACTCAAGTCTCCGGGGTTCACTGCTTTGCTCTGTAA
This sequence comes from Crocuta crocuta, assembly GCF_008692635.1. Lineage (NCBI taxonomy): Eukaryota > Metazoa > Chordata > Mammalia > Carnivora > Hyaenidae > Crocuta > Crocuta crocuta. Next base: position 5,757,719 of record NW_027551560.1, on the reverse strand, counting down.
ATAATGAAAAGCCTTCCCAGCCGACTCCTGGTTCCACCCTTCTGCAAATGCTCTCAATAACACACTCCCATGGTTTACAGATTCAGTGAGGTACGCGGCAACCAGAAAAAATATTCTGTACGCAAATCCTGCTCTGAGATGAATGTGACAAACGGCTGGAGGAGCATAATCATAGAGGCAGAAATTGTTTATTTTCTGGTTCCACTTGAAAGTTAGTGACTATTCCCAGCAGTGTTTCCAAGTACTTCTGAGTTCTTCAACACAGTAGATGCCACACTGTACTTGTAATGATGGGTATAATTGCAAGTGATTTGCAGGAGACCATCCTTGGCAGGTTTTAACATCTTTGGGCAAGAAACCAGAGAAGGAGAGAAGGAAAGGAAAGCTAAAGAGCAGAGACTCTCGAAATCCTCGTTTTAGGGGTGTGAGGAGATTCTGGAACATTGACTTGTTGTTGCTGCTGCTAGTCATAAAATATGTGTTATGAGAGAACTTTTTTTACTTTAATTGTAATCTGGAAGATAACTGTAATGGTGATTCCTGTCTTACCCTCTCTTGCTCAAACTGCTGTCCAGACCCTGGGGAAATTACACCAGCTATCTTTGGCAAAACTAAAATGACCTTCATCACTACTGCTATTCCTATGCACATTCATTCTTTCCTTCACTTTATAAAAAATAAATAAATCAACTGAATGTCCTCTACACGCCTGGTATTGTGTAGTGTGCTGGCTATGATACAATTCAACATCAGGTGAGTAATTTTCAGAGGTGGTATTTTCTCATTCCAAAGGCATGGCCTCCACAAAATGCTACCTTGGCAGTGCCCCAGGTTCTTGGTGAGAGCCATGAGTGCACAACAACCCTGGCCTTGAAACAAAATCCAAGTTAGATTTCCCCAGGTGTGAAGTTACTATGAAATTCTCCCAAATCTGGACTGGGCAGCCAACACTGTGGCTCATTCTACACGTCCTTCCGTTCCATATGCCATGGAAACCCAGGGAAGCACCAAGGGATGCGTGGGGAATGTGAGGGCACTGGACACCCAAGACTCCTGGGGGCACTCACCAGGTAAGAGACCTCATTAGATTCTCCAGGCAATAGAGCCAAGAGAGGTTAACATCATTTGAACATTTTCTGAATTTGTTCTTTAGTGTCATGCCTTATTAAAGTTGAGATAAATCACATCCCTTGCTTACCTCTAATTCTCCAGGCAATAGAGCTAAGAGAGGTTAACATTCTTGAAGGGATTGAATTCAAATTCAAGGAGCATCAAAGAACTTGGAAACGTAGTTAAATAAAATGAATTTCCAGGAACACGTGCAAACCAGTCTGAAGTAAGGAATGATGAACCATGTGTTCATAAAGTAGTAACAGGGGGCCATAATAATCTTTAATTGGAAAGCAAGACAGCTACCCAACACAGTTGTTAGAGTTAAACATAAGGACCTGGAGTTGGTGAATGAAATCATGGCACCAAGAAGACACGGTTCAAACTGCAGGGTCTATAGACAGATACCCTGGTTGAGTTTCAGCCTTGTCACTTGGGAGACTGAACAAGACCCAACTACTCTTTTCGGTTTCCTCATCTATAAAATGCCAGTAATGCTAGCCTCCACCCTACAGCGATTGTAAGTCTTAAATGGGACAACACATGAAATGTCCCCAGTGCAGTGGTGGCCTAGGATTAAGTGCTCCATAAATGGATCCTATATTCACCAAGGAGATACACTTTTGCAGCTTCCTGAGCCTGGTTTGAACTTTCCAATTTCTGGGCAATGGAGAGAGCTAGAAAGTGATCCAGAAGACAGCAAGTGAGACAATTAAAGAAAAGGAAAACATATTATGAAAAGGAGCCCAGTAAAACTTTTGGGATTATCTAAGCTGGCAAAGCAAAAGCTGGAACAGGCTTAGCAAGAAGGCAAAAAAACAATAAGGCACCCCAGTATTCAGCATGGGGTGACCAGCTATCCTGCTGCTGGAGTTTGGTCACAGGATAAGGCATGTTGCTGCAGCAAGAGGAGCAAAGGTTAGCTATAGAAAAGGACTTGCTTATAATTCTCTTTTTATGAAGAGTCATTTCCTTGGCTGCAGAGTCAGGCAAGCACAAGTCTTTCTCATCAAACCAGACATCCATTTGAAAGCATAGGAAAAATGACCTTCCAGGTTCTAACAAGATCACCACATCCCTAAAGGGGCTCAGGGGTCGTGCCAAGTAGGAGAAGTAACACAAATGACCAGTAGCTGCCCTCACCGTACTCTCCAAGCCTCTGAGCCTTTCTGTGATGGCTCTCTTTTTCTGTTCTCCCCAAGTGATGACTTAACAGTGTCACACACAGAATACAGAGTCTTGTCCAACCAGGATCCCTGTATTGTGTGTGTGTGTGTGTGTGTGTGTGTGTGTGTGTGTCTGGTACATGTGTACCAGGGAGGTCAAGAGGATGAATTCTTGTGTGTGTGTGTGTGTGTGTGTGTGTGTGTGTGTCTGTACACACGTAGTGCAAAGCCCTGCAGCTTATGTTAATTTTGAATCCACTAAGATGGTTGCCCTTTAGAGATTAAAAAAATTATTTGCTATGCTAATAAAGAACATTTTCTGAATTTGTTCTTTAGTGTCACGCCTTATTAAAGTTGAGATAAATCACATCCCTTGCTTACCTCCCGTCGATGTCAGTGAAAAAAATTAGATTATTCTAGCCAACATGAAACCGTAATGTGGTAGTTGCCTAGCCTCTGGTTACTATTTAAAATGGAGTTTTGGGTGATATGCTCTAGAATTTTGTGAGGGGTGGTATATGGACATTCATCTGAACTTCGAAAAACATGCCTCAGCAACTCTTCCCCAATTCAACCCATTCCTTGAGAAGCTGGGAAATTCGGATACATTTGGTTGTTTCTATATCCCACTACTTTCCACTTCCCTTTCTAGCATTTCATTCCACTTTTTCTGTTTTCGGGTCACGCTTGGCTTTCTGCCCAAGTCTGAAGATTAAAACCATTAAAAATCTCTGTCTTCTCAACATCCTCCTATTTACAAAAAAAAAGCCCGCCTTAGCTTTCCCCTTTTTTTTCTCTCTACAAGGTTAAAGAATATTTTCCCTCTTCCTCTTTCAAACTTTCTGACTTAAAACCTACACAGCAGCATTATTTTATGGTGGGTTGCTGACCTTTTGGCCTGGGCTCAGCCCAGTCTCTTGCCTGCCCACCTCTGAGTCCCTGGAGTAAACACCCAGCTGCTGAGAGCCCAGCTGTGGGCCCCTCCACCAGCTACGACCGTTCACTCAACACCAGGGCACAACCCAAATAAATAAAACCAACAGCCCAAACTGTATAAACAGTATTTAGTTCTCTTAACCAGAAAAATAAGTGGCATTTCTTAGTGCTATTTAAAAGAGATAGCCATTAAACGGACTATTTAAAAATGTCAAACATGTAGGTTCCTTTTTAAAAAAGAGGCTCTCTCTAAATTTCCAAAGTTACTGAGAACGGGACGAATGCAGCCTTAAAATAGCTGAAATTAAGAAATCTGAAAAACAACATCATTACCAAACACTGAGAAGGGACCATCCGTTGTGGCTTGGGCCTAAATGAACAAAAGCCTCACAATGAAATGGTAGGTTTGAGGTGAAGGTTATTATTTGTGTTTCCATCCCCACTTTATCGTGTGTAGGCTCCTCCAAGTCTTGGTGAGCCACACGAAAGGGCTGATATTCGACTGCTTTTGAAATTTCCTGAGAAACTTCATGTGGTTTCACCTGTAGTGGGGGATAAATAAGATGCAGGCACATCCCTAATTCCCAAGACTGGCAGGCACATTAATGGAATCTTTGTGCATTTACAGACTCCTCAAAATGCACCAAATACTCAATGCAGCATTGTTGACAACAGTAAAATACTGGGGGGAAAACTCAAAGATCTGTATTTTGGAAAAATAAAAAGAGAACATCCTCAGAATAGAACGCCAATGCCACTAAATTTAAGAGACAGAGAGAAAGAGAGAGAGAGAAAATTCAGTAAGACTTACTGGTAGAAAGCAGCCCAGGATGTAATGTGAAGTGATAAAAAGCACAGAGTAAACAGGGTGTGTGTGCTGCCTACTTTTGTGTAAGGAGAGGGAGGGGCAGTAATATCCATATAGTTTTACTGGGTATTTCTTACTGCATTTGTATGAAGAGACACAGGAAGTTATATAAAAAGCTAATAAGAGTAACTAAGGAATGAGGTATATGGGAACAGAGGTAAGGAACAAAAACAGAAAACAATTTCACTAAAGAACCTTACTATTCAAAGGCCTTTTAAGGTTGAATCCTTTGCAAAATTGTCTTGAGCCATTCCCATTCTGGCCTACAGGATTATCTCAACCAACACAGGCGGGTACTATTTACAAAATGCTGTGTGTGCTTCTGGGAGAGGGGCCTTGGGAAGGCAGCCTGAGCAGGGCTGGCATTCAAAGCAGGGCAGGGCAGGACATCACCCCGCCCCGCCGCTGCTCACCCCTCTCCAGCCTGGCCTTCTTCCTGATTCGGAGCCTCTCTGGCTCCATTTGGAAGTGGCAGGTGTGGTGGCACAGGGTTTTTTTGGAAGTTTCCATCACGCAGTCCTTTCAAGCACAGGTTAGGTAATGCCTCTGATAACACTGAGAACGGACCAGACACTGCTGCCTCAGGAGTGGGCAGGGCTCCATCTCTGATCCAAAAGCCACAGGAAAAGGGGTCAAGGACACATAGTTTTCTCCAACTGGCGAACCCAGAACCCCAAGGGGCTCGGACAGTCCAGCCGAGTGCCTGGGGGATCCCAAATCCCCAGTTCAGGATTTCTTTTAGGTGTGGAAAAAGAACTAAGAAATGAATGTGACCTGACCCAAAAATGTCTGGTGGTTTTATTCTACTGTCATCTTCAACTTTTTTTGGGAAGGGAGAAAAGTTATTATGTGAACTACTAAAGTTCAAGTTACATCCTTGAAGGAAGACCTGAGAAGAATGTAGGCGCTCCTCTAAAATGCTCCATTGAATTGAGAAATTCCATTTGTACAGTCTGAGTAATCTGGGCTCAATAACTCTTTGTAACAAACCATTCATGTTTTCATACTACCATGGTAACTTATCACACCTATTTTTATTTTTTCCCTGGAGCCATTACTTCAGAGAATCATGGACATTCTGGGTTGGTAGGGAAACTTTAAGTTTGTGATTCACACTAATAAGCAGCCAATCTTAGAGATGCTTTTTGATCCACAAAACTACCAAATTTCTCCAAGCCTACTGAAGCAAGGGACCAATATCTGCCAAGAGCTTACTACATACCAGCTATGTTACATATGATCTTATCTAATGCAAACGGGAGTCCTAGAGGTGAGCAGTCATAGGGATTTTACACACGACTACCTGGGCTGAGTGTCATAACAGTCAGTGGCACGCTGCATGACATGCAGTCTTTCTCACTGCCAACTCCGTGTCTCTTTTCATCATCTCACATCCCGAGGGTGGAAGGACTAATACAGTCTCTGTAAAAGCAGGCAGTAACAGAGTAACAGCACAATGGTTCAGAAGGCTAACCAAGGAGAAATAAACCACAGGAAAGGATATTAACTGCTCGTGCTTGCCTCTGCTTAGCTCATAGCCCATGCATGGGTCTACAGCTTTCCACTCCTCACCTCAGGCAAACAACCCACCATTGGAATCCACTTGCCTGATGTCTCAGAGGCCAAGAGTCACAGAAGCCTAGGCCCTGATCCTGGCTGTCGGCACCTGCTGAGACTCATCGTCCCACAAGATAAACTCCTGGGCAGAGCATAAAGCAGAGCTTGCCCTGCCGGGGCCAGGGGGGTTGGGTGGGGGAGGGGAAGGGAATGGAAAATCATGGCAGGTGCTAGACAGGGAGGCCTCTCTGAGTAGGTGGAATTCCATGGAGAGAGGCATGGAAGGGCGGGTCCTAAAGGTAGCTGCAGGGAGCCTGTGACAGCTAGGCCATGATAGGGCTGAGAGCTTATCCGTGAGGATCGAATGATGGAATATATGTTCAAAGACCCTCTGCAAGCTGGGAAGAGTTGGTCAACTGGTATCACCACGGGGAGACTTGGAAGGGAAATGATCCCAAGTTGCTCAAAGCCACTGACTCCTCTCTGCAATCCTAAGGTCTAATGATGCTTTTGTCTATACAGGTAAAAAAAGAAGTAGCCCTTGTAAATTCATCAGGGCCCTGGGTTGTAAATGACAGAAAACCAACTCAACCTGCTGGGAACAGAGCCCTGTGTGAAGGCTCACAGACCCATGGGAAGAACAAGAGCACACATGCAAATGGTATTTCTCGCCCAGATTTCTGCTCCTCTTCCATTCTGAGACCAGGCTTTTCCTGTGAACGGAGACCCAGCCGGGTCACTCCAACCCCACACACTCCTCAGCCCCCTCTGCCCCTCATCCCTGACTGGGACTCATGCCCGTCTTAAGTAACAGGGTTCCAGTACAGATGTGTCATGGGGGAGGGGACATGAACATGAGTGGCAATGTGGCCATAGGAGGGAGGCACTGTGAGGTATAGCCACAGCCTAGGAAGATTCCTAGGGTCTGAGGAGGACAGGTTGATAAGCACTGGTCTCCTCTCAGACCCTGAATCAGATCTCGGTGAGACCCCCTCCTCCGGCCACCTCTGCAAGCACATCGTGGTGGTGGCAATGTCGGTTAGGTGACTGTCTAGATCTGGGCCTCCGGAGGAAGTATTACAGAGCGAGAAGACAGACATTTGGTCTTGAGCCTGGACAACAAGCACCTTCTTTGTCATCTCTTCTTTGTGAAATGAATTTGACCTGAACCAAAAATGTCTGGTGGTTTTATTCTGCTGCCTTCTTCATCGTTTTTTGGGAGGGGGACAGACTTCCTTCAATAACCTGGGGCCTCAGACATGGTAGCCACGGAAGAGGTGTTCTCCAGGCAAAGAGCCATCATTTGTATCCTCAAATAGCATGAAACTGTCCCAGCACTGGCAGGCGAGCCTGGGTCCAATGGGCTCCTTTCGCTTGTCCATTCACTCTCCTCACCCCGACTTCCAGCACCACCATGCATGGCACAGAAAGCAGAGGGAGACTCGAAGTTGCAAAAGATAAATTTCAAATAGATGCAACAGACGTGACCATGGACCGCATAGGTAAGGTCAGACTCCTTCCCAAACGTGTCTTTCCAGACAGTACTGAAGCTGAGGAGGTGCCCCCACCCCTTGCCCTGGGGAAGCTGGTTACCAGAAAGCGTAAGGGGCCGGGCTGCAGGGTCCTGGAGGCTGGCAGACTTTCTGGGCCCGATTTCCTGCGGTGGCCCAGGGCCTGAGCCCCCTATCAGGCAGTGTGCCCTGCTGAGCTCTGGGGGCCATAATCTCTTGATTGCTTGCAGCTCTGCAAGAAGATATCAAAGCCAGGAAGAAATGGTTTGAAGCCAAACAGAGGGGTGAGAGAGCAGGGAAGGCTGATTGGGGGTGGAGGGAGTCTGGAGGGGATGGGCGGTGAGAGCCTGAGGGTGGGGAGGGTTAGGCCAAGGGAGAAGAGAAATCAGAATTAAATGAAAACAGCGTTTGTAGCTGGGCCCCTTTCAGTAAAGTCCTGCCATGCATGCATTAACCCACCATGGATGAAAACAAAATCCAGGGACCTGGGGCTGGCCTGCTGGGGCACATAAAGCTTAGGGGATATAATATCTTCCAGGTGGGTGTGCCCAGAAGCACACAAAGGTGCTTGACAGGTCGTTTAAAACTGACTGTCAAGGTCAAAACAACACCACCTGCAGGTACAACTAAAATGTCTTCATCCATCCCCTCCTCCGGGTTCTCTGTTGTTGTTTGTTTTAAACCAAAGCACAGTTTGAGCGGCAGACAAGCCTGACAACTGTTCAAACATATGTACGTGCAACTTATTAGCTTGCAAATGGAGGTATCTGGAGGCTAAAAACAAGGGGTGGGGGGAACAAGTTAGCTGCCATCTCAGAGAGGGCAACGGGAGGGGGGCTCAGTTGTAAATGGCTGGGCGAGAGGATGAAGGCCTTTATCCATGGAGTGTGCTCCTGATGCGGTATTTGGAAATGCTGTTTTGCACTGACGGTGTGCTGAGCAGAGGCGGTTATTATGAAAGGAAGGGGCTCTTGCCCTTGAGATCTGTTTATTTTGCAATTAACCAGGAGTAAGAGAGGCCCCTTCTGAACCTTCTGCTTAGGGGCCTAAAATTTAAACGCCCACTGCTGCCTAGGTGCCCAAGGAGCACAAGAAAATCCCAAGCTTATGACTAACCAGCTCTTACATCAAAAGGAAAATATATGTGTATGTAAATTGCTGAATGAAATTGAATCGCCTCCACTCCTGTTCAACATAAAAACTCAAGCCTAATTAAATCAAAGAAGGTTCGGGCTCTAAGACACTCCACAGGCGATTCTAAATCAGCCCCTTACTTTTTCCGGGATCCCGGCCTGTCACTGGTTTCAGCTCCTCCTGAGCATACCTTCCTTTCAAGTAACAGACAAGCAGGGAGCATTACCAGAGTTTCCCTGCTATCCTCTTTCCGCAGTCTGACATTCTCACCTGAGAGAAGATGGCAGGGAATGGAGCCTCAGAGCTTCCCAGGAGAATTTAACCTGTCCTGAGATGCCTGCCAACCCCGCACAGTCCCCACTAAACACACTGCTCTCTAACACCTGAGCAGAATCACCTGCGTGGACGTGTTAACATTGCAGATGGCAAGACCCCACTGCAAATCCACCAAATCAGAGTGGGACCGGGTTCTAGGGATCCCAGGGCTCTAGCCAACCCACTAGATGCAAGGAGAAATTGAAACTCATTAAAAATTTTCTCATCCTATCTCATTTCTATTTTTGCATGCATTTTGATGTGTGCTTAGTATATTAACGCTGTACAAAATTTATATGACTTACGATACCTGAAAATACCTGGAGGGGGTGACTGTTCAAAAAGAGATGTAGAATCAGAAAAGTGTGGGGCCTCCTGCACTAAACTTGTGAACCCAACTTCCTCACTGCGATCAAGCAAGGCTCTCACCAGTGCCTGACACATGGCAGGTCCTCAACCAACCCTGGACGCAACAAAAGGTGGATTCCACAGCCAGCCGTACAATGGGCTCCAAGATATTTCGGAATAGAATCACTTCTCAAAGTTCTGTTTTGAGGAGGTATCTTTTTCGAGACTATAACAGGAATGTACACTGTAAAGAGGGATCCCTGGGCATGACTTAAGGAGGGATACTGCACCTTCTGCCCTGTCTTCAGTAGGCACATACACACCAGGATATTAAATCAGGATAATAAGGATATTAAAGGCTTTCTTAGAAGTCCTCGAGCAAAGACTCCATTTTAACTCTGCTTAATCCATTCATTTCCTGAATTAATTAAGCCACAGTTCCTTTTCCCACATTATTAACATTCCACAAAACTAGTCTTCCTTGGAGCCTACTGTAGAAAACCCTAATTTAGACTAAAGGTCTCCTATTTCCTTGCAGCCACAGAATCATCAGCATTCATCATACCTGTCCGTTGATATGCATCTACCGAATGAATTCTTGGCTTTGCTCATCCAGGCCTTTCCACCTGCCAGCTTTCAATAGGATGTTCAGAAATTGCACATGGATGATAAAAGCCAGGAACTGCATCTGGCTCATTCTCAAAGCAGGTTCTCAGGCTCTCTTCTTGGAAAAGACCAACTCAAAAATGAGGATCTGCTAATCACAGCAAGCTGGCCTCTAAGGAATAAAGGCCCAGTGGTGGATCCCCAGGATCACAAGAGCACCCCCTCTTCCTTGCCCATCCCAAATCCTGGCCAGGGAGCCCAAGTATCATTCACACTCTCCTGAAATGGAATTCTAAGATTTCCATTTTCTGGTGAGAAGGGGAGGTGGTTATTTTCAGCAAGCTAACTGGGAAAATGAAGGGCAGATCTGGCATTCTGTCTTCCCGGAACAATGTCTAGACTTTCTGAGGAGTCACCTCTATAAATAGCATGGTTAGTTAACTAAGAAATATAACATGTTCTACTCTGAGCTCCACTCAGGTTAAATCAGGGTGAACTTTTGCGTTGTACCTGCAAATCCCACAAAGTAATCAATTTCTTAAAAAGTAATCTGTTTTCGAAAGGATCATATTTTTGGCCTTTTAAAGTGAACACTACATTTTCATAAAAGGTAGCTAGTACACTCTTCCAGTTACATTTCAAGGGTGGGGTAAAGTGACAATCACCCACTTTATACACACAGGCCTCTGTGGCTCAGATGTCAGGGGGTTGCAGGTACATACTGGCTGTAATATAACAGAGGCAATGTTCCCACCGAGCAGAGCTATTCATGCCGTGTGCCTTGCTTGAGGACTGTTTCCAGAGTTGGTGTTTTCTCCCAAAGGAGTCTAGCCTTCAAATAAATACATACACAGCTCCGTGCCCGCATACATATATAACACAGTCCAGAAGCGGTAGCATTTGCTCACTCTGTGTAGTGGTCTGGGAAGTGAGAACCCACAAGATTGGGAATGTTCCAATTCAGGCAACTTTGCGCACTGAATTCCATTGTTCTTTTTCACCCAGGGAGTGTATGTTCTATTCAGTAATGATGCTTCTGTGGAGAAATAAGTGGGAAGGGTGGGGGAGGGGAATAAAAGCCTTTTCTTTCAATGGGAAAATGGAAAGGTAGCGCCGACTGGCCATCTCAGGCTCAAGGGCTGGAAGAGATTAGGGGCCTATGGAGAGAAGAAGATTACAAATGTAGGCAGCGGGATGATTGCTTCAGGAAGGCCTTTCAAAGGCCTGACAACTTCTCTTGAAAGATGACCCCAGCAGTGTTCTGTGAAGGTAGGACTGTCAGTCTATGTGTGTGGAGAACAGTTCAAAAAAAACAAAACACTTAAGCATAATCTTTCAGAGGGTGAGGAATCATGGCGTAATGATGATAAAATGCTACTTCTGGGTCTGACAAGCCGCACAGCTGTTTGATGGCAAGAAGAAGATTCTGGCCAAGCCAAAAGCTGTGAGTTCACTCTGCTGTTGTTCCAACAGACGAGAGAGTGAGCCTGGCCCCAACTTACTCATGTGATCCAGGAATCTGCCTGGTACCCAGACTCTGTGGCTGCCTCAAAATGAGCCCACAGTGAAAGCTGAGCTTCAGGTAGACTCCATGACACTAGGATTCCCATGGAGAGACCCTGAAGCAAATACGTACACCTCAGAGAGGGTTCCAGAAAACACTCACCTGAGTCTGAATGCTGGACTCTGAGAGCCATCCATGATGAGGCCCTCCTATCTCTCTCTCTGACTTGCCAGCTCTAAGTGACTTGGGGACATCATAGATCCTCCTGTACCTGCGCCATCAAGAACGCAGCATACATACACCTTCTCACTACCTGCCCTGCTCAATATAAACTCATATTGTCAAAACTAACCAAACAATCACAGCCAAGGGCTTTCAAGGTCTCAGAAGAACGTGACTGTAGGAATACCAGTTTCTATTTTAAGAGAGAAGAACAGAAGAACTGGAACACATTAGACCCTTCTCTATAAGATAGGAGGGGAAAAACGTCAGATAATTTTCTCAAGAAGGAAAATGGAGATCAAATACGAAATGGAGGAATGAACACAAGGGAAGCAACAAAGGGGATGCTTGTGAGCTAAGCCTGCTTGCGTGGACCTCACCACTCACCCACACATTGCTCGTTCATCACTACAGCAGTGGCTGGGGTGCCAGTAAACAAAGGATTAAAGTATTTCAGGAAGAAGAGAAGGATGGTTCAAGCTGCTTTCTATCATTCACACCCACCTACTTGAAAAAACACAGAAGCGTTATACTGGAAAACAGGGGAATGAAATGCCCCTTCAAGACATTTTTAAAACCAATCCGTTCAGAAAGAAATTTGAGAATTTGAGAGTTTGGGAAATAAATAGCAACAACAAAGAAACAGAACCCACAAATAGACCCCCAAATTCTCAGCACATCGGAGAGAGGGGAAGAGCTGGCAACCTTGGTGAACAGAAAGGTGCACTCATTTATGGCTCAAATCAGATTCCTGAACAAAAGAATCACTACAGTTGCATCCTGCATTGAAACCATGGGGTCACATCCCCTAAAATTTAAAGGACTTTTTAACAATATGGCAGTTTTGGTTTGGGGAGTGAGGATCAAAAAACTCAAGTAGAAGCTAACAAAGAACAAGTGAAGAAAAATTCCCAAAGCTGTGAAACCTTGCTACTTAAGATAATGACAGAAATTTATGACTGCTTCCTTCCCCGGCAGAAAGGAGCACAATTAGAAGGCTGAAAACAACAGGCCCTTTGTACCAGCATGTTATGTTTTGCTTATTCTATTACACACTGGCTGGGAGATAAGAATAAACAGGACAACACCCTGTCTAACCCCAGGAGGAGGGGGTGGAGGGAAAGCTGGTGACGTTCATTCTTGGGCATGTATGTGCACACCGTTCATTCCCAAATTGAGGTACTTGAGAAAATTGTGCCTGCAATCGTCAGGAACTAGTATAAGCACCCAGAAGCCTTTTATTGCACAATCACATCCTTTAAAACAAGCCGTGTGTAATAGGGAGCTTTATAGTTTTTCTCTGCTGTGAAGTGCACCTAAGATACCTAAGTAATTAATGAGTATTTCTCTATGCTCTTTATAGATCCTATTTTTGTTCAGTCTTGAAATACTTAAAAATTAGGATGAGTAGGGGCCCCTGAGTGCCTCAGTTGGTTAAGCGTCCTACTCTTGGTTTCAGCTCGGGTCATGATCTCACGGGTTTGTGGGATCAAGCCCTGTGTCAGGCTCTGTGCTGAGCGTGGAGACTGCTTGGGATTTTCTCTCCCTCCCTCCCTCTCTGCCTCTCCCCACCTCAAAGTAAGTAAGCAAGCAAGCAAAAAAACAAATAAATAAAATTAGGATGAGAGAAATATAAACACAGCCTCCTTCCCTGGATCAAATGTGTCAAAAATCTTGGAAGGAATCAGTCAGCCACCGGGGAAAGGAAACGTGGTGACCTGAGACTGTTTTCTCTCTTCTACACAAAAGGAGAGTTGCCAGTCCTTGCGCCAGGTGCTCTGATGCCCCCATGATGGAGAATTCTGCTCAAGGACAGCAGATGCTAAGCCAAGTCAGGTTCTAACCAGCCAGTCACAAGATGGTATGGCACTGCTAGTCCTCATAAAATGGAGAAAAGATTTGACCTCTCTTTCAACTCTCTCCCCATAACACCTGACTGCCTGGAACCATCAATCCCCACATCAACCTCTGCCATTTCTTGGTGGCTCTTCCTAGCTCTCCTCATAAAGGTGTACAGGTGTCTCAGTGACCCAAGCCCTGAGAGACCATGGAATCTCCTGGCACCCAAAATGAGTTTATGGAGGGAACTAAGAAAAGCCATTCTAAAGGCTCACTGCCTTCTTTCTCCAGCCCATTTCAGCGGTTCCCAACTCAGGGCCTATGGACCTCCACTCCCTCAGCCTGGGTTGCTTTCCCACCAGACTCTCACAGGCTGGCTCCTCTCTGTTCTTCAGTCTCATAGCAAATGTCACTCTTTAAAGAAGCCTTTGCCTCCCCACCCTAACAATCACTCTCTCACTTATTTGGTTTTTATTCTTCATAGCAAACATCTTAGTTCCTGGTTTTTAAATATACGATTTCCTCTCCTGACCAGCATATAAGTTCTGCGGTGACAGAGATCTCATCAATCTTGTTCACCCCTGTAGACTTAGCATCTTAAATCCTACCTGGCACACAGTATGTGCTTAAAATAGAAATTTACTGGAAGGAGGAATAGATAAATAAATAAGCAAAGAGTGGACAGATGAACAAGACAATCTACTACGAAACCAGTGGAAAAACAAGTCAAAGCAGAATAGTCACCTAAAGTCAACCACACTGCCACTTTTTTTTCCCACTTCTCCAAGCAGAACCAGGGGTGAAGCTACACGTGAACAGTAGAGCTGAGCAGGAGAGTCACAGGAAACACAGCTTTTTTTTTTTTTCAGTGCTCTAAACACAAAACCACTCTGAAACGATTGCAGAAGATTCTTGAAATTCAAATAGAGGAGGGAAAAAAAGGATGTATTTGGATGTCAGCAAGGTAGTTCTGCCAACCTAATTATGCCCCGTGACATGTAATTGTGAACCGCTGAAAGACAAATGGCAAAGCAAAGCATTTATTATAAACACATACAGAGGTAAGACTGAGGTGTTAATTTTTAAGCAACTGTCATCAATCTGGTTCCAGGATATTATTCCATTAACATTATTATTATTATAACAAAGAATGTAAGCATGATGATGAGTTCCTTTCATGTATTTCTCAATACCTGGGAAACGAGGCTTACTCGTCAATCCCTAGCTGAGACACCTGAGAAAAACACGAGGCCACAATGCAAATGGCAGGATGCTAATTATACCCACACAAAGAGAGTGGGTCTATACATTAGAGAGTCACTTAAAATGCATTCATGTCTTTGGCTAGACACCATATTACTCAATCCAAGACAGGTACACTCCACAGCTCCTTATATGGCAGATCCAGTCTCTACGGAAGGCACAAGCAAAATGAAAGAAAAACAGAAAGCCTACACACACCAAATGAGAAAATTAGGGGAATGGAATTAGTCAGTAGTGTCGCAGAGGCAAACTGGTGATTTTTCTCAGAATCAGAAGAGAACGAAAGCATCTCTCCCCTGGGACAGTGACTGAGAAAAGGAGGTTGATAAGTAAGGGCTCCTATTATATTAAAGGTGACAAAAAAAAAAAAACCCAAAAAAGAAAAACCATGAGGTGCAGTTGGGGTAGATGTTCTAGTTACTGCTCTGTTTGGAAAGCCTGCCAAATTCTAAAACGCTGTGTATGTGTCATTTGCCTTCTTATAAATTGATTTGTCATTATCATATGTTCAAAGTATCATATTATACAAGTGTGTTTCTCCTTTACTGGAATATCAGAATCAGGCTCCAAACAAACTCAGAGAGGAGAGTTTTAAGATTTTCCAGACAAACTATAATATGCAATATTTAAAATACAGTAGAATCTTTATGGATATCATCCAAAAATTTTGAAAACTCTTGAAAATTGTTACTAACAATTTACCAATTTTAGTTCATGTGGGAATGCTTAATGCCATTCACCAAAAAAGAATGCTACAATGGTAAAAAAAAAAAAAATGGTATTCATTATGATTAAGACATAATCACTAGAGACGTCCAGAGGTATGGAATTTATGATCTTGCATACATGTTTATAAATGTGGACTCGGCAAAGAACCATTTAATCTACCAAGAAATTCTTTGATCTCTAGTGCATTACAATTAACAGGACAATGGCAAGTTTCAGTGCAGAGGTCTTTTTGGATGGCTCCTACTACACTTGGGATTTCTCTGTTACTGTTTAGGGTACAGGGCTGACCTACAAGACTGTCACTTTTTGTTCCAGCTTTGCTTTTACAGAGCCCCAAGCAAAGATTTGACCATAAATAAGGCAGCAGGGCCCCCGGAGCCAGCTGAGTCATAAACCCCACTCAGTTGCATGTGGCTCAAGGTGTTGGGATCCCGCGAGAGTCAAGCCAAGCAAGTGGAATCAATTTAGGCCAGAGTTGGGAAAAACAGAGTGCTTCCCCCACCCCTGGCTGGCCCTGGAAGATACCACAATCGCCCTTCCACAGCTCAAATACGGGGAACAGTAACTAAGCCTAGGAAAACATCTAGACCAGGGCAGACTACTTCCACAGTCTAAAAGGAAAGAAAAAAAATGGGGGAAAATGATATTTGACAACCAACCACAAAATTTTTAAATGTACGGTTCTCCTGTTTTTAAAGCATAAAAACGGTCTTGTTGCTGCTGAGTTACAACTATCACATTTTCTGACATTTGTGCCCAGTACCATTTGGCCTTAGGGTTCTTAGGCTTATTACTTTCAAAATACAGAGCGAAGCATGTTTAAGTCACTTTAAATATCTCAAAAAGCAGCAAACCCACTGCCTACCTGCTTGGGCACGCAAACTTAAAAAGAGAGGCTTTCCAGAATGCCCTGCAGGTCAACAAATTCTGGTTTTGGCAGACTGCTGTCAGGAAGGAGCTACAGAAAATGAGGTCCTCTGTACGAAAAATACTCTGCCTTTGGTTCCCTCACGTCAGAACCTGGAACTGTTAGCAAACATGCCCTGAGAAGCTGCAACTCTCATAAAGTGCTAAACACTCCCAAATAAATACAGCCCCTCAAAACTAGGTACAAATGAGAAACATTTAATGAACAACCCTTTCTTCGCCAATAATTCTGCTTAAATTAAGTCCAGCAGACTCTTCAAAGGGACCAAAGAAGCCCCCTTGTTAAGACAAATTCTATATATAGACTCCAAAACAATATTGATGCACATAATCAAATATATATAATTATCCTAGTTTCTAGGTTCTCATTATCTTTATAAATACAGGATAAAAATCAGCCTAAATGACTTTCTCAGACCTCAAGGATTAAGAATAGCCTGCCAGCTTCAAAAAGTATACGTATGTAGTAAAGATCAAAAGCAAATGTTCTGGTCAGTTCTTTTCTACTCATGGGTCTTACTAAGAATGTATGCAGTTTTCAGGGAAAACACCACAAATGACAGCTGTTCAAAAGCATGGAAATTAATTGGCAGCAGGAATTTCCTTGACTAATAGGGAAAAACTTAAAGTCACATGTTTTGATGAGCTTATTTTTCCTATCCTTAATCAAGTATATTCACTGTTAATGATTAAGATTTTCACATAGAAATATAACCAAGTAAAATCCCGAGTGTGTAACAAGTAAAATGCTGAGTGAAACGGAGGTACCTGTTATTGAAGGAACAATAGCATTAACGAAAGAGCTTTAGGTGTAAATAATATACAGGGAAAGGTTCAACCTGCAGGCCTGGATTATCCACAAGAACTAAACTGAGAAAACAGTAAGAATAATGCATTTATTATATTAAAAAATATTAGCAAGACAAGTGACCCCCCCCCCTGCCCCCCCCGTAAGCCATCTGCTTTGAGCTGTTTTTCCAACAGTGGTGATGGATTTACACTGATCCATCCACAGTCTCTCTGACATAGGGGCTCTCAAGTCGTTGCCCTCGTGACCAATAGTGAGAATGGATGAGACAGCTGGTCAGGATTAGGGGAGCAGCCTGTGGCCCAGGAACTAAGTCATGTTCCTCTGACCAGAGTTATGACCTTGGGCTCATTAGCATTAGGCGCTCACCACCTAAGCTAAACGGCCACTCATCAGCCACAATCCAACATACATCACTCTGGGGGCACAATGTGTTTTCAATCCAAACAACAACGTAAGCTTGTTATTTTCAAAGCACTTGATGGAGCCCACGACACCCAAAGGCTCCCGCATGGTGGAGCCTACACACAAACCGTACTTCAAGCCAGCAATGAGATGTCCAAGCATGAGCAATTGTGGCCCTTCCATCCTAATGGCAGCTCTGACAGAGCCCAGGGAAAGGAAGAAATAGTCAAAGAACTTCCAAAGCATGTTATCCAAATGCCACAATGGAACAACGTACCTGGCCATCCCCAGACTCGGAAAATTGCTGGGGACGATGAGTATATCCAGCCTGGCGAATGGGTGTGTTCCCAGGACATGGTGTGCTGCTGAGAGGCAAGGAGGAACCAGTGGCAGAAGGGTCTCTTGGCAGGCACCCTTGAGGCACATGGGGGCAAAGACCCGGTGAGGAATAATTTTCTGGGTGGTGGCAGCAGGATTCTGGAAGCGGCAGGGGTATTCCATGTGACCACAAATGCCAACATACCTGGGAACAACACAAAATAAATAGATGCACTTTATGGTAAATCAGGTTTATTCTTGCCATGGAGCTGGGGGACTCTCACAGACCTGCACAAATTCTAAGAGATGGCGGTTCAGACGGGCTCACAATTGAGACAGTTCAGTTGAATTCGTGGCTTGTCTGCTTCTGTGCAGCAGTGAAAAATGATAGCTCAAAATACTTATTGATATGCTGAATTGACTGAGTAGCTTCAATCTAAGCTAAGTGAAAGTAGATTTTCCTACTTATTTTAGAGTAAACAAGGGAAATCCCCCAAGCCTCAAAACAACAAAACAAGCCCCTCCTGAAAATAAAAACCAAAATTTCTGCCTCTCAGAAATGTGCTTTTCAAATATCACTATGGAAAAAAATCTCTAAATCAGAAACAATTCATAACTCAGAAAGGAAAGGAAGATGCAAAGCCAAATTAAAGATCCCATTCTAGAATTTCCTAGAATAAAAGATGTGGACTATTTCCTAGAATAAAAAATGAGCAAAATGACAGGACAGGTTTCAACTTTTCAAAAGAACACAATCCATTTTACTAAAAAGTAATCAAGGTGCTCTTGTTAAAAACTGTCAGAAGTTGTGCTCTTATGGAATACAGAGGCACTTTTTTATTTTCTCCAATCCACTTTCAATACAAATTGAACAGAATCAACCTTTTAAGGAAACAGATCAGAGCTCAGCCCGTACCATCTGATCACTGCCAGTTATTCTGTCAAAGGTGGAGCTGAAAAAGAATTCCTAGAACTTGACTCATAGCCTCGAGAGAACTTATCTACCCAAAGAAACCCACATCAAAGGGAAGTCTATTTTTTTGCCTGTTAGCACGTCCTTTATTCAAACACAATGGAAAGTCCCTCTAATTTTAATTTACAAATTATAATTTTAACTATGGGTGCTTGTTGGATTCACAATGAATAATAAAAAACCTTAAAATGCTGGCATGTCTCAATAGTGGCAGGCCACAACAATAATTCCTCTCCAGGTTTCTGAAGTGCCTTTCACTTATCCAAGGCCAGTACTGCCCAAGGAGATCCACAGAGAAATGGAGATAAGCCTTACCCTCCCACAGCGTGGTGCATAGAACACAACTTCCAGCACCAGTGACATTTCACTCCTGTTGAGGGTGGAGACCCATAAACACTTCTGCCAGAAGGCAACAGGGAGAATATAATTACTAACACTGAATGCTAGCCAAAGCCCCTGGACTGATAAACCTTGCTTTATGGAGAAAGTGACTAAAGGTGCCTGTTGGTAAACATTTAACTGAAAAGGCTGCAAATGTCCACCTAATAACAAATACTGTACCTGTGTATCCATTCAAAGGTCTCATTAAGTAAAGAAATCTATTTATTAAGGAGCCCCTGGGTGGCTCAGTCAGTTGAGCATCTGACTATTTATTTAGGTTCAAATCATGATCCCAGGGTAGTAGGATCAGGCTCCACGATAACAGATAGATAGATAAATAGATAGATAGATAGATAGATAGATAGATAGATAGATAGATAGACAGATAGATAGACAGACAGATGATAGATAGATAGATAGATAGATAGATAGATGATAGATAAAATAAAAAAGAAACTCATTTATTGAGTTAACCACCTAATATATTTACATGGGGATATAATGGGCTATAATAATTTAAGCTTACACTTACCAAAAAACTTTCAGAGCACATTAAATAATAGAGAAACTGGAGATGTGAAGGCATCTTCAGTTACAAAGGTGAGGCATACCTTTAAATTCTTTTTTCCTTTTAATGTTTTACTTATTTCTGAGAGAAAGAGAGAGGCAGAGTGAGCAGGGGAAGGTCAGAGATGGAGATACAGAATCTGAAGCAGGCTCCAGGCTCTGAGCTGGCTGTCAGCACACAGCCTGACGCAGGGCTCGAACCCACAAACTGTGAGATCATGACCTGAGCCGAAGTCGGACGCTTAACCAACTGAGCCACCCAGAGGCCCTAAATTCTATCTGTCAAAGCACAATTTCGCAAAGAAGCATTCTATTGGCCTATCTAGAAACATATCATGGGGCCAGGGTATTCCTTGCAGCCAAGAAAGATCAGAGAATAATTTGAGGTATCAAAAAAAAGTCAATTTATTGAAGAGAAAAGGTGAGTTAAATTCTCTTTGGACATGAATGTCACTAGCGAGGGGAATGAAGATTATTCCAGTTGCGTGTATTAGCACCGTTTTTCATAATCAAAGCCTGGGAGAAAATGCAGGACTTTAAGGTAATCAAGCTATGGATAAGTGAGACTATTAAGGGTCTCCCAATAAACATGTATGTGGCATCAGGGAAGGCCACACATAAGTTCCAACATGGGGATCAGGAAATCTGGGCTTCAGTGGCTGTTCTCACACGGGCTCACTGTGATGTGAGACAAGCAACTCAGTACCGGGGCCTCTTCCTCGTCTCTGACATGGTCTCATGAAAATGGCTGCAGGAGGAGAGGAGGAACTGATTGGAAAGGAAGGTGAGGGAACTACTGGGTGCTGGAACGTCCTCTATTGGTTTAGGATGTAAACAATCAGCAAAAACTCAGACTTAAGATCTGTGCGCTTTGTTGTATGTTAATTATACTTTCATTAAAAACAAACAAAAATGGCTTCCAAGCTTTCTTCTGGTACTGCAACTTTCTGACAACTCTCCACAATGAGGCCCCTGCCTCTCTTCATACTGTATGTTTATGAAGTCATGAATATCCTCTGTGTAAGCAGTATGAACTCAAAGATGCTTCTTTTCACACTCACCTCAGCTGTTCATTTCTGTAGCTGTGCCTGCTCTGACCTACTCTCAGTATAATCAGCAAGTCAAGCATTTGTAAATAGCTATTTCCTATGCCCAGGCTCATAATCAGGGTAAATATTTTAATAGTTAACATTAATAATAATGCTTGATTGTTATTTATAAATAATCCATACTGATGAGAATAAGAATAGTAAACAGTAAGTCCTACCACAACTGCTATTGAACATTTGCTGTGTGCCAAGAGCTGTTCTGAACACTTTGGGCACATTATCCCAATTAATCCACACAGCATTCCTAAGGAATAAGAACTGTTCTTTTCATCACGTAGTGAGTCATCACAAGCTCCTCCCTCCCGACCTTCCTTCCCTGCATACTCCATTAATCTTCTTGAGTAAATTTGGATCCTGGATTTTTCTAGAAGCTGAGCTCAGCTGCTCTGTGGTTCTCTGGTTTCCTGCTCCTCCTTGTCGATAATGCCCATTAATATTGCCAAGAGTGGGAAGAACTGGTGAAATAAATGTTAGGTTGGTAAATGATGGGAACCAGACCATTGGTTCCCTCTCCTAAGATTGCTGGGCTGAAATCATTTTACAAGAGGTCTTTCCAATTAAGAAAAGTGACCAGCTTTTACTCAGAATCAGAAGACTGGACACTGCCTACAGAGGTTCTCCATCGGCCCTCCTCTTGTTTCCAGAATGAGATGTATAGAAACCAGCTGACAAAGACATTTCTCTGTCATAGGCTCAAAAGAAAACACCAAAAGTTTCCCTTAGGGATGCATGTCCTTTTTTGACAGTTCAACTAGATAATTTACTAATTATTTCCTGCATTCTTGCTATACTCAAGGCATCCCCAAAGGTGTGTCGTGTACACACATATGAATCAATTTCCGAACCTATCTTTAAGGAGTTTACAGTTTTATCGGAAGAAAAAATTTAAATTCTGGTATGTACAATGACACTGTAAGATATTTGGGCTATTTATTAACATATTTTAGCAAGCAGAGTAGATGTTTGGATACTGTAAAAATCATAAGCGTTCAAAATGCCACCACCAGCCACCAATGAGTTGTTGACAATGATGTCAATATGTACACGATGACGTGGTTGTGTCTGAAAGCTGGATGCATTTCCTTAGGGCATTCTCATATAGTGCAAAGCAATATGCAGGATGTACAATAAAAGCCAGAACGCTGAAATACACCAGGGAGCTGGAGCTGGAGAAATCAAACCAAGCCAGGCAGATTTGGAAAGGCTTCTCTATAGCAAAGGATATATTGGAAATTGGCATTTTCCCCTATAATTTATATATCATTCTTTCTTTCCTAGCCTTCCAAAGACACAGAAATGGGGCCTCACCCTCCACGGTTCACAAGGCAAACTTCTACAGACTCCACAACTCTAAAGAAACTGCTTCCCCCACCAAGCTTTCCCTTCTTTAGGATGAGCAACCTCAATGCCTTTTTCTTGTGATGCCTATTTTCCACGCTTTTAATCATTTTTTGCTGAGTTCCTCTGGACTTTATCCAAGTTTCCGTGTTGTACTTAAATTGTATGGGCCCAAAGTGAAGACAATGCTTTAACAAAGGCCTCCAGAGGTTAAACATAATAAAAAGATTCCTCTGTGGCCAGAGAAGGTTATACTGCAGCCGAAGAAAATTAATAAAACTTTCAATGGTTTACCTAAGTGCCTTCTAATTAATGTATTTATGAAAATGCTCACCCAGAGTGGGCTGGAGCATGTGTGGAATTGGAGCTGGAAGAGGGAATGTTCTTCCTATAATTTAGCCCACATGAACAGTGATCAAAAGTTCAGTGACCAATACTTTGGCCAAATTTCTGGGACCCAGATGAACACTTTAGGCAAATGAAAGCCTGTGGTATATAAGGCCCCTATAAAAGTTACATTTACGTGCATTGAACTGGTGGTCTTAGGAAGGTTTGAAGTAGAAGAGGGGGGTGGGGAAAGCAAGGGGACCATATGTGAACATAACCAAAAACACTGTTGCAGTTGGCACTTTGGAGTACCTTTGTTGGCAAATGTAGCATGGAGCCAGAGATTTAATGGATAAAAACACAAAGCTACCCTCTGATGACTAAAGACAGCGCACATGAAGCACGCAGCCAGGGAAGGATTAAGCAAATGCAAGCTATTATTTTATCAGCAGTACATTTTTGATGGACAAGCACAGTGATAAATGAAGGGAAAACTTAGTCATAGCATGTCAGACATGGAGAGGAGTGTGGGAAGGACTCCGTTCCCCAGACCTCTCGTCTTCACAAAAGGACGTGCTCCCCTGAAGGGGGACCTCTGACCTCTCTCCAGCTGCTCTGATTGCTTGGCTACTCTGGGCTTCCTCTTTCCGAATCTGCTTGCCCACTGATGGGGTACTTTTTGGCCGTGCGGCAGGCTGCATGTATTTGTGTTGTGGAGGCCAGTAGCAGTCCAGCTGGGCATATAGGCGGACAGGTCAGTTTGTCTAGTTTGGAAATGGAGTATTAGGAAGCCCACTGTGACTGTATACCTGAGTCCAGCTTCTGTCAGTAACAAAACCTTTACTGTGCTCTCCTTCTACGGTGTCTCAGCTGGCTTCTCCCCTGAACCCCAATAGGAATTTCAGATGCCACCTCTTCCCAGAATGCCTGCTTGAATGGCCATGGCCTCCTCCTTCACAATTATGGGTACAAACAAAGTGAAAAGCCATCTCCATTGCTACGGGCTGCAGAGAGAGCACATAAGAAGTGATTCTGCTGGCTCCCCAACCTTGTATCCCTGAGAATATGGCTGGAAGGACAAAATAACAAATGTCTCTCTTTGCTTTCCACTAGGGCACACGGTTTCCAACTGCACATCTCCTCTAACAGTCAAGCAGCCCTGAGGCTGTAGGTGAAGAGCACAGTGCTTCTTCCTCATGAAGAACTTGAGAATCCCAAGCAAAGTCTTTATTCTACAGAGCAGGAAAGTACAGCTTTGCCCCAAGAAACCGACCCATCCAGTAGGGACAGCATCTTCACACTCAAAGGCAGAATTCTCAACTTCTATATTCTGTTCCAAGGTGACACATTCCAATCAATAACAGTGACACAGTCATGGAAGTGACTCTCCAGGTGGTAAGGTGGATCAGACTCCAGGTGAGGCATGGAAATTATACACAGTTTTTAAAATTCCTCAGGTAAGATCCTGAATCACTTCTATAAGGGATCAAGCCCAGATGTGGACCCAGATGTTGCAACTCGGTAGAGATATGAACACAGACACATTGCTATCTAAAGCCTTAGTAACTTTATCTATAAAATGGAGATAATAAAGCCTATCTATCTTATAGGCTTATCCTCAGGAATAATCAAGATGACCTTTAGATCAAGACTTTTCCTGACTTCAAACATCCAGTGACTTCTGCATCACTTCGGGATAAGCTAGGGTATGTCATAATAACAAACATCCTCAGTGTTTCAGTAGCTTAACAACAACAAAAAGTTTACTTCTTGCTCATAACAAGTCCACTGAGGATCCTCGTAACTCTCTAGGGTACCTGTCCTCCCTATACGGAAATTTAGGCCACCCGAAACAGAGTTGGCCAATTGAGCTCAGTGGCAGGGAGGGCCTCACATGCAATTAAATATTCCCACGTGAAAGTAACATGTATCAGTCACCTCTCTCCACAACTTTCCTCTTCCTTCGAGTGAGTAAATAAAATCCAGTAAGCAATCTAAGATACTCTGTATGGCTCATGGAAGATTAGTCCAAATTAGGCAAGTTACTAAGCAGGAAGTAGAAGTCCCTTTCCTTCCTCCAAAAAGCAAAATGCAAGCAATAAGACATGCCTGTCCTAGGAGAGGCCTCAATGGCTTTATGTCCTAACAGTACCAACCACCACTGCAACCACTGCAGTAAGAGTGAAAGTAACATGGAAAAACACAACCAACACAAGGGAATTCGCACTAAAAGCATATCTTAGTTGATTTTCAAGGATGAACTCATCATCTGTACCGTTACTCTGGGCTTTCTCCACCAGAAGGTACTGGACCTAGTGACTGTGTATAAACAGGAAAAGTGATTAAACTAAACTGGGTGTACAAGTCCCAGGAATGAAGCACAATGCAATGATGTACGTGGACACTTCATACCTCCTATGTACATTCCCTTCTTACCTTCTGGCTCTCAAAGCTAGAAACAGTTGAACATCTGGGGAGGCTGCAAGTGAATATCCAATGGCCTATGCTGATTTTTAAACTCTTTAAACTGATTTTCTCTGATCCACTTTGAAAAGGAAGGAATCACCATTCAAGTTAATGGAGTTCTAACCCAGTAGGTTACTTGTAACCCCATGACCTTGTGACAAGCTACCCTGTGTCCTGTGCTCCAAAGCAGGCTGACAAGCCCCACTGACAGAGGGCCGCCCCTATAAATGCACTGCTAACAGCAGTCCCTGGAACCAAACAGTAGAGTGGCCTACAAAATAATCCAGCAGACAAGAAACTCCTCTTTATTGTGTCTTTGACCAAATAGGCATTGAAAACCAAAGTTAAAAAGTATAGAAGGAAGGAAGGCATTGAAGCTGATGATTCTGTTTACTTAACCAAACACCTAAAAATATTTCACCTGACTTCACAGTGGATTTCATATATACTTCTTTTCTTTCTTTCTGCATAAACAATATGCCCACATTTCTGCCTCTCAACTCCCTTTCCCTCCCAGTAGGGTTTTTCCTGCTTTGATTAATCATATTTTGGTTTAGTTTCTCAGCAGGGATGACTCACATTCCCAGTGCTTGGAATAAATGCATCATACTGCTCCCTTAAGTGTTTGTTTTTCAGCAAGTTCCCAAATACGAACCTGAAGTCAGTCTCAGAAGGTGAGGAAGATCTCTCTGCTGCCAGATCATTGGGTGAGCAGGTCTCTGGCTTCATTTCTGTCCAAGATCCCACTGCAATTGTGAAGGTGGAGGCCGGCATCGGCATGGTTACATAGTAATGCCAGCTGGAGTACCCTTTACACAGAAGGAAAAAAACCATAATGAGGTCAATGAATGGTTCTGGACATCACCCTGTAGCTTTTCTCTGTAGGCACTTAAAGAATTTGTGTGATAAGATGGCATGAGCTACTCTTGGAGATGGGTCACACCTACTGAAGGGGCATCCCTGCAGTTCTCGGAGAGCGTAGAGGGATAATGGTTTCAGGGCAGCCAAGGAAGAGTGTTTCTCCTTGAAGACCAAGTATCAGTTTGAAGCGCTTCAAGTGAGGCTATAAATAAAGGGTGGGACTTGAGGTGGTCACGTAAGGGCTGCAAATACATAAGGGCATAGGCTGTACACTGCTATAGAGACAAGAACATCTTTTGTTCATACTTATTGCCTAGAGCAGTGTTTGGCATAAAAAAGATGCTCTGCTGAATACATAAATGAGGAAATGAACACATGAATGATCACTACTGTGACGCTACACTATTTTGTCTAAATTCAATTTAAGTCCATCTAAAATGGATATGGTAGAGAACAGAGAGACCAGGGAAGGAAGACACCTGGGTTTTAGTCCCAACTCTGAAACTAATTAGCTATAGAAGCTTAGGTTTATCACTTATCCTTTTTATCTGTTCATGTATTAGGCTGCTCCCCCATTCCTTACAGAGCAGATGAAAACCAGGCCTAGAGAGTTTCAGGGGAGCCAAGGACTCCCAGCTAGTTTGTAACAGGCCTGGAATTTCAGCCAGCGCTCCCCGCCCCAGCCAAGGGTGTGCGTCCCATGTAGGCCAAAACATAGTGAAGGTGTTTACCAGAAGAATGAATGATTGATAGCATATAACACGATACTTCCTTACTTCTATAAATTGATGGTGTGAATTCACATCACCTCATGTTATGGAACACACTTCTCCTTTCCTCATGTTTCACATAGGGAACTTCCATTACTTGAACACCTCTAGCCTCTCTTTCAGCCCCATACTAACTCTTTTGCAAGAGCTATTCTTACCATTCTTGTTAAAAGTTTAGAGGACCATGCACTCATGGAGTGGCCTATAATTGTCCAATATGGTCAGTGAGTGGATAAGATGTCAAATTCAGAGTCAAATAGTAACATTCTCACATTGGCCAGCAGACCTAATGTGACATTTTTCAAAGTGTTTTACCAGTAATAATCAGTAATAAAGTTTAGATTTCAAGCTCCCTATTCTTGTCTTCATTGTCTCTCAACTCATTCAAAACTCCAAAAGCCAGAGGGGTCATTTTTTTTTTTAATTTTTTTTTTTTTATGTTTTATTTATTTCTAGGAGAGAGAGAGAGACAGCGTGAGCAGGGGAGGGTCAGAGAGAGGGGGAGTCACAGACTGAAACAGGCTCCAGGCTCTGAGCTGGCAGTCAGCACAGAGCCCGACGCGGGGCTCGAACCCACGAACCGCAAGATCATGACCTAAGCGAAAGTCGGATGCTTAACCGACTAAGCCACCCAGGCACCCCCAGAGGGGTCATTATTTACTATTCCCTGAAACTACCAGCTTAGATCCAAAGAAATAATTACAGAACTCCTCCAATGAAAAAAACAAAATTTTAGGGACACCTAGCTGACTCAGTCAGTGGAGCACAGGACTCTTGATCTTGGGGTTATAAGTTCAAGCCCCATGTTGGGTTTAAAGATTACTTTAAAATAAAATCTAGACCACCTGAGTGGCTCAGTTGGTTAAGTGCCCAACTCTTGATTTTGGCTTGGATCATGATCTCATGGTTTGTGAGATCAAACCCTGTGTCAGGCTCTGCACTGACAGCAGAGCCCTCTCTCTCTCTGCCCCTCCTCCCACTCACACATGTTCACTCTCTCTTAAAATAAACTTTAAAAAAATAAAATCTTTTTTTTAATATTTATTTATTTTTGAGAGAGAGACAGAGACAGAGAATGAGTGGGGGAGGGACAGAAAGAGAGAGGGAGACACAGAATCTGAAGTAGGCCCCAGGCTCTGAGCTGTCAGCACAGAGCCCAATGTGGGGCTCAAACCATGAACCATGAGATCATGACCTGAGCTAAAGTCAGATGCTTAACCGACTGAGTCACCCAGGGGCCCCAAAATAAAATAAAATCTTAAAAAAAAAAAAAAAGGAAAGAAAAAACAAAATTTTAAATAGAAGACAAAGGCTAAAATATAAAGGAAAAATATGATATCAAGTTTAAATAAATATGATATGACATCAAGTTTGGAAGTCACTAGAGGAGATATTTGAATAAAGAATAAAGAAGGGCACACTCAGAACTACTGGAAACCCATCACAGAAGCAGCCATGCTCCCAAACCTGTTTGTAAGTTCATCCTGCTTCTGGAGTCAGCACAGCCACTCTAAGAAGCTGAAGGCACACTCCTCTTTAAAGACACAACCAAATCCAGTGATGTTGGAGCCAATCCAGTGATGTGTGTAGCTTCTACTCAGCTTTAAAGCCACAGCTTTAAAGAGAACAGCTGCTCTGATCCCCAGCCAGTAAGAAGAGGGTAGAGACAGTCACAGCAGTCCTGATAAAAGCATGACATGGATCCGGCATGACACGCTGCCCTGAAGCCCAACTCCCTCATTTTTCTACCTTCCCTCAACTACCTCATTCCCTGCAACCTGATGCCTCCCCAAGGTGGCTCCATGAAGAACTTCAGTCTGGACTGGACAACATGATGGAGGTTAGAGGAGGCTGGAGATGAAAGAAGAGGAAAGGAGTTTGTGGGTGAGGAATTAAATCTTTTGAACGGCCTCAGTTTAAAAGAAAAATCTTGACTAACAAAATTCTCTTAATCAAAGGGCTGTGGTCTGGTCATTCTTTCCCTGAAGTATATTTTGGAGTGTTTACCATGGGCCTTTGAATTTTCCTTTTAAGAACTTCAGACACTGGGCATTCAATAAATAGCAATGGTGAAGCTTTCAGGTAAAAATGGAAGACTGAACACATGTGGCTACTTTCGCTTCCTCCCAAAACCCAATTAAAGGATAGTAAAAAGATTTAAAAATTTTTAAGTAATCTCTACATCCAACATGGGGCTTGAACTCACAACCTCAAGATCAAGAGTTGCATGATCCCAAGACTGAGCCATCCAGGCACTCGATAAAAGGATTTAAAAAAAATCCATACACCAGGAACAGGGAGAATAAAATAGGAGGCAGTAGCTGTAGAATACTGAAAGCTACAATGCAGATGGAGGTGGGGTAAATGATGTAGCCCATCTGAATCTTAAGTTGGCAATGGAGAAAGACAAGAGCCACCTCATTTTATCCTCTAGAAACCCCAAAAGGTGGGGGGTGGAAGAAGCACAAAACTAAGCAGGCCTGGCTGAATGACCATCTAAGAAGTGCTTAGACCCCCAGATGAATTCCCCTACTTCACACACCTGGGCTAGTTCCCCACCCCGCACCCTACCCAACGCCTCAGCAAATAACTGGAGATTCATTTTCTATAGAAAGTAAAAGAGAAGGCCTCTACACTGGGGGTGGCTGCAAGTGGGGGTGGGGGAGAAGGGTGAAACCAGCCCAGTGGAAGGCAAATGAATGGGATTAGATGAATATATGCATATCAGATGCTGAGACCACCAGTCAGCTTCTCTTATTTGGTTCCCAGAATGCAGGAAATCAGTCTTTTACCCTTTAGGCAGAGGAATGAAAAAGCTGAACAGCCCAAGAGAAGGCAACTGAGGATACTCACGTTGGAGGTGTCCTATGATCAGCCTATGGTGAAGCTCACAGTTAAGAAGCCCTACAAGGGCACTCAGAGCTTCCAGACAGGATTTTAGTCCCCCACTCCGCTCCTGAATGCCTACACACAAATCAAGCACCTCCAGGACATCTAGAAAGCCTCTGATGTGAAGGAGACCAAAATGAGCAACTTGAAAGTCAGTGGTCTTTCAAGGAGAAGAAAACTTCAAAGAACACCAAACATATACCCACTAAGTACACACTGCTAAGTATTGCAGTGCTGAAATAAGAAGAGTGTAATATAAAAAAGGAGCATGCCAAAGTAAAGAGAATTAAAAACATGATAGAGGAAAAGAAAAATTCAATAAACATGTGAGATGGAATGGAAAGCTGAGGAAATCTCCCAAAACGTAGAGAAAAAAAGAAAAGAAAAAAAAAGATGGCAAAACAGAAACCAGCTCAGTGGGCCCAATAGCCAAGTAATAGAAGCTCCAGAAAAAGATAACAGAGAAAAGAGAAAAGAAAAAAATCATCAGTTAAAACATTTGAGAAAATTTCCTCAAATTTAAGGAGCCATGATTTTCCAGATTGAAAGGGCACATAATACCCAGAAAACTGGATACAAAGCAATCCACATCAAGATATATCATTTTGAAATTTAGAACCCTAGGGACAAAGACAAGATTCCACAAGCTTCCAGAAAGAGAGAAAAAAAATCAACATATAATAAGGACATTTTCAGACACGTAGTTTCACAAAAAATTCACCTCCCACGTATCCTATTCTCTGGAAGCTACTTAAGTATGTAAAATATGTAAAAGAGAAAGGCAGACAAGCCAATACAAGAGAGAAGCAAAGGGAATCTGTAGAATAATGAAGAAGGGTGACCCTGGAGCCAGCGGCACTCCCAGCGGAGAGGATAACCCTGCTCTTCAGCAGACTCCATGACCCTGGGAAAGACGGCTTCAGGAGGAAACTGGTAGGAAGCTTGATGTGTATGAGCACCTCAGAAGATTTAAATAACTTCCAACGCCTCTGGGGTTGGTAAATACTTAGAAAACCAAGCAAGTAGGAAAAACAAACAATAAAACAGTGATTAACACCACGAAAAACTAACATGTTGTACAGAAATAATAATGTAATCAAAGTTGTACAAGACAGCTTCTAAGAATATAAATAAGGAATGCTGATCTAATCAAGGTTATGAAATTAATTATTTTGGGACAATGGGATTTGGGGAAGGGTGTATGTGTGTGTGTGTGTGTGTGTGTGTAATGGGGTCAAGGAGAGAGCTAAATTGTTACCTGCTGGAGTGGGAAGATCAACCTGGAAGAGTCATGGATCTTACTGAACAACATGGACATATATATCAGATTATCAACTAAAAGAGGTGAAAGTGATTACTTCTGAAACAAAAGAAATACAGCAGAGGTATTCTGGGGAAGAGTATAATAAACCCAATAGAACTATTTGGCTCTCTGAATATGTGCCTTTTTAGTATAAAAAAAATAAAAATAACCAGTCAACTAACAAAAAAAGAACAATATTTTTGGTCTTGAGGTTATATTAAAATGATAACATACAACTCAGAAGGAAGAGGCAATTGAGAGATAAGGAGGAGGCACTAACCTATTAGAAAATCCTTTTCAGAATAAACCACTTGGCAATGACTTTTTGGATATGACATGAAAAGCACAAGAACAAAAGCAAAAATAGACAAGTGGTACCACATCAAACTAAAAAGCTTCTGAACAGCAAAAAGACTCCACAAAAATCATCAACAAAAATCAAAGGGCAACCTACAGAATGGGAGAAAATATTTATAAACCACTTATCTGATAAGGGATTAATATCCCAAAACATAAGGAACTCTTACAACTCAACAGCAAAAAATACAATTAAAAACAAGAACCTGGATAGACATTCAAATTCCCGACAGGTACAAGAAACTGTACTCAACATCACTAATCATCAAGGAAATGCAAATCAGAACAACAGGAGACATCACCTCCTACCTGTCAGAATGGCTATTATCAAAAAGTGAAGAAACAAGTTTTGCTCACTGTTGCTGGTAATATAAACTGGTGTAGCCACTATGGAAAACAGTATACAGATTCCTCAAAAAATTAAAAATAAAACTAACATATGATCCAGCAATTCCTCTTCTGGGTTTATGCCTGAAGAAAATGAAATCACTATCTCAAAGAGATTTCTACATTCCTATGTTCATTGCAATGTTCTTTACAAAGGCCAAGGCATGGAAACAATCTAAGTGTCCACTGATACATGAATGGATAAAGAAAGTGCAGTATATACGCACCATGGAATACTACTCACAGTAAAAATGAAGGAAATCCTGCCATTTCGACAGCATGGGTGGACCTTGAAGGCATTATCCTAAGTGAAATACATCAGACAGAGAAAGACAAATACTGAATGATCTCACATGTTTGTGGAATCTAAAAAAGCCATCAAACTCACAGAGACAGATTATAAATTGGTGGCTGCCAGGGGCTGGGGGGCAGGGGAGGTGGCAGAGAAATGGGTGAAGGTGGTCAAAGGAAACAAACTTCCAGTTACAAGATAAGTAAGTTCATGGGGTATAATGTACAGCAAGGTGACTACAGTTAACAACACTGTATTGTATATTTGAAAGTTGCTCAGAGAACAAATCTTAAAAGTTCTCAAAACAAAAAAATTGTTACATGGGGTGATGGATGTGTTAACTAACATTATTGTGGTGATCATACTGCAATATATACAGATATCAAATCATGCCATTGTGCATCCTAAGCAATGTTATATGTCAATTATATTCCAATTAAGCTGGGAGGGAAGAGAGAGGAAACCATGTGCACAACAGGTTTTCTCCCTACACTTTGCATTGAGGTTTTGACCTGATTTTTGCTGTCCCTCTGGTTCTTGTACCATACATGTAGCACGTGGGCAAGAGGAGACTTGTGGAAACAGCAGGAACTAGAACTGCTTTCCAGAGAGAACGTGCTAATGGAATAAGTGCTAGATGCCCACACGAGGTCACAGAGAGTGCTCAATCATATCCTGTCCCAGGGCCTTTATCAGGATGTCCGTATCCTAGAGGTGATGTAGGGAGGGCACTGGAAGCCATAAAGAGATGCGGCAGGGGAGAGGGAGGAGATCATTGTGTTTGTTTGTTTGTTTTCAGGCAGAAACCTTAAAGGACCTGACTTTGGGAGTGAGATAGCAAAAGTGATAGCAGAACCTCAGTCAAGTCCACCAAAAATATTTCAGAACTGCCACTGCTCCCTTGTAGTCTTCTCTGAAGTTAAACAATGGAAAGAAAAAATTTGGGGGGCAGGGTGGAAGATGTATTGAAAATATCACCCAAACCCGTATTTTAAATGTTCAAGGCAATTTTCTTCCATATGACCCTCAAGATTTTTCATTTTTTAAGATTCTTAAAGTTCCTTTACTTAGTGGAGCTCATTTAGAACCAACTGTTTCATATTTCAAGCTTAACAGCAAAAAAGTTTCTCTAGGCTACCAAGTGACGGTTTAAACAGGGGTGGGTCAGTGGGCTGGGCCAAATAAGAACTGGCTAGGAACACATTTCCCAAAGACCCTGGTTGGACCCTTCACAGAGGCTCCCCAAAGCTGTCCAGCCCTGGGCTTCTTGCCCAATGCTGGGTGAATGTTGGAGCCACCACTGTGTCAACTGAATGCTTTTCAGTTCTCTGGGGGAAGTTTTTACTAGTTTCTTACTATGAGGGCATGTCTGGTAGAAAAGTCTCATTGGGGTTGTATGTTAACGGATTATCCCACTAAGCCCAATCTTGTATGAAGACTGCTCACTGCCACAGGGAGCTAGCTGCTCAAGGAATATCTGATCTCATCTTCAAACCCAACTGCAAAAAATGCAAATAACAAGGTGGAAATACTGCTCCAGAAAGCAGACATGCATTCCAAAGACAAAGAGAAATAATTTCTGGATTATCTATTGTTTGGGATAAGCCTACCTTGCAAAGAGAATTGATGAGAGCTTATTTCTTCTGAATATGTCCATTGACTGAGCTCCAGCTCTGGAATCTGACTGCTGGGGTTCAACTCCCTGAGCCATACTTACCAGTTTGGGCACATTGCTTAATCTCTCTATGCATCAATTTCCTCATCTATAACAAAGGAATAATCATAGTATCTACCTCATAGGATTATGTGAGGATTAAATTAGATAATACATATAGGAATCACTCGACATAGTAAATGGCACGTAATAAGTGTTGAAGAAATGTTAGCTGCTGTTGTCTTTACAACTACCTCCCCCTGTTGCTTGGGCTGACTGGAGATGGAGACAAAGAATGTTGAAGGTATGGCTGCCACATGTGCACCAAAGCCTGTGGCCTGATGAGGCCCACATATGGGGGTTTAAGGTTGAATGGCATTAAAATGCAGTGCACACAAAGCGATCCATTTAAAGAAGAATGACAGCCCAAAGGGGGCATCCTGTATGACTTCATATAGAATGGGCCATTTGGAGACTATTTAAATGGTGTTTACTTTAAATGAGCCATCCTCGATGAAACAGACAGTGAATGCCTTCATTTTCCTTTTTGATTCAATCCACTTGCCCTAGACTCCCTTGCTACACCAGCTGCAAAACAAAGAGAACACGCTGTACTTGAATTAACCCAGAGTTTTTCCTCTGCAAAGGCCAGAAGCCCATCACACCACTGGATGATTTCACGGCCAGGCCTGATTCATTAGCAAGATTAACAGGGAGCGGGGAGGTAGGAAGGGGCCCAGAGGAAGTGGCACTCCCTAACAGAGCAGGCTTGAGCAGCCACCCATCTCGCCTCCCTTCTGGGCCTCCCCAGAAAGTTCCTGAATGCCCCTACACCACCTCCTCAAACTGGAACTTACTTAGGGTGGAAAATTCTTATACTCCGATCGTCTCACTAATAAGAGAGATACATCATATCAAGTATTGTTCTTATAATCGCAATAGCAGCTACTCCAAGATCCAAATAGACATGTTTGTGTCGAGAACAGGATTGGAATTTTCTTTAAAGATGATTATATTTTTTGTAGGTATGATAAGGATTTGAAATGGGTCACTTTTTAGATCATAAGAGGTGGTTTAAATTTTAGTTTGGAAAATTCTTATAACTAGAGTGTTAAAACAATTCCTTAATTATTTTCTTATTTATCACATTCTTAAATTTTTTTTAATGTTTTATTTGTTTCTAGGATATAGAGAGAGAGACAGCGTGAGCAGGGGAGGGTCAGAGAGAGAGGGAGTCACAGACTGAAACAGGCTCCAGGCTCTGAGCTGGCAGTCAGCACAGAGCCCGATGCGGGGCCCGAACCCACGAACCACGAGATCATGACCTAAGCGAAAGTCGGACGCTTAACCGACTAAGCCACCCAGGCGCCCCTATTTTCTTATTTATCACATTCTAAAAAACTGTCCTACAAATAGTTTTAAATGTTCAGTCTTCCAAAACAGGAAGACTGAAGAGGAAAAAGGAAGAATTTGATGGAATCAGCCCATGGAGGGAGACCACACTTTTTTATGCTAAGCCTGTTAAAAAACCTTTGCTCATTATTTGGAAGATCCTTTTTATAAAAAGCATTTTAAGAGAACAAAATTAAGATACTGCAGTCATTTTGACACATCAATTATGCCCACTAATAGTGAATTAAATACAAAATATATGAAAAGTCATTATCCTATTCTTAGGGGAGTCTTGGAAATACTCACGGAACGCACTATAAAAATACAGCCACCCCATCCACAACCACCCTACTTCTAGAGGCAAAGGCAGATAATTTATCCTTGCAAAGTTAAACGTCTCACAGAATTTTTTGTTATTTAAAGAGTGATTGTTTTCCCTGAAAATTAAAACAAGCACTTAAATTCTTCCTCTTAAAAGCTCTCACTTTATCTCTTAAACTCTTCCACTGTAGGTTAGACAAATAACATGAAGCATTTGGAAACATCAAATTGATACATGCTTTTACTTAACATATCAGGTTTCTTTCCTCAATTCTTCTGTAGCCCCTGCTTGTTTCCTACCTCAAGACTGATTTCTTTCTCTAGCCTCTCTTCTTAATTTCAGAATTTCCTGCCCAAACTATTCCATATATCAAGCTACTTCATGATTTTGTAGTATCTTTGTATCACAAATTAAAGGTGCTTAGCAAGGTATATAGGAACATGTGTATAAGGGAAAACGTATATTTTTTAAGTGTATAGAGACAGATACACCATACATAATGTGCCTGTTATATACGTATTGTGTATTTCTTATAATCACAGATACATAAAAAGAAGGGAAAGTTCCCGGTTTGGGTTGCTCTTCCTGTCTTGGCTTGCTTGTCCAGTGCTTGGGTCTTTCAGCAAGCCCCAGCCCTTTCTCTTTCAGTACTTTTTAGTTGCTGAGTCTACACGTTCTGGTTTTATGAGCTAGTGCCACCCTCTTGAATACCCATGGCGTGACTGTCTTTCGTTAGTGCTTCTCTGCTGTTGCTCAAGGGCGGGAACTGGCACCAGAACAAAGGAGGCAGTAAGAATGCCCTGGGCTGGTATGTACCGGCACTGCCTAACCAGGGCCATGTGCCAGGTCATGCCACCACTTCTCAAGCACTGATGCCACCCAGCAGGGCTTCGGGTTTCCTTCCCCGCAACATGGTACCGCCTGCGGCACAGGACACCCCGAAGAGAATGACCTTCAAGATCATTCTTGTGAACCAGGTAAAAGAGCGCCACCTACCGAACTAAGAACACAAGTACCTCCATTGGGTTTGAGATTTTCCCTCATGGTTAATGAATACCTAAAGAAATACATTGCATTGCACCAGGCTTGTTACTCCAAATCTCACCCACCATTCTGACCTGTGACACAGATTACCTAGTTCCCCTTAAACTTAAGTACCAAATGGGTCAGAAAACCAGGCACTAACTCATACTGCTCCAGGTGGTCATAGGTACACTTCAGAACTTGACTCATGAATGTCAAGCCTAAGACAAAAATCCATAGCAAAAAGAATTGGTACATGCCTGCTGTAATCATCATTACCCAAAAGACATCATGATGACTTCCCCATATGCCAAATATGGTTAAGTGCAGCACTAGGAGGGCAAGCAAGAACTAGTCAAAAGCAAGTCACAAACAAAAGAATGAACTAACAATGATTTAGAAAGTGCCTAGGCATGATGTGAGACCTTATGAGGGATATAGCAGAGCACAACTCTGTCTCGATCACCAATAGCTTTCTAAAGAGAAAAGGTGAATGCATTCGCTCTGCACTCCTATCCCTTGAAACATATGTATGTGTACTAGCTCAGAACAAAGTTTCCTCAGTTCTAGAAACAAGGAGCTTTCTCTACTTTGCATTCTCTCTGTGGTGAAAACTCTTAATCATAACCATTCCTAAATGTCTTTTACTTTACCATTTCCTTATACGTAATTCCTAGTTGCATACTGTGGGAGCAGTCTAAATAGTATTGCTCATTTCGAGCTATCAAGAGGAAAGAAAGTTGGCTTTCAATTGCACACAGGAGGGTCTGGACCCTGAAATCTTGGCTTTTTTCTGGAATTTCCCCACACAAAGTCAAGAGAGAGAATGTCAGAGAGTTGGTCTATTGGGCAGGCCAGAGTAGCATTTTGCCCAGGATGAAGTAATGTCTACAGTCTCTTACTTTTGCACAGAAAAATGAAATCAGATACTACGCGAGGGCACATAGAGTTTTTAACACCTTTCTCTTGTTCATACACTTCTTTTCCTACTTTTGTAAGGAGCTTAGGTTAGTTTTG
The DNA here is from genome assembly GCF_008692635.1 of Crocuta crocuta. Classification (NCBI taxonomy): domain Eukaryota; kingdom Metazoa; phylum Chordata; class Mammalia; order Carnivora; family Hyaenidae; genus Crocuta; species Crocuta crocuta. The sequence goes on along the minus strand of NW_027551560.1, from coordinate 5,720,725 downwards.
TTCATTTACAACAGGCTTTCCATGAAAAATAAGTGGAATGTTTTATTTATCTAGGAAGTGAATACACTAAATTAGACTCTACAAAAATAAAACTAAACTAAACTAAACGAAAGAATTGCCAAACAAGGAAAAATAAGAATGTAGTATGCCAGGTTTTTATTCTTTTAATATCTATTGAGCATAGAAAAAAGGCATAAACTCTAAACAGAAGCATAAGAAATGACCCCAAAACCATTTTTGTTACTATTCAGTAGTGCTTTTTAAATGCTCCTCCCATGAACTTCTAGCTGATTACACAGAACACATTCTTTCAAGCAAGTATTGAGCACCTATCATGTATAAAGCACTTTTTTAAGGCAATGGATCTCTGTGCTTAATAGCTGAGCTACATTTTGGCAGGGAACAGAGGCCAATGATAACACACAGGCTAACATTTCTATCTGCCCAAATGAAATTATTCTGGAGAAGTTAAATAATAAAGGGGCCAAACAAGTCAATCTAAATCTATAGCTTTGATGTAGCCTTTTTGAAAAAAGGCTAGTGACTTCTGAGCTAATAAAATTCTTACAATGGTCATCATGCTGCAATCTAAACCATTAGCCTTCTTTTTATAAAGACTGGAGAGGAATTATTTCCCTCATGTAGCAAGGACTCAGAGGTCCATCTTCTGATATCTGTCCCCTGCCCAAGGGCTGCTGTCATTTCTGTTGCTGTTATCTGCCTCATTACATTATGCTGCTCCCAGGTGCTTTGCTTCTTTCGGGAAATCAGCTGGTGCCTGGCTAATGTGCTAATCATGCCGATGTGTCACTGTGATGGAAACTGTGACTTGGGGGCCCTGTTTTCCGCTCATGTTTTCGAAGAGAGCTCATCGTTTTAAAGGGCATTGTGCACAACAGAGTGGAGGTCCAAGGAGACCAATCTACAATCTAGAAAACATAACTTAGAGAGGAAGTAGTATCATCTTGTAGCCACATACGCTTTTTTCTCTAAGGCATGCAGGGAAGTTTGGAGGCATTATTCCGTGCTCAAGATAGCCATTTTGGGTCTGGCAAAGAGCTTTGTTAGTACTCTTTTCTGGTTGCCCTTTGGAAACCCTCAGCTGTGGTCTGCAGGGGAACTGCAGTGTTAGGTATCAGTGTTAGTGTTTTTCCTTGTCTCACTCAATCGTCCCTCAGTCTGAACTGGTAAAGTCTACTCCATATCACATAAGTATAAGTGGTATGGACATAGGCAAATCCCAGTTAGCATCTGCTTTATTACAACTCTGCCCTGAATGGTTAATTCTGAAAAAAGGATTCTCAGATATATTTCTACAGGTATGAAAATTTTCCATGAACATTTTAAAATCAATTCTTGTTCTCATTTTGATAATCTTCAAATAGACTGACAATGACAGACAGATATGAAAGGGTTCAGAAGGCTTTTTTTCTGTAACAGGCTAGTTAATAAATATATTAGGCTTTGTGGGCCATACAATCTTTACTGCAACAGTTCAGCTTTGCCATCGTAACACGAAAGCAGCCATAGGCAATGGCCATGTTTCAATAAAGCTTTATTTACAAAAACAGGTAGTGGGCCAGATTTGGCAAGCAGGGTCATGCAGATATAACTGAGTACGAGTGAACAATTTCACAGTTCACATCTTCATTAGTGTATACGACTGCACAGGGACATGTAGCACTGCTTTAATTATCAAAAGATAATGAGAAAAGAACATTAGGATGATGGTTTTGGTGAATAAGGACTAGATGACATAACAGTATGCTGTGTAAACAAAAGCTTTACAATGCGAGGAAGGAAATGGTGGAGAACAAGATCATGGTGTGGCTCAGGGTAGAAGAGGCACAATAATCTCAACAGAACCTTCATGGAATTGTCCTCACTACAGTCATAATGAGGGGCAATTTCATTTCAGCAAAATATTAATCTTTACATTAAATTAAGCTGCCAATTTGAATTTTATTGATTTAATAGTTTGGTCTATGTTTAATTTATATTTTATTTTGGCTTTATATATATGTAAGAGTTATATAATAATATATAATAAATAATATCTAAATATATAACAATATAATACCATATCATATGTAATATATCATAATAATATATATCATTATCAATAATACATCCATATTATAATATATATCATGTAAGCATTTATATCCAGTCTTACATTTATACTTTCTAAAATATCATTCTAAAACAAATAATTTAAGCTGGCTCCAGTGAATGAGGAGATGTTTTCCCCCCTCTAAAAAGACAAATAATGCTTACATTTGAGAAACACTACTAAACACAGCCTTTATATCTGTTTGGCAGATATATGTGCAGGGCCAAATTATGAATGAGGAAGTATACAGCCTTGGCAAAGTGCAGGTAGGGAAAGCCACATGCTTCCTAGGAAGTGTAGTTATCACAAGTAAACCACGACAGGCAGCAATGGAGGCTGGAGGAGTCCAGGTACCAGAGCCTGCTTGAGACTGTGGCGTTTCATATACTCAATCAATTCAGCATGTCACGGAACCATGTAGGGAAGGTAGAAAAAGATCCTGTGTGAGTCCAGCAGAACCTCATTAGAAAACTTGCAAGAAGACACCAGCACCTGGATAAAGGAGCTGTGTGCTTCAGTAACCTCTCCTGTGATGAACAGACAGAGGGTTTTAGGCAGCACATAAGTGGACAGTGAGTGGAATGCAGGGAAATCCATAGACCTTATCCTGTCTGTTGGTACATACCAGAGACGAAAGCCAGTATTTTAAAAAAATACTCAAAATAAAGGTCAAAGAAAACATTGTTCTAAGGACTCAGAGGAAGAACAAGCCTTGGAAGTCCATTTACTAGACCCAAAAACGAGTTTAGCAAACTAGCATTCCCATTATGATACAAGATATAACTTCTATGAAAAAATAGTAAAATACCATGAGAAGACAACAGGCTGAGACAGTGTAACAGAGTGAGATCAAAAGACAACAAAGTAATGAAATAAAAAAGATGAGGAAGGACTGCAAGAAACTGTTACAGTAACAACTTGATCGGTATTGGAATTACTACAGGAACAAAATGTCTCTGTGGAAAAGGAGTGCCACAGACTACCAGTAAAAAATGAAAAATCAAGCCATACAGACTGGCAGAATATATCTGTAATACATACATCTGACAGAAGGATTATATCTAGAGTATATAAAGTATTATTACAATCTAATATAAAAACAACCAAAAACCCACATTTAATAAATGTGTGACTTGAAGAGATTTTTTTTAAAGACATAAGAATGTACAATAAGTACAGGAAAAGTTGCTCATCATCATTAACCTTCAGAGAAATCGAATTAAAACCCCAAGGAGAGAGTGTTTTACAATCAGCTGGAGGGCTAAAGTTAAAAGGACTGACAACGCCACGTGTTTGCAAGGATGTGCAGGAACTGGACTCGCACACGTTGCTGGTAGAATAGAAGATGATTCAGTCACTTTGGAACTAGTCTGGCAGATACTTACAGGGTTAAAATATACATATATGACCCAACAATTCCACTCCTGGGAATTTACTCAGAATAAAAACCTATAACGACAAAGAGACTTCTACATGAATGTCCACAGCATATTTTTTGTTGATGGTCAAAAACAATTCAAATGTCCCTTGACAGGTGGGCAGATTAAAAAAAAAAATGCAGTTCATTCATATAATGGGTGACTACTCATCAATTACTTTATAAAAAAAAAAATGTTCTAAGTAAACTCTACGCCTGACACGGGGCTCAAACTCACGACCTTGAGATTAGAGTCATATGCTCCACCAACTGAGCCAGCCAGGCACCCCATCGATTTCCTTCAAAGAGTAAACTATGACACCGGACAACAATACTGATGCAACTCACAAACATGCAGACCAGAAGCAGCCCAACAGGAAAGAGTACACACAGAGTAAGTCCATTTCTGTGAATCCACAGGAGAGGCAGAGATATGGAAATCAGAGCAGTGGGAGACTAGCGTGCAGTTGAGGAAAAATGACATAAGGAGAGATGGCAAAGGCACAGGGAATTTCCAGGGGAACAGAAATAGTCCACATCTTCATAGGGGTGCTGATTAATTATACAGGTGTATATATTTGTCAAACCTCATAAACAAGGCTTAAATAAACAAGATACAATACAAAAACAAAATACAACAATAATATCAGTCCCAAACCACAAACTGTATTAACTAAAACTGGGGATTGTGGATGAGGGAAGAGGAGAGAAGTAAATGTGCAATAAATTTATTATTTGCCAAACAGTGAAGTCAAAAGCTATCAGTTAACTACATTGTGAAACATGCATTTACAGAATACCCCATAGTCATAAAAATAATGAGGAAGCTCTTTATTATGTTCAGATATAAAAATTAGCTATAAGACAAATTTATTCTAGAGGAGAAAGCACAATACAAAAATGTGTATAGCATGTTATGATTTGTGCAACAAAAAAGGAAAAACTATAGCATACACAAAAGAAATTGGTCACCTCGATTACCTTGGGGGACAATTACTGGGTAGCTGGAAATTAGGAGCAAAGAGGCAATTTTATTGCAATTTACTTGTCCTTTGTTCATTTGTTTAAACAATTTTTAAATTTTGTTAACGTTTATTTATTTTTGAGAGAGAGAGAGAGAGAGAAAAACACCGGGGGGGGCGGGCAGAGAGAAAGGGAGACACAGAATCTGAAGCAGGCTCCATTCCCACATGGTACTCAAACTCATAAACCGAGAGACTATGACCTGAGCTGAAGTAGGACACTTAACCAAATGAGTCACCCAGGCGCTCCTGTCCTTTGTTCATTTGTAAATGAGCCACATAAATGTGACCAATTTTTAAAAATAAAATTTTAACTTTTATTATTTTTAAATGTTTATTTATTTTTGAGAAAGAACATGAGCTGCGAAGGGGCAGGGAAAGAGGGGGACAGAGGATCAGAAGCAGGCTCTGTGCAGATAGCACAGAGCCTGACACAGGGCTTGAACTCACAAACCGTGAGATGGTGACTTGAGCTAAAGCCGGACACTCAACCGAATGAGCCAGCCAGGTGCCTCAAAAATAAAATTTTTATATGTATTGTTTGTTTTGTTTTGTCTTGACTATGGAAATCAAGTAAACAGTCACTGAAGCCTCCAGTACATGCATAAAACTAGTTTCTGATACAAGAGATTTCACAAATCAAAAGATAACACTTGTCATGATGAGCAGTGAATAATGCATAGAATTACTGAATCAATAGACTTTATACCTGAAACTAATATAACACTGTATGTTAACTATACTGGAGTTAAAAAAAATAAACTTAATTTTAAAAAAAGGAGAGGGCATCTGGATGCTCAGTCCATTGAGCATCCAACTTCAGATCACGTCATGATCTCATGGTTCGTGAGTTTGAGTCCCACGTGGGGCTCTGTGCTGACAGCTCAAAGCCTGGAACCAGCTTCAGATTCTCTCTCTCTCTCTCTCTCTCTCTCTCTCTCTCTGCCCCTCCCTGCCTCTCTCTTTCTCTCACTCCCTTTCTCTCTCAAAAATAAATATTAAAAAAATTCTTTTAAGGAGATACTATAAGTCAGCAAAAATCTAATAAATGATCTTGGAGCAACTGGTTTCCTATTCAGGGAAAAAGAGGTTAGTTCTCATTTCAGACCGCTGACCAGAATAAACTGTCAGCAGATAAAATTACAAAAATTAAACTAAAATTTAAGTAAAAATATTAGAACAAAACAGGTGAATCTCAGAGCAACAAGACTTTCTAAGAGAAACTTGACAGATTTCACTACATAAAAATTAAAATCTCCTATAGGTCAAAAAAATTATATGAAATTAAAAGGCATATTATAAACTGGGAAAAATACTTCCCACAAATATCATAAGAGATTAATATCTTTATTTTATTATTTTATACAGGAGATGAGCTTACAGGTTTGTTTAATGTAAGTTTTATGTGAAGAAGGGAGCCCCCATAAGGAAACAAAGGCCCAAAGTAACCCTTAGCCAGTGTATTTCTGTGCTACATTTGAAGAAGAGTGGACAGTCAACTCAGGAACAGCGAGAGGGAAGAGATACATAGGAGAAGGCATATGGGAAGCGGCACAGAGCATCCATGCCTTCGCCCTGCATCTTCACATTTACCAACCTGGAGGCTCCAATATCTTTATTTTTTTAAAGACCTAATCATATTAAAAGATGAAACACACTTTTGAAAGCTTCACTAAGGCTTACTTATTGGAATAAAAATGGGTAAAAGGAAGTGAATAGTTAATTAATGAAAATGATTAAGAAACCTACAAGGACATTTGGAACCTCACTGATAATCGAGGGGATCCAATTAAATAGAGACTTTCTCTTGCCTATCAGACAGGTGAAGCTCCATGTTAACCTCGGAGCCAGTGATGGGCATGGAAATTGGTGCAACCTTTCTGGAAAATAACTTGAGATGTGTACCGACAACCTTAAACACATTCAAAACTTTTGACTCCATAGTTCTCATTTTATACACACTATCTCCTCAGGAATTTAATGCAACTTTATTCATAATAGGAAAAAAGCACTGGAAGTAATAAAAATGCCTGAAAATATGGAAACGTTAAATAAAATCTGATATACAACAAAATTATTATGCAGACATTAAAATCATATTTTTTGAAAAATACTTAGTAGCCTGAAAAGTATTCACGATATAGAACAAATGAAAAAAGTGGAATATAAAACTCTTAAATGCTATGATGACAATTCTGAAATGATAACACATATCATACATACTGATTTCAAACACTGGAGGGAAACACAGCAAAATGTTAGCAACCATTTTCTCTAAAGTTATTTTGTATTACTTCCGCTCTTCTATACATGTTGAAGTTTCTATAATAAGTACATGGGAGGAAACACCATATTTTACATAAAGAAATAATACAATTACAGGGGCGCCTGGGTGGCTTAGTCGATTTAGCGTCCGACTTTCACTTAGGTCATGATCTCGCGGTTCGTGGGTTCGAGCCCCGCGTCAGGCTCTGTGTTGACTGCCAGCTCAGAGCCTGGAGCCTGTTTCAGTCTGTGACTCCCTCTCTCTGACCCTCCCCTGCTCACGCTCTCTCTCTCTCTCTCCTAGAAATAAGTAAAACATTTAAAAAAATAAACTTAAAAAAAAAAAAAGAAATAATACAATTACAAAAATTTTCCCTGGCGTCAACACACTCTGGATCTCAACTGAAAATGTTAGTTACTGCAACAGGCAAGTGACTCTCAGACAAAACCTTGATGCATTAGCACTTCCCTTCCATCTTTCTTACAGACCTTTGGTGCAGAATGAAGTCCACAGTGTGTGGAACAGACGCCTAAGAAGGACACCTCCCGTGGGCCAGCCAACAGTTCTCTTGCTCGGTGGAATGAATAAGCTGGTGTAGGTTCTGCGACTGAACTGCAGACACCCCAACTGTAATGGTGTTTCCACGACATACTTGCCTGCCCAAAAGTCTTCAGCCAAGACCACCCACTTATGGCCCATAAACCACCAGGTGAAAGCAACTGCTAAAATAATCTAGGAATTGATAACTCTCGCATGAGGAGCCCCCCATGCTATGTCGAGACTCCCAAATGCCCCTCCCCATACCCTGCTGTTTTCTCTGCAAAATGTTTTTCGTATGTTCATTCCAACCCAACTAATAAAGGAGCTCTTTAAAGTTGAGGAAAACATTGCATATTGGATTCCTGGGTCTAGCATGTGTGCAATACAGAAAGAAGCACAGAACACATGTACGGTACCTTCCCGAAGCTGTGTTGGCTTGGCAGAATTTTCCCCACTCATTAAAACAACAAAAGATGCAGCTGCTCGAACTGTAGCCTGCCATGTTGACATGGCAACGGGTGGCTCCTGGCATGGAAAAAGGGCCCTGTTGTTTATGGGAGATCCCATAGTATAAACACATGGCCTGCATAAGAAAGACAAAGAAACAAAAGGGGAGAATCTTTAAATGACTTGCCACTTTTCTCACCACCACGGTAGTGAAGGTTAAGTTGAGCTTTCTAAAGAGAAAACATTTGAGGCTGTGTAGCTGACTGGTTTCAAAGCATTTTGAACCGAAACTGCCAGGGGCAGGCTATGTGAATAGCTGGGTAGTAACTTCTCCCAAATGAATTACTTAAATATGTAAAGAGAGTTTTTTTAAAGGAAAAATATATTTTTGGACAAAGTTTTAAATACTATTCTGCCAATTTAAAATTTATATTATTCTTGCCCCTCCCCTTAGGCCCTTATGCCTTCAAAAGAAGAAAAAACGGTTTAGAGACATTCTTACAAACCTTTTGGAAAACATTCTGGAAAAGAAAATATGTTTGGAGATCACTGAGATATTAATGTTTGGAAAAACAAGCTGGTGGTCTCAAATCCAGTTGCTGGCGGGCAGATATCCCCAATCTTGGAAACCGCCATCTCGAATGGAACCCTTGTGGGAATCCTTGTGTGGAGGCCAAGAACAGGGGTTGGCATCTAAACAGGACCGTAGGTCACAACAACCAGACTGTGATGGGAAGGCCAAGTGTAGAGTCATTAGGAAACCAAATAATATGACGTTTGGGCTTGTTCTGCTACAATTAAAAATTACAAACCCACCCATACCGAGAACAATCCTTTCCATGATTAAATCAGAGAACAGGGATGGAAAAGATCTAAGAGATCAAAGGCATCCATTCTTTTGACCGCCAGATTTGAAGGTACAAGACTGACCCTCAGGAACATGTCTTAAGCAAATGTCTCCACTTTTTTGCTTTTCAGGAATTATGACAAACATGATGTAGTTTTAATCAGCTTGATTTATAAGGGAAAGGAATAGAACAGGGCACTAACTCTCTTGGGTGCACTGGTTTTCCTTTTTCACTAACATCATTATGACTGAACATTTACTGTGTTCCTATAACGTGAGGGAACACATAGAATGGTGGTCCTAATCCATCATTTGGGGCCCAGTAAGGAAAGGACACACCAGTCTAGATTTTAACAAACAGAGATAATTTAACATAGGCAACTGGTTATACAATGACAGAAAAGCTGAGAAGTCAAAGATGGGAAAGTGGGGCAACCCAGGGATTAGCCACAGTGGTAAAACAGCCATGAATCTTCAGGCTGAAGAAGCAGGTGTTACTGGGAATTACTGGGCTGCAGCACCAGAGGTCATCTGGCAGAAGCCAGAGGCACAGTGCGGACTGTCCAATGGTGCTGGGACCAGGGGAGTCTCAGTCACTGCTGGTGATGCCAAAGGAAGCAGGGAGGAAGGAAGAAATACCTTGTTTCTCACCAACTCCTGCTCTCAAACCATAGGCCAAATCTAGTAGGAAGCAGGAGACAAGGCAGCCTGGGAAATGAGGTTCCTTGTCATCCAGGGATCACAAGGAGGGCAGAAACTGGACATCAGAGCAAACGATGAGCTACAGCCTACCTACCCTAGCAGCATATAGGCCAGTGTGCTCGCACGTCCAACACGAGGCAGGGAAAGATGAGAAACAGAGAAGCCTATGGTCCTGGCCAACTTATCAAATGGCTATGAGAAAGTCCCTTGACCTCTCCAAGTCACAAGTCAAGTGAAGATGGAGGACAGAGAGCTGACCTCTATTCTGGGCCATAAACCTATGATTCTTTTTTTTTTTTTTAATGTTTTTTTTTTTTTTAATTTATTTCTGAGACAGAGAGAGAGAGACTGCGTGAACAGGGGAGGGTCAGAGAGAGAGGGAGACACAGAATCTGAAGCAGGCTCTAGGCTCTGAGCTAGCTGTCAGCACACAGCCCGATGCAGGGCGTGAACCCATTAACCTTGAGATCATGACCTGAGCCGAAGTTGGACGCTTAACCAACTGAGCCACCCAGGTGCCCCCATAAACCTATGATTCTGATTCCAAGTTTATAAATCTAAGAACAAAGGTAAATTTTCATTAGACGGCCCAGAATCTCCCACCAATGAGTTCTGAACTCCCAACTTGGCCTCCTTGGATCCTTAGTCAGTTGACTTAATCTTGGTTAACCATCTAGCCTTAGGCTGTTGAAAAACCTAGTAAGGCTCTCCTAGCTTCCTCCCAGGTGGGACTGGTAGTGGTGGGTGCATGGTGGGAGAGGCGCTGTAGCAGCTCAAGTAGCTCAGGGAGTTGGGGTTCAAGGTATGCCTACTTCTGAAAATTCTATTAACTGTTTTGCTTTTTCCCCCAAAAGTCCATCTTATAGGAGGGTCTCAAGGGAAAAAAGTATCATCAGTGGAAATGGGGTGTATTCCCACCAACCAAATAGCAGGTATAAACCCGTTTCCTCTGACAATGGCAGACATTGAGATTCAAGGCTTTCTTCCTCACTGAAGCATAATGGATCCCACAACTTTTCTCAGGTCAAGAGCTCTAGGAAGCCACTTCCGATATAAGTAGACTTGTGGAGTTAAACCTATTTGTGATATTTACAAGGAAGTGATAGACCCTTGCCTGGAGATTTCCTAAGACTTTCTCTGCCTCATGCAAAGGGGGAGCTGACTTCATCTTATGGTTTTAAGTCCTAGGTGCTTAGGTCAAGTCTGAAAGCACCTGTGATCTCTTGCTCTTGTGCTCAGCACCTGGTTTCTGTAGGGTGACTCCAGTGTTACAGGTCCTCCCCAAAAGACTGGCTTGCCAAGAGGTATGCTCTCCGTCTCCCTATAAGGTTGGGCTGGAGCACATTATTATGTATTCCACCTGTGCCCGTAGGTATGTGGTCCCCAAGGCTTCCTCCATCAGCCTCCATACCTCTTCCCTGAAGAAACAGATTTCAGATGCTGTCATAACTGAGAAACAGTGCAGAGGAAGAATCAGAATGTCTTAATGATCTACTGAAGAAGGGAAGGAAAGCTGCTCTGAGGTAGCTGCTTATAAGTTGGCCCCCAATAACCTCTGCCTCTTGGTATTAATACCCTTATGGAGTCCCTTCCCACATTGTGGCAGGGTTTGTCCATGCAACCAATAGGATATGGCAGAATAGATGTCATTTCTGAGATTAGAGAATTTAAAAATCTGTGGCTTTCATTTTAGGGCCTCTCTCTCTCTCTCTCTCCCCCTCTTGTCACCTCTTCCTGCCCCCCCCACCCCCCCATCACTGTCACTTGCTCTGGGAGGAACCCAGCTGCCATTCCAGACAGTACTCATGCAGCCTATGGAGGGGGCCATGTGCTAGAAACAGAGACCTCTGGTGTATAATCAGGGAGGATCTGAGGCCTGTCAACAACCATGCAAATGACTTTGGAAGAGAATCATCCAGCTGAGATGCCTGTGGCCCTGACAGATAGCTGACTGCAACCTTATAAGAGATGCTGAGCCAGAACCACCTGGCTAAGCTGCTCCTGGATTCTTAACCCTCAGAAACCCTGTGAGATAATAAATGTTTGTTCTTTTAAGCTGTTAAGTTTGGGGTAATTTGTTATGCAGCCATAGATAAGAGAATTTTCTCAGGTTTCTGGCTCGGGTGATAAGATGGATTGTGAGGCTATTAAGCAAGAAAGGAAACTCAAGACGACAAGCAAGGTCACAGGAAGGAGAGTTGCTATTTGCCTGTACAGGGCTTCACACCCTGTGGCAGAGGACACTTGTATGGGCACAGAGATCATGATTTTCTAACTACAAACAGTACTGTGCTCAGCAATGGGACTGAGTGTTAGAAATCAGACCGATCGTGGCGCCTGGGTGGCTTAGTCGGTTAAGCGTCCAACTTTCGCTTAGGTCATGATCTCGCGGTTCGTGGGTTCGAGCCCCGCGTCGGGCTCTGTGCTGACTGCCAGCTCAGAGCCTGGAGACTGTTTCAGTCTGTGACTCCCTCTCTCTCTGACCCTCCCCTGCTCACGCTGTCTCTCTCTCTCTCTCCTAGAAATAAATAAAAACATTAAAAAAAATAAATAATAAATAAAAAATAAAAGAAAAAAAAGAAATCAGACCGATCTTAGAAAACTGAGGAATGATGGGTTTATGAACTGAGTACTGATGCTGCCGGCAGATTTGAGTCTGGGTACCACCCACAAATCAGTGAGTGTGTTTGGGGAGGAAATCCTTCCGTTGGCTGGATTTTTAAAAAGCCTTATCACCGTCCTTTCCTCTCCTGTTCTCTATTATTTCCCCTCTAAATGGTCTAGTTCTAGGTATTTCATTCTAGAGTTCTGTCCTGACCTCCCTGTAATCCTCTTGAAGGCTCTTCCTGTCCTATTGTCCCTGGATTTCCAGACTCTCCCACCAAGGGGATTAGCTACCCAGCCAGGCCCCCGGAAAGTTCTTGCCTCCCACCCCCCACTGTCCTCACAATTCTCTTCTGCAATCTTCTCTTTACATGGTGGGGCATCCTTGCCACTAGAATCTATGTGTTTTAGGGGCACCTGCGTGGCTCAGGCAGTCGAGCGTCCAGCTTCAGCTCATGTCATGACCTCACAGTTTGTGGGATCGAGCCCCAAGTTGGGCTCTGCACTCACAGCACAGAGCCTGCTTGGGATTCCATGTCTCCCTCTCTCTCTGCCCCTTCCCTGCTCTTGCTCTCGCTCGCGCTCTCTCTCTCAAAAATAAGCATTAAAAAAAAATTTTTTTAATCTCTGTGTTTTCTCTCTAACTTTCTGTAGAGGCCACTTTTAGGCAACAGGCTTGAGCAGTGGAATGTAGCAGAAGGCAAAAGGACCCACAGCAACCACCTGGCTAAATACAAACAGGCCCACCAGGCGAAAAACCTCAAAATATCCACAGGCCCTAACTGATGTATGGGCTACTTACAACCAGGAACAGGTACCCAAAAAAGGGAAAATTCCATATGTCTCCATACCTCTCACTTTCCCCCTTAAAATACAGCCCCCACCCACAGCCTTGATGCAGAGAGTCTCTCCTCTGCTGTCCTGCCTTCGGCTCCCTTGCAGTGTATTCAATAAACTTCTATCTCCTTTGTTCTGCCTTAGGTGAATTCTTTCACTGCCCATGCCACCTGCCCTCACCAGTCGAGACACCCCACATTTGAGGACCCCCCCATCTGACTGGGAGAAACACCACACTTTCCCCTTGGTCTCCAGAGGTGTAACTCTGAAAGTGTAAAAGCCTCATCGATAAATATAGCCACGTCTGATAGAAGACTCCAATGTTTTCTTATTGGAATGCTTTCACTAATAGGAAAATAATCACCAAAGAGGGAGGTCCTAGGCAAAATTTCTTGAAAGCAAAGACTATCTTCGTGCTCCCAGGCTCCTCCTTTCTTAGCCTTTTCTTCTTTCTCAGTTGTAGCCTCTCTCCTTCCTTCCCAATATGCCCAAATCAAGCACCAGGGACTTTATTAAGCAATGACCCTTAAAGCTTTTACAACCTGGTATCCTTATATGCATCGCATGTCCTAGTGCAAATATCTAATACAATTTAAAGTTAAGTAACCATATTTTAACAGAGATGAAAACTTGAACCTCTGGATAAAACTCTAGTGGTGGAATTTGGGGTATCCAACAGAAAGTGGAGAATGGCTTCACTGAATCATGAAAATCTTACTCCCCACCTGGTGATTCAAAAGTAAAGATGGCTCCCATCATGTACACCTACAAACAAGAACTACAGAGGGCTGATTTCCTGTTCCCCACCCCTGGTGCCCCAAGAGGGGAGGAAAATCTATGTGCATTTATAAACATGCTCTGCAACTATCTGGATGTGTAATCACTGAAATAAATGCAGCTGTGTTTATTCAACATGCACAGCCTTGCACCTCGGCCATGTTGCTAAAACGCTCATGGGACAGATGTGCAGGCGCCAGCCTCCAATGCTTAGAACTTCATTATTTCCAGACTGAATAATTCCTTCTAGCATGCATAGGAAAATTCTCCCAGACCAGGGCTCATCCCATATGCCCTGGGATAGACACCCAATGAAAGACTTCCTGAAGAGCTCAGTTAACTGCCTAGGAGTTGTAGGGGTGAGGAGGAGGACACTGAAAATCAGAAAAGAACAGGGTAAAACAGTATGAGAGCAGCCCCATGACTTGCTACCATTAAAGATCTTCTAAGTTGTGGGGCGCCTGGGTAGCTCAGTTGGTTAGGCGTCTGACTTCGGCTCAGGTCATTACCTCATGGTATGTGGATTTGAGCCCTGTGCTGGGCTCCATGCTGACTGCTCAGAGCCTGGAGCCTGCTTCAGATTCTGTGTCTCTCTCTCTCTGCACCTCCCCCCACCTCATGCTCTGAAACTCTCTGTCTCTCAAAAATAAATAAATGTTAAAAAAAAAAAAAAAAAGAACTTCTAAGTTGAGTAAGAACTTGGCAGAATGGCTACTACTTCAGTTTGACACATGTTTGTGTGTTCGTGGAGTGGTCAAACAAGATGAGACACAATAACTATGCTGCTATGGGCTGAATGTGTCCCCTCAAATTCCTATGTTGAAATCCTAATGCCCAATGTGATTGATGGGATTACAAGTCAGGGCCTTTGGGAGGTGCTTAGGTCACATGAGGACAAGAATCTCATGAATGAGATTGATACCTTTAGCTCCTTAGCCCCTTCCCCCATGTGAGAACACAGCCAGAAATCAGCAGACTGCAACCCAGAAGAGGGCCTTCATCAAAACCTGACCATGCTGGCACCCTGATCTTGGACTTCCAGCCTCCAGAACAGTAAGAAATAAATTTGTGGCATCTTGTTATAGTAACCCAATGGACTATGACCTATGCTTTCTAAGGTAAGAGGTAGGTGAACACTCCCATGCTTGCTCGTTTTCTTAAGGAACCATCTTAGAGATAGAAGATAAACTTCTAGACAGAAGGAAAACTTGCAGAGGATTGATTCAAACCATATATTTTCTCTTTCTTCATGTGATGACTATATGTATTTGTCTTTTTGCAGTCGGTGTGCAGGGGGTTATTCTTAGTTTAAATAACATTTCAAATTCCACCACTTTCCATAAAATGACCTGTTTTCAGAGACTTGGTACCACCATTCAGTGACTGGGGAGAGGGCTGCTTCAGAAGTGAGCAGGAGGTGATGAGGCTGAAGCTGCCACAGGTGTGGCTTCTTGGGGTGTTTTCCCATGAGATACTGATCTGGTCACTGGAGGCCAGAGGGCCACAGATGTAACAGTCCTGGTGGATCAGATTCTTTCATAAGCTTGCCAGGGTGACAAAGTCTTCAGGCCTCTCCCAATTCCTTACCATCTCTTCCCCTTCTGGCACCTGATCTTTTTTTAAGACTCTATGTTCTCCTTAAAACCAAGTTATAGGCAAGCAACCCTCTTGTTTTCTTGTACCACAAAAAACAAGAGCCAGACTACTAAAATAGGAAATGTCAACTATGACTCATTCTCTCCCCCCGACTCTACACACACACCTTCCTCATTATCTTCTCCTTCATGGCACACTTACTGAAACCAGGATCCATCAATCATACTGGACATGTGGCAGGTGGAAGGATAATGCTACTTTGACTCAGATTTTGTGTACAAAATGAAACTGGACCAAATGGAAGTGACTTTGAGTCAGAGATTCACCACTTTTCAGTACAAGTGTTTTGGGTGCAAAATAGGCAAGTTGTTTATAAAGGAAAAGACAGTATTTCTCATCCAGAAGTCTCATCTGGAGATACTAGGATGAAATCTCTTTTTAACATATGAGAAAATTAAGCTCCAGAGAAGTAAAATGCCTTATGTGAAGTCACACAGCTAATGGGCAGCATGGCTCAGATAAGTCCTCAGGTCTCCTGGCTCTCACTTTCTAGCTTCTTTCTAACAGACTATGCTCTTTGGCTATAGGTCATTGTGATTTGTTATTTTCTGTTGACGTTTGGTTATTTAGGGTTTTTCTGTTTGGTTGGTCATTTGGGTTAACTTGTGTAAATTAAGACAGTCCATCATGGCCTTTTCTCCTGGGATTCCGGGAAACAGAGGAAGATCTAGAATGTCAGCAAGAGGAGAAAGAGGCTAAAGTGGAACGCCTGCAAACATTTTCAAGCTTGGGACTATCATCTCCTCTTACAATGATATCACAGCATTAATGTGCATCTCCGCTTTAGGCCTCATGAATTTTGTACTGGTTTCTTGAAGCAAGCAAGAAAAAAAGGGAATAACTGTAGAAATGTTCCTTTTAGACCTGAACTCTCTTCCAAAAGACCTTCCGCTCACTTCTCTTAAATCTTTCCTTTATAGTGAGATATTAAACAACGAAACTACTTTAGTGCGGGGGTGGGGTGGGGGGGAACATGTTTTAACATCTGGTTTTGATATCAAACTAAAAATACTCCAAAAGTCTACATCTTCCTCGGTCCAATAGCTAAATAATAAACATAATAGAAAAAAATTATTCTCTTTAGTATCTTGCCAACTTCATTCTGGTCTTGTCTAAAACAACATCATCATGATGTAAGGAATTAAAACTTTTTATATTACAGTGTATTTTCCTAATCAATTTCCTTATCTTTAACAATAATACAAGTAAGTGAGGTTTAAAAATAAATTTCCTATATTTAACTGAATTTCCACTCAACTCATGTTCAGTGATGTCATCAGCTTAAAACCAGATTATCTGCACCACTTGGCTGGTTCCACAACTATTATAATGATCCTAAGGGAAAAGGGAATAGGTTACCAGAGAGAATGCTTTGGTTTTAAATAAACTTTTATTCAGTGGAAAAGAAAAGTAAATGGAAACATACATAAACTTTGAATTAAAGATTTCCATTTCTTTTTTTTCCTTAAATTTATTTATTTTGAGACACAGAGAGTGCAGTGGGGGAGGGACAGAGAAAGAGGGAAAATCTCAAGCAGGCTCCACATTATCAGCAAAGAGCCCATGTGGGGCTTGAACTCAAGAAATTGTGAGATCATGACCTGAGCTGAAATCAGGAGTCAGATGCTTAACCGAAAGAGCCACCTAGGCACCCCTTCTTTTTTTTTAAAATTTTTTTTCTTTTTGAGAGAGAGAGAGAGAGAGAGAGAGAGAGAATCTTAAGCAGACTCAGGGCTTGACCTCACAACCATTAGATCATGACCTGAGCTGAAATCAAGAGTCTGACAACCAACTGATCCACCCAGGCGCCCCTAAAGATTTTCATTTCTAAAAGTTTTTTCTTAGGTACTAAGAATCTAGAACCAAAAAGATATTAAATCCTTTTCCTTCCCAAATTAACAACTCCTTAACACATTCTTAACTCGGTCCCTGTTCTCAAATAGTTCTTCAAAATATTTTTAGAGGGCACCCACACTCACACTACACAAAGTAAAGAGGGTTTTCAGGGAAGCGTGTTGTATCGGATTGTTATGTACATGTTTGTTTCGGCAGTCCTTTTTTTTTCTTGGAAAATGTTAGTATTTATTTATTTTTGAGAGAGAGACAG
This sequence comes from Crocuta crocuta, assembly GCF_008692635.1. Lineage (NCBI taxonomy): Eukaryota > Metazoa > Chordata > Mammalia > Carnivora > Hyaenidae > Crocuta > Crocuta crocuta. The sequence continues at coordinate 5,703,390 of NW_027551560.1, read as the reverse complement.
AATGCAGATGAGGAAGGAAAAGAGAGGGAGAGACACATAATCCAAAGCAGACTCCAAGCTCTGAGCTTGGAGCTCCACAGCTTGGAGCTGTCAGCACAGAGCCTGACATGGGGCTTGAACCCACAAACCATGAGATCGTGACCTGAGTCCAAGTCAGCTTAACTGACTTGACTAAGCTTAACGCTTAACTGACGGAGCCACCCAGGTGCCCCTCAGCAGTCCTTTTTAAATGTCATCCGTAAAGACTGAGGTGAGAAAGAGCATTCCAGTTCAAGAACTTCCATAATCCCACAATGGTTAAACCAAGGTAGGAAACTGTAGCTATTATACTACCAGATATCCCACTTTATTTTTTTTTTAATTTTCTTTAACGTGTATTCATTTTTGAGAGAGACAGAGCGCGAGTGACCGAGCATGGGTGGGGGAAGGATAGAGAGAGACACACAGAATCTGAAGCAGGCTCCAGGCTATGAGCTGTCAGCAGAAAGCCTGATGTGGAACTCAAACTCACGAACCATGAGATCATGACCTGAGCTGAAGACGTTAATCGACGAAGCCACACAAGCACCCCCAGATATCTCACTTTAGAACTAGAATAATAACGGGGGAAAAGAAATTACTGACAATTATTGGAAGAAATACTCTATTATAGCTTCAAATATATTTTCAGTTCCCCAGAAAACATGGTCACTTGATAAAAATGAAAGATGATGACTGCTTTCCAAATTTGAGGTTTATTTGTTTTAATAAACATTATTTTAGATCAGGTTTAGATTTATTTTTAAAAGTGCAAAGATAATACACAGATTTCCCATTTACCCCCTACTCACTTTTATTAACATCTTCCATTAGCATATTTGTCACAACTGATAAACCAATATTGATATGTTATTAACTAAAGTCTATATTTTATTCAGATTTCCTTGGTTCTCCCTAATGTCCTTTTTCTGTTCCAGTATACACTATTTTTATCTCCTTCTTGTCTCCTTTGGCTTCTCTTGACTGTGACAGTTTCTTAAGGTGTTCTTTGTTTATGTTGGCCTTGAGAGTTTTGAGGAGTACTGGTCAGGTATTTTTTGAATGTCCCTCAACTGGGATTTATCTGATGTTTTTCTCTTGGTTACATTGGGGTGATGGGTTTGGGGGGAGGACAATCAGAAAGATGTCCTTTAATCACATCATACCAAGGGTACACACTATCAACATGACTCATCACTTTGACATTAATTTTGACCTCCTCACTGAGGAGTCTTATTTGTCAGGTTTTTCTAATGTAAAGTTACTCATTTTTCTTAGTCTATACATAGTAAGGGGTAAGGAGTTATGTTCCATCTCCTTGAGGATACAGTATCTACATAAGTTGGACAACTTCTATACCTTAGATTTGTCTGTTCTCCTCCATTTGTTTATTCAAATGTTTATGTCAATGTGAACTCATGAATGTTTATCTTATACTTTAGGTCACCATCCAAAACTATTTTGCATTGCTGCTCAGCTTTGGCCAGTAGGAGTTCTTTCAGATAGTTCCTTAGACCTTGGGCATACACCCGCAATTGCAGGCTACTGTTGCTGCTGTTTGAGCACTTCCTTATTTTCTGGCACTATCAGACATCCCAGGCCCATCTTGTCTATTTCCTCCAGCCCTAGCCATTCCTCCAAAAAGCCCTGGTTTCCTTACCGGAGAATGGTAAAAACCAAGATCCAGGCACTGTGCTTCTAGACCCTCTTGGCTGACAAGCAAGGAAATTTATGCTTGCATGCTAACCCTTGGAAAACACCTATTTATAATTACAGTATTTCTATATATAATCACCCGTATCCATCTTAAGCCAAACATAAGTTTATAATGATGTCTCCAATTCTAATCTATCACCACATAGATCATTCTAGCAACCTCCCCTTACTCTTACAACCTCCCACTTCACATACTTGACTTAATTGCTCAATTCCAGTAGACATGTATAGTGGTCCTGGACTTGTTAACCTGTACCCCCATGGGAAATACCTTAATCAACTACAGCACAGTATTGAGGTGCAGTGCCTCTTGCCTTTAGTCTTACAGATTCCACTCGTTTCCAAAATGACTGGTTAGCACCTTCTCCCCCAACTCCTGTCAGTGAGGTTGTTTCATACATTTTTAATACAGTTAGGCTGTTTGGTGACAATTTGCATTCCATCCTGGGATCCTCTGATCTCCTAAATGATTATTTATTTATATATTACCAAACTAAATAATTTAAGTTTTATTTTCAACATGGGGCAGGGGAAGGGTGGCAAGGGGAGAAGCTACTGATGGAACTCGAAAGAGAAGGTAACAATTTAGAGATTTTCTTAAGTTTTGGTCTAATATCTGCTTAAAAATAGAAATTTATTGGGGCGCTTGGGTGGCTCAGTCAATTAAGTGTCCAACTTCAGCTCAGGTCACAATCTCACGGTTCATGGGTTCAAGCCCCGTGTCGGGCTCTATGCTGACAGCTAGCTCAGAGCCTGGAGCCTGCCTCAGATTCTGTGTCTCCCTCTCTCTGACCCTCCCCTGCTCACATTGTCTCTCTCTCTCAGAAATAAATAAAAAACAATTAAAAAAAAAACTTTTTAAAATATAAATTTATTGAAAGCTGATGTAATTATTTTTTAAATATATTGAAATCTTTGTATGTGAAAATGAACATGGTAAAGGTCAAAAGTAAGAAAGATAGTTCCCTCTTATGTTTGAAACATGGGTTTTTCTAGGCGCTTTCGGTAACTTTATTCAATTTTCTTAATTATAAAATGAGAATAAAACACTTCTTATCCAGGACTAAGAATTTATGGTAGGTATGCAAATAGTATTCTGCCACTCAAGGATAAAATGTTAGTTGTAATAAATGCAGACTCTATGCCTTGGAGAAAATAAGCTCTACTCAATTATATTTTTCACACAATAGTGAAATTTTATATTTTCACACAATTATATTCATAAACCCTAGTAACCTTGATGATTATTATCTGCACTTAACACTCAGGAAGTTTTTCCGTCTAGCAACCTGGGATCCTTAGGCATTTTAAAGTCCTTAAACTATCCACAGTTAACAATATATACCAAGATTTATTCTTAAGCATGTGGGAGAGTTTAAAAAGATTTAGTGGCCATAAACTACCCCCAAAAAAGACAAAAGGGAGAGGAAACATCTTTTGAGGATTTCTTTTTTAAAATTAAATTTATTATCCTTGTAAGGCTGCATAAATGCCACTTATTTACTAACAAATAATCATAAACTTCCAAGGATACAGTTTAAACTCCTGCTATGATCATGCATTTTATTGAACTATCAGAAAAGGAAATAGTACAAGTAAATTTGCCAAGACAACCTTTACAGGAACAAGATGTGCCCAAGCACCCCTTCAGTTCCTTTACAGAAAGTAGCATTTATCCATAACTCATTCCTACTCAACACCTGACATGGAATGTAATTCACAAATCTAATCTCTTTCTGTGTAGTGAGCACTGAGAAGGAAGCCATGTGTGAGGCCATTAATGAGTATGTTTTCCAATTACTGTTAATAGATTCTTCTTCCCCATTATTCTAATTCAAAAATGAAATATGTAGGAGTATTAAAAACTGATTTCCTAAGTATTCAGAGACCATATGTTGTTAAATCTCACTAAAAACTCTATCCTTAATCATTTCAAAAAATTTTAAAGATACAATTAGAACACCTGTTTCTTTGAGTCTGGGTGGCTCAGTCAGTTAAGCATCCAGCTCTTGATTTCGCCTCAAGTCATGATCTCAGTTTGTGAGACTGAGCCTTGAGTTGGGCTCTACACTGACAGCATAGAACCTGCTTGGTGTTCTTTCTCTCTCTCCCTCCCTGCTCCTCCTCTGCTGGCTCTCTCCCTGTGTCTCAAAATAAATAAATAAACTTAAAAAAAAAGAAAAAGAACACCTGTTTGTTTCCCAAGAATATCCAATTAAGTTATTTTATACATAAATCAGTATGCTTTTGTACTAGTGTAAGTTTGTACCAACCCTGCAATTTCCCAAAGGCTGCCTCAGACTCCAACAAAAATCAGACAAGAAGAGAACTCATTGTGAGATGGCTGGGAGACCAGAGCAGAGAGGTAAGACTGGAGGCAAGGAACAGAATAATTAGAGTTCCAAATGAAAGTGATGCTTAAAAAAAAAAAAAAAAAAAACAAAACTAAAGGTTTTGGGGGGAAGGGAGTTAGGGAAGAGATCTAAGCAATTTCAGGAGACCACCACTTCCATCAAGGGAGTCTGATGCTATAAAAGGCGGCACTCAAAACAAGATCATTGAGATCAGCATTACTATCGATGTACAGTACATTAGCACAAAGAAATAGGTAAAATAATGAGGAATCAATAAAGTTTAATTTAAAAATTCTCAAATTCTAAAAACCTCAAACAACTTTGGGAGGAAGGGCAAGAAGAACAGAACAAATGGCTGCCTCAACACGTGCCCTGGAAATCGATGCTTCATCAATTCCTTCTCTCCACATGGAACACCCAGAGGCTCCTGGTGTCAAATATGAAGAATGGGCACCAAAGGATCAAGTGTGCAGTCTCCGCAGGACTACCACACCCCTCAGAACCATTCCTGTGTTGTGGGGGTTCACGCTATATGACATCTGACAGAGTCCAGAGAGGCACCACTGCCAAGAGACAGGTATAGTAGGAAAGTCTCCAAGCTGAGCTGGCGTTGTTTGGAAGCACTTTAGCAGGCTTCACACCGACACAACTTGGCGGCAGTTTTTTCCCTTAGGGGGAGGTTCTGAAGGAACTCTGAGAAAGTATTTGCTGAGAGACACATATCACTTCTGAGAAAGTATTTGCTGAGAGACACATATCACTTCTATCTACAGCACTGAAGTTGCCAGCAGAGATCCCAACAGAGCTAGGCTCTGGGATTTAATCATTAGGCTTGCCTTTCAATCTCCTAACTCAGAAATACAGGGGCTTAATAAAGTAATCTTTTCATCCTGACTTAAGGGAAATAATCCCATTAAGAGTTGAGCATGCCTGGGAATTTACCTGCTTCACCATGGGTCTAGGGATTTAAGGCTAGATGGGTAATGCCACAGAATAAAGAGCATCTTTGCAGAGACTGAGAATGGCCCTGCAAAGGCTCCTCTCCCCGTGTAAGATGAATGGGCAGGGGGCTGTGGGGTGCCCAGATAACCTACCTGCCGCTCTGGTCTGAGGTCCATGTAACTGATCGCCCCTGGGGTTTGGTGCTGTACCGTATCCTTATGGCATGAGGAAAGTCAATAGCTGTCTGAGCCCCTGTCTTCCTGATCTGTAAGCTCCAAGTGTCAGTGTCAAACAGGAGTTCCCCACAGCCAGGAGCCTGGCTGCAACGAGCATAATAGTCTAACTGCTCCCTCCAACGATCTGCAGGCAGAGTCACAAGTTCACATACAATCTGATTCCTGAGCTCCTCAGAAACAACTGTGAGCTTGCGAGACCTTGTAAATTTTTCAATACCTGGCACAGCAGCAACATCCACCTCCTCAACCTTTAACACAGATAAATCACAGCAGTCCAACACTAGCAAAAAATCCTCACTCCCATGATTCCCTGTGTCACAGCAGTACTTTGAGCTAGAAATCCCAGAAGCCTGTTGCTGGTTGTCATGGTTACCATCTTTACCAGAAGTATCTTTTTCACCTTTACCACAGATTGTAAAATCATTATATCTTGTTTTAGAGGAGAAGGTCCTTGTATCAGTCACAGGACTATGGCAGGGTTCAGGCGTCCTAAATCTGCAGGCTTTGTCTGACTCTGATTGGCAGGTTTCCTTGGTGGACCCACTCTGTTTCTTGAATCTGTTTCCAGACTCAAAGAAAAGCACTATGGTGCCCTCGATGATTTGACTTTCAAAATCCACATCTAAATCCAGTACATAGTGCTTCACAAGTATGTGGCTGGTGTTGGCCATGAGAGGCAGGTCATCCCGGGAAGGGTCCAACTTTATGTCCATGGTGCTGATTGTTGTTCCAGAGCTTTGTTAAAATCTCAGAAAGGGCTTCCTATCTGCCTTAATCTTCCAGAATCATAAATGGCCGCTTACCAAAAAAACAGCTGATGTCACAATTATGGTTCTTTCAGTCCCCTGGCAAAGAAGAAAAACACCATTAGACAAAATTCCAAACAAGACCCTAAATGTTCCTACAACCACTGCTTCAGCAAACTGACTCCCTCCTTAAATAATCCCCCAGTGTGGTAGAAGCTCATGGCTAGAAGGCAGAGTAATCTTTCTGACTGACATCAAAGAAAGCTGCATTATGGGTTTCTAAAAATATTTCAATTACCAATGGAATGAAAGGGGCCTCCACAAAGCCTGAAGATTCTTGCTCTTAACTAGAACAGTCCTTGTTTTGGGAAAGAGCAATTGTTATGCAAAAGCATAACTGAGCATCACCGTGCCTCTTGTTTTAAAAGATATTAAATGCATCATTTCTAATTTTGTGCATCAAAGATAAGTGATTGTTTCTCTACTGTGATTCTAAGTAACAAATGTGAACGAAGGCTAAATGGCCTCATACGTTTTATTCTTTGAGAGTAATAATTTAATACATAAAATGTAACTCCAGGGATTAATGTACTTTTCACATTAGGCCTGCTCTCATATCAGCACTTCCAGTAAATTACAGGAAAATGAGCCAATTTACCAGGAGTGCATTCTAAGTATTCCTTTGAGATTGTTCATGGAGATTTTTCAAATTTATAGTTAAATACTCAAGGTATATCATTACATCTTAATAGCTGAAAAGCCATTAACATTCTGGATAATAGCCTTCTTGTGGCAAACAAAAAGGTCTTCTCATTTGAAAAAAAAAATAGTATGCAAATATCTATAAAAGGAAAAAGAGAAATTAAAATGTAGAAACAGATGTTATAATAAAATGCCCAAGTTCTTCATAAAAGTTCTGAATCAAAATGTATTATTTTATAATAGCAATCCAACTAAAAGAAAAATTATTTGAAATTATTTCAATCCCTGTTGTGTACCTAATTTCTTTCAGCATATGCTGTTCCTTTTTATTCTTTTACCAAAAATGAAAAAGGGGGATAGAAATAACAACTTTGACAGAGTAGATATATTTAAAGTAATTTTTTTATTTCTAAATATGAGGAGGTAGTCTTGTATCAACTACAGAACAATATCACTTGCTTGACTTTTCAAGTAAAACTAAACCCTCCCTTTTTATTCTGTTTAACTCCTCCTCACTTCACCTCAGATTTTATCTGCCTATCTGCTAGACTCTTACTTCCTTTCCTTCTAGAATCCCATTCCAGAAATCAAACCTATTGAATTTTCATTTTCTACCTTTTCACAGGCTACCTCCTCAGGAAAAACCTTACCTACCCTAAGCAGGGAGGAAAAAACCTGGCTTCCTGCATCCTTGTCCAGTCTGGTTTCAAGTAGCTCACTTCGGTAGCACATATACCAACCTGGTTTCAAGCTACTTTCCCAGCGGAGACCATACTCCCTTTGCATCCTTGTCCTCTATCCAAAGGGTCTGCTCAACAGTCTGCTCCCTAAAGATGACCTGACCCCACGCCTCCATGCTCTTTGGACTAGGCAGTGTGCCATACCTGGAGTGTTCCAATAGCCACCTGCCAAATTCTATTCTTTCTCCACACCCAGTTCAAGTGCAATCACCTCCCAAAATCCTTCCTTACTCTCTATTCTTGCACCCTTCATCAAACTGTATGTGGGAATATACAGTTTAACTTTAAAAGTAATAGGAACTGAGAGAAATCAGGGATGCAAAGAATATCTTGAGATTACTTTATAAAGAAGCTGGCACTCCCCTGGGCTCTAGAAGAATCAATAGGCAAAGGGAGGAAGGCAGAGCGTTTTCTTTTCTGCATGAAAGCAATTGAACTTGTCACGTAAAGAATAATTCATTGTCTAACCCTAAAAGATCCTTTCACTTACTTGTAAAAATTAATATAATAATTTAAGAATAAACTGTATACTATACAGCAGTTGTCACCACTTTTGTCCCTCGTGGCAGATAACAAGGCGGCCTGAAAGCCCCATCTATCCAAGCCTGTTAACATCACCTTGTCACCCTAACTGGAATCGTTTGCTTCTTTCCATGGATTCTTGAATACCCTCCCCATAGCTGCAGTTCTAAATCTTTTCTTCTTTTAACTTTCCAGTTCCATGCCTGCTGACTCATTCTCAGCTGATTGGCCTCCTCCTTTACTGAGATGATTTTGAATCTCTGAAACTCCCTCATGGCTCAAGTATCTGTTTTTCTTCACAACTATTGCTTTTTTTTTTTTTAATTCAAAGAAAACAATATCCCTTCTCCCCAAAGCTAATTCCTTTACCCTTGAATCCTAGCTTCTAGGGTCTGAAAGAGCCAAATGAATAGCACTCTTCTTGCCCACCCAAATTCTGAACACAGTAAAATATAAGATGAGGATATGGCAGAGGGATATCAAAATATCACCATTACTGATGAAGGCTAAACTGGAGAATATGGCTTAGTGTGGGAGCCGAAGGTACCTGAAAATGGAATCCCAAATTCAACAGATTTACCCACTGGGTCACAGGAAACAATGGATCAGGTCAAAGCTCCCAGAAAAGGTCTCCTCTCCAGGTAAGAATTAGGGCCTGGAGAAGTAAGGAGAATAGCCCTCCGAGGTCAGGACTGCTGGGCCAAAAGCAAAAGGGAGGGACTCAAAGGAGCAGAACAGGCTCAATTCTTCTTCCCACTCCACCTCACTTAGGGGAGAAGGAGTAAAGCAATCAGGAATGCACGGTAATTAAGCACCCTTCAGAAGACAAGAAACATCAGAAAGAAGCTTTCCCTCGAACTTTATCTCCTCCTGCTAATTTGGAATCTTGTTGCATTTGACAAAAAATGTTTTTCTCTTGCCAACATTTTCTTCCTCTCCATGTTACCATCCTATTCCCAATGTTTCAAACAGTCCCAGGGGCTGCCATCTTCAAAAACAAACATTGCAATATATCTATATCAAGGCATTAAGTTGTACACCTTAACCTAATACGTTATATGTATCAATTACATCTCAATTAAACTGGAAAAAAAATAAAACCAAACAAAAACATTTGACCCTGCTGCTGCCTATGTTAAATAGTTTTTATTTCTTTGCATTCTGGAGCTGACAGATTCCTTAGGGCTCACTTAGTGCAACTCTCTAGTTCTACAAATCATGACAATGAGGCCCAGAGAGGTAAAGCAATGTGTCAAGGTCACTCATTTCTGATGCTTTTCTCCTTGCCAATTCTTTCCCTTGGAATTCTCATCCTCCAGCTCTTGTGGCCATTTCCTTTATATTGTCCAAGACATAAATCAAATGTCACTTCCTAAGACTGTCTTCTATATTCCCATGCTCCCTTTCCTATCCTCTTCAAGTCATATGGACTAGATTCAATCATAATGTAATAGCTTTGTGGGGAAAAGGAGAATTTTTTGGCTAGCCCCAGAAGATTCAGAAGATCATGGTTACCTCTGCATGGTTTCCAACCTAAGTTGTATACAATATGTAAGTCTGTTAAACTCGTTGCTTATTATACCTATTTCCTCCTTGCCTTGGATTCTTAGATGACCTGAATTTCCTTTCTCGACAAGTACATAACTCTCACTGACGTCAATCAGGGTCACAGCCCCAAGTTTAGGGAAGAATTGAACTAACTGTGGTTGCAAACACATGTACATGGCCACCTTGTAAGGCCTCTCTCAGCAAATAGTAACCATATTTCTAAGCAGTCTGTTGACTTCAGCACATTTTGCTATTATTGTGCTCCAATTTAAAATGCCAGGCTGTCTCACTGAAGCATTTTTCCATTCTCTGTCATAAGCCATAACATATAAAATTCCCCCCTTTATCAAACCCAATGGTTAGTTTCCAGTGGCTAACCACTGCTGCCTCTAAAATAAGTGTACTGCGTAGTGTGTATTTTAAATGCTTAAATGATTGTCTCAGCAACACCATTAAAGGCTTCAAAAGGATTAACGTACAGCAATATTTTTCTTGAGAAAGGCAGGAGGAGGGGGCAAAAGAGAAGATCAAATACTAAACAGAGTTATGGCACACTGAAGAAACTGCCCTGCCACTTTCACTCACCCAACCAGAAATGCACACACCTACAAATGTGTAAAATAACCTCTCTAGAGCCATTCCAGATACCTCTAAAGAAAATAATTTCACTCTCCTTTCAAGTTACAAAGCCACATGCATCATTCTTATGACCCTTCCCTTATCCTGCTTCATTTTGCAGTAACCTCTACCTTCCATGGTCTATAGACAACTAGGAGTTCCTGATTCATCTTTGTGTGCATGACCACGTTGAGTAGAACATCTTAGACACAGTAGATTCTCAGCAAATATCTGTGGAATTGACATCTGAGAACATCTGTAATTTAAAAGTCTGGTTATCTACAGAGCAGGGATTCTGGCTTGCATAGGTTCTAGTAGAAAGTTATAGCTTAACAAACACCTTCCTCCAAATGACTCTCAATTTTTCTTCTCATGATATACCTATCCCTCTTTATGCCACATCTCTTTTCTTGTAAGCAACTCAAGGGAAAAGGAGAAATTTACTACATACTACTGAGCACACTGAGTATTTCCAAAATATTTCATTCTACAGACTACTTGTTCAGAGGAAGATAGCTTCCTGCTATTCCAAGTGTATTCCTTCTGTAGAATACAGTGATTGCTCTTGATGACAGCCAGTTTGCTTGAAGTATACTGTTTCTGGGCACAGTTCCTCAGACACTCAAATGCATATAATCATAGGAACATAGCTTATTGCTGTGAAATTCAATAAAATAATTTCAGAATTAGAAGGAATCTTAGAAGTACAAATGTATTATTTTGTATTTAGAAATGTCACACTGACATATTACTCTGTATGTAACTTATTTCTTTCACTCAGTGGTTTTGAAATACAGCCATGTAGATGCACATAAATCTGGCTCATTTCTTGTAACTGCTGCTTAGTGTTCCTATACGAATATTCTCAATTTATCTACACATTTCCCTACTGATACTTAAATCCTTTTAAATTTGTCATTATTACACACCATGCTACAATGAACATCCTTATATATGTCTCCTAGTGCAAGTGTTCCCTGGGTGAAACACCTAGAAATTTCATTTGGCCTCAGATTAGTAATGCCACACCTGCTTTCTTTTGGTCTTTTTTTTTCTTGATATATCTTTTCTGTCCCTTTATTTTTATCATTAATTATTTTGGCTTGTTTTGCCTTGGATATCCTTTTAAAGCAATAGTTGGCTATATTTAAAAAATATAATTATCATTTTTAATAACTGAGGTTAATTTACTTACATTTATCATGATTACTGCCATAACGGCACCGATCTCATCTCAGCCAATTTATTTTGTGTTTTCTATTTACCATGATTTTGTTTGCTACTTACCTTTTATTTTTCTGCTTTTTGCTGCATTTTTCTGAAATGTTTTTCCCTTTCCTGTTTCATAAGTTATACAATCTATCTTTTTTTTTTTATTTATTTTTGAGACAGAGAGAGACAGAGCACAAGCAGGGGAGGGGCAGAGACAGAGGGAGACACAGAATCTGAAACAGGCTCCAGGCTCTGAGCTGTCAGCACAGAACCCAATGAGGGGCTCAAACCCATGAACAGCAAGATCATAACCTGAGCTGAAGTCAGACACTTAACCGACTGAGCCACACAGGCGCCCCTACAATCTACTTCTTTAACATGCCTACTTTACCTACTTAAACTTAATCTCTAGTATTCTTCTAAATAATAAAAAGACCCTAGAAAGTTTTATCCTCAGTCTCTCCTCTTCCCAACTCTCTATCAGCTTTCACATTATTGTTGCTAATGTCTTAATATCACATTGTGGGGTTTTTTTTAAGTTTATTTATTTTGAGAGAGAGAAAGAGAGCTTGCACATGCACACATGTGAGAGTAGGGGAGAAGCAGAGGGAGAGGGAGAAGGGGAAAGAAAATATCACGCAGCCTCTGCATTGTGAGCGAGTGCAGAGCCCGACATTGGGTTCGAACCCACGAACCACAAGATCATGACTTTAGCTTAAGTCAAGAGGCAGACACTTAACCAAATGAGCCACCCAGGTGAACCAATATCACATCTTTAACAACCCTTATCCAACTTTCAAAAAAAAAAAGTTAATACTTACCTGTATTTGCTTACTAGCTTCCTTACTCATGACTGATTCACACATTCCATTTGCCTTATCAGGGTTCAATTTTGTCCCAGTTACTACTGCTACCTAACAAATTAACCCAAGACTTTGTGGCTTCAAAAAGCAACCATCTGATTCTGTTCTGTGGGTCAGGGATTTGGGTAGCATTCAATGGACCACTTTCTGCATCTTATGAATATGACTATGACACTCAGTGGTAAGAGGACGGCTCATCTGGGGGTTCTGATGATCAGGAGTAGCCATACAAAGCCTGTCTTATATAGAGGTCTCAGAAGAGTTGGACAACTTACATGGCAACTGGTGGACCTAAGAGCAAGTGTCCCAAAGGACCAGTTGGAAGCTGAATGACCTTTTCTTACCTAGCCTCAAAAGTCAATGTGGTATCACTCCCACTACATCCTATTGGTTTCAAAACAGTTGTATAGCTAAGCTAGTCCAGATTCAAGGAGAGTGAACTCAACTTCACATCTTGATGGGAGAGTGGCTAGGTCACACTGCAGAGTGGCCTAGTAGATACTGTTATGGCCATTTTGGGAAAATACACTCTGCCACAATTTCCTTTTTACTTAAGTATATCTTTGGTAATTCTTCCAGGACTCCATGAATAGTAAACTCTTTCAACAACTGTATGTTTGAAAATGTCATTATTATATCCTCACTATTGAATGATAACTTAATTAAGTGTAGATTTTAGGCTGATAGTTATTTTCACTTAGCACTCTGAACAGATTACTCTACTATATTCTACATCTCTTTTTCCTGATAAGCAGTTTGATATTAATATGCATTTCTTGATATGTATCTGTTTTTTCTCCCTAGTAGCTTTTATACTTTTTCATTACCTTTGATGTTCTATTATCTCACTTGATGTATCTAAATGTGGATTTATTTTATATGGCTTGCTCAAGATTCAGTGTGCTCCTTTAGTCTGAGGAGTTCCTTCCATGTACAACCCCAAGTAGACAGAAAATTTCCTTGCCTCTCTATTGAGACAGTGTAATGGAATTTTCTTTCTCCATTTGCCCCTTCATGGCTTCTGGCTTTATACAGGTAGCTCAGTTTCAGTTCTCCACAGGTACTAGGTCTATGGCCAGGCACCTCTTCCTTGATAAATATCAGGACCCAACTCTCTACCTACTAAGCCTACATTTTGCCTCTCCATTTCGGTTAACTAGGATAACTCTTTCTTAGTTGAGAATCTGTGTGTGTGTGTGTGTATGTGTGTATATATTGTTATACTTTATCTAGCACTTCTAAATACTTGGTAAGTTTTTTGTTTGTTTGTTTGTTTTTAAGTAGGCTCCACACCCAGCATGAAGCTCAACATGGAGCTTGAACTCATGACCCTGAGATCAAGACCTGAGCTGACATAGAGATGACTCTCTTAACCAACTAAGCCACTCAGACACCCCTAACATTTCTAAATACTTGAAGGGGGGGTATATTTCTTTATAATTCAGTTAACCATACTGACCAGAAGCCCATGACCTCCACTTTATCAATTAAATGGTCCACACCCAAAAGTCCCCTGGTTTAAGAAGTTTTCATGCAGAACATGCTATGCTGTATAACTCTGTAGGCACCATAGCTACAGATTCCCTTTCACCATCACAGAAGCCTAAAGAGAGGATTAAAGACCGAGAGGATAAGAATATGTGCAAAGAGGGGTGCCTGGGTGGCTTAGTCGGTTAAGCGTCCGACTTTCGCTTAGGTCATGATCTCGTGGTTCGTGGGTTCAAGCCCCGCGTCAGGCTCTGTGCTGACTGCCAGCTCAGAGCCTGGAGCCTGTTTCAGTCTGTGACTCCCTCCCTCTCTGACCCTCCCCTGCTCACGCTGTCTCTCTCTCTCCTAGAAATAAATAAAACATTAAAAAAAATTTTAAAAAAAAGATGTGCAAAGAAAGAAGCCAAGATGCAAAAAAAGTTGGACCATATTGCTCATTCATTCAATAAATATGTGGAATCCTCTTCTATTCTCTTTATTAACTCTCTCTCCCTCCCAACCATGTCAAGGAAAACTTTCCAGACCTCACTGATTAAGTCAATTTCCCTATTATTAGATCTATTAATAATAGGGATCTAATAAACCTATTATTATTAGGTTTACATGGCACTGTAAACCTCTTCATAGCACAATAGTTTTCATTTTACCTTTGTTGTTTGATTGTTTAATTAATATTGTTCTTCCTCTTAAATGAAAGAGAGTACCACCTCTGGTAATAGTGGGAGTAGCTTATATCAGATCAATCCTCTTATTGACAGCACTCATAAACTCTAGACAACAACAAAAATCTGAAGGTATATGAGAATGAACAAAAAACTGATAGAAACTGTAGGGAGTTAACACTTGGGAGAAGGGAATGGCACTGAGTTTCCTGGGTTATTGCTTTTCATCTGAGGGCAGGCCCTAGTTGGCACTATGCTATTAAAATTCAGACCGAAACCTGCAACTTTACTGGCTAAAAAATCAGAAAATGAAGTTCAGGACTGACTCAGACTTGGAAAGTAAAGAAGGAAAACTTCAGAAAAGGTATGAGGCCCACATTCTGCATATATACTGCCTAATTTTCTAATGAACCCCTGAACCATGCATGTTAGAGGCAGACCAAGTATGGCTAAATGAACTGAAGACTTCTGCTGCTGCCGAATTCAGGGAAAGCAAAATTGAAAGTTTAAGTTCAGCCAAGTTAATTGCTTCCTAATACAAAGCATTAATATTCAGAGGAACATAAATCCAGTTTCTATTAAAGTATCAATCACAATGTCCAAGATAAAATCCAAAATTATTAGACATAAAAAGAAACAAGAAACTATGATCCACACTTAGAAAGCAATCCAATGGAAACTGACATGAGTGACCCAAATATTAGAAGTAGCAAACAAGGACTTTAAAGCAGTTATTAGTATTATCACTAAGGACACAAATACTATAATGAATAAACTAAGGAAAACTCAGCAGAGAAAAAGAAATTTCTAAAAAAAAAAAAAAAGGAAATTCTAAGAACTGAAAAATACTATATCTGAAATAAAAAATCCACTGAAGTTTAATAGCAGACTAGAAATTATAGAAGAGTAAGTAATCTTGAAAATATTTATATAGCAATTATACAATCTGAAGACCAGGGAGAAAAAATATGAATCAATGAACAGAGTCCCATTACTTTGGGTCAAAGATTTAACATATATAGAATTGAAGCCCAAGAAGAACAAGTGAATAAGAATGCTGCAGCAAAGAATATATTAAAGAATAATGATCAGTGAGAACAACGAGCACCTGGATTATGGTTCCTAAATACCATTTTCCAGTGAAAGGAACCAGGCCTCCTTGAGAAAGGGTTGATTCTAGGACTAGTGCAGGAAAAATAGAAGATGAGCCTAGAGCATCACACAGGCCCCAAAAGAAAGAGAGAAAAAAAAAAAAGGCAGTAGGTGGGGGGAATGGGCATCTCAAAAGGACACAGGAACTAACTGCAGGAGCTTCCAATGGCCAAAGTACAACAATCTGAGCAGGAAAATAAACAATGATAGTATTGGATTAGAACCCCAAGAATAAAATAAACACCAATAACTCTACTCTGATAAAACAAATGATTGATAAATGGGGAAGGAGGGAACATCTTCCTTAAATAATTCCAAATAATAGAAATAGATACTACCTCTTCCAAAAGGCAGGGGTAGAGTTTAATTTCCTTCCCCTTGAGTATGAGCCCCACTTAGTGACTCGCTTCCAAAGAACATAGAATGGGGGGCACCTGGGTGTCTCAGTCAGTTAAGTGTCCAACTACAGCTCAGGTCATGATCTCATGGTTCGTGGGTTCGAGCCCCATGTCGGGCTCTGTGCTGACAGCTCGGAGCCCAGTGTCTGCTTTGGATTCTGTGTCTCCCTCTCTCTCTGCCCCTCCCCACCCCAAGCTCTGTCTCTCTCTGTCTCAAAAACAAATAAATATTTAAAAAAAAGTTTTCAAAGAGCAGAGAATGGAAAAGAAAAAATACCAAGTTTAGAGTAGAGAAATGTAGCAGACATAAACTTAACCACATTATCAAGGTTGGTATCACCAATGATAAATCATACTGGTATCATTATCCTTTCCTATGATTCAATCATTAAGCCAGGTGCCTTACCTCTGTAGTATTCTTCTCCAAATCCATAACCTCAGTTTAAGTGTTACAAACCCACATTGAAGGACATTATAAAAAATATTTGTCCAGTATTCTTCAAAAATGTCAATGCAATGAAAAGCGAGTAAAATCTGAAAAACTATTACAGATTGAAGGAGGCTTGGAGTATGATGATAAAATGTAATGTGTTATCCTAGGATTGGATTCTAAAACAGGAAAAGAAAAAAAAAGGACACTAGTGGGAAAAATTGTAGTTATTAGTGGCATTGTGCCAATTTACTTTTAGAATTTAACAAATATACCAAGATTATGTAAGATATTAACATTATGACTCTGGGCGTTGTATGGAAACCAATTTGACAATAACTCATATTTAAAAAACAAAATAAAGTAAAGAAAATATAATTAAATTAAATTAAATTAAAAATACATTAACATTACAGGAAGCTGGGTAATACATATACGGGAACTCTATACCATCTTTGCAAGGCTTCTGGTAAATCTAAAAGTATTGCAAAAGGAACCATTTACTTTTAGAATAGTTAAAATTTTCCAGATTTGGTGAGAGATATAAATCTAAAGATTCAAGAATCTGAGAACAAACTCAAGCAAGTTAAATGCAAAGGAAACCACACCTAGGTGTGACACAAACTGCTAAAAACCAAAACTAAGGAAAAAAGTCTTGAAAGTAGCCAGAGCAAAATGATACTACATGTAGCAGGAAAAGGACACAAATGACAGCTGGCCTCTCATCAGAATAATACTTCTCATCAGAAATCACGGTGACTCAGAAAACAATAGGATGATATCTTATAAGTGTTAAATGAATTTGGGGAAGCACATTTGCTTCAAATATATTAGTCCTAAAATATTATTTATAAGAACAATTTGCTAGGAAGTTCTTGTTTTTGTACTTGGCATAATGACAGCCCATTTCTGCTTAAATTATCCAAACTTCCAAATGAACGGGACCTGAATCAATTTCTACTTTATCCATAATGGGTATTTCCTCTTATTTACTTTTAAATTTTTAATTCTTTGGGGGCGCCTGGGTGGCTCAGTCAGTTAAGCATCCAATTCCAGCCTAGATCATGATCTTGCCTTCCTTGAGTTCAAGCTCCACATCAGGCTCTGTGCTGACAGCTCTGAGCCTGTTTCAGAGCCTGTTACAGATTCTGTGTCTCCCTCTCTCTCTGTCCCTCCCTTGCTCATGTCCTGTCTCTATCTCTCAAAAATAAATAAACATTAAAAAAATTTTTTTAATTTTTAATGCTTTGTATTTCAAAACAAATACAAGCTCTAAAAGATTAACCCTCTCTCCAATATATCTGGCTCTTTCCTTCCTCGGTAGAAATTTTCATGAATCATGGACAAATTGACATAGCATGGAGCAGGTTTTCTACCCAAAAGTTTGAGTGGCTATAAAAGTGTCTCGCCCCTCAGAACTTTTCTTTCAGCTGCTCATTTTCATACCTTGCCAATTTGATAGCAATGGTTCACTGGTGCCTTAAACAGTTAATAAACTTTCAAAGTTGAAGTTATTTTTAAACAGCAGAAACAAGCCAATCAGATAATCACCATTATCTCTGGTACACTTTTGATCTTTGAGTTTAGGATATGCCAATATGCCTTCAGTCACTTTATTTGGTTTCTAGCATTTTAACATTAAGCTTTCCCCTTTTGTTCATTTATTTTTCTTCTACTTTGAGTAAAAAGGCAGCGTTAAAACAACATTAAGCTATATGTTTTAACTGAACAAGTACCAGGATATTCAGAGTTTAAATTCCCCCTGGAACCCTAATTCTAACAGCCTGCACCGCAACCCCCCTCCGCCCCGCCCGCCATATAAATATATGCTACAATAGGGTCTTTCATTGCACAACTCATACCTGCGAGGCAATGTCATTTATCACTGAGTAAATAATGCAAGATAACATACTGAAAAGGGGATTTTGCTTTACTCTCTCAACTAAAAATAAAAATATGTAGCACTTTGAAGGAGTACCATGCGGTATGATATTAACTTAAATACCAATCTTTAAGCCAAACTGTAAATAAGATAAACTATGGTCTCTGGTCTCAAGGTTTAAGTAGTCTCTCTTTTCTTTAAATTTACTGCTTTCATGAAGCATATAAGGGTGACTGCATATAATTTGTGATCATGCAATGAAAGAGCTATTGTGATATGTATATGTGGGGAAAAAACACAACAACAAGAGTCAATGTTGTTGTGGGAATTATAGAAAGTGCCTGTGATGAAGATCAGCGCAGCGAGGCCAAGTCAGAACAAGAGTCAAAGGCCTTTTCCCGGATAAAGAAAGCAAATCACTGTCAGCCGCTGCTTGATTTATATATTATAACCAGTCAGGGGTGGGGAGGGGAGAGGGAGAGAGAGGTCTAATATGTGAAAAACAAAAACAAAAACTGATTTTACTCACATCAGTATACGACTACCCTGAATTATGCTTGAACATGATGTGATATGATGGAATTCGGCTTCCCTGATGGCAGCTTGTGTTTATTCTGGCTATTCTGATCCCATCTCAGCATCCAGATGCCATTCCTCTCTGGTGCCTAATGTGTTTATGCTCACATTATCAGCAGGCATTGGGTTGCAGAGATCAGATTGGAAGTGATTTCACTCTATTTTCAAAGAGAAAAGAATTTATCCCTTTGATTGCTACTTGCTTGCAAAGTAGAACTTGTTCCAGTTTTCTAAAGAGTGCCACTTAAACTAAATTATAGCAGAGTGATCGCAAAAGGATTCCTGGGAGAACCCATTACAGTCACAGAAAATAGAAATTTCACTTTTCTATCCCTTTTTCAAGAAGTCATACCGACGAGCAAAGGCACTGGAAAGGTTCTCTACCTGCTGAACTGCAACATCTCATTCCTCCTTATGACATGTGTCTTCACCAACACTGATTTGTTTCCTGGCACTAACAACAATTAAAGGCTTCATATACACATCTAAACTTTAAAATTAGAAAACAACTTTTCTGTGTCAAAACTGTTAGACATGTCCATAGAGCACAAGGAAGAACACATCAATCATAGCGTGGCCTGTTTCAGGTACAGCTCTCCAGACAAGCTCACTTTGTCCTCACAGAACCCCTTTATCCTTCCCTCTTCCCTTGCTCTTTGCTGCCTTGCCGACAGCCCAAGACCTACTGACATATACTGACAACTCTCCATTACCCAGGGCCAAAGACCAGGATTTGTCAGTTTTTTTTTTTTTTAAAGTGCCTTTATGAAAAACTTAGAACTAGCAAAAGGCAATGAAAACATGTTAGAGACAATTTATCTAGAAGAAGAAATAATTGATGCATATTGAGTGCTTACTATACATCTGATACTCTCCTAATCCCTTGCAATCTTTTTTATTCTTACTATCCCCTTTTACAGATGAGGAAATGATGTGGGGAGAAGCTAAGTGTCCAAGATTACCAAGATTTAAACTCAAGTAGTAGGACTCTTGGCCTCTACTGCAGGGCAATCCTATAGAGTAACCACGCCACGCCACTGTGTGTTAATGTCACGGGGAAAACCAAATATAAGCCCGTCACAGACAACAGCAAAGGTGAGGGGAAAACCAAGAGCTGGGTGCACAGCTGTGAAGGGAGCAGAATTAGGTCAGGGAAGGGAGGGGTGGGCACAAACAGACACTACATCTCTGCCCAACTCTTGTCCCATTCTAATACTTTTTTTTTTAAGTTTTTGTTTTGTTTTTTGAGAAAGAGAGAGAACACAAGCAGGGGAAGAACAGAGAGAAAGGGAGAGAGAGAGAATCCCAAGCAGGCTTCGTGCTATCAGCACAGAGCCTGATGTGAAGCTCGAGTCCACGAACCATGAGATCATGACCTGAGCCAAAATCAAGAGTCAGACACTTAACCAACTGAGCCACCCAGGTGCCCCCCATTCTAATACTTAAAAGAATAGAGAACTCCATAAAAATGAGAAGTTAGTTAACAGAGGATTTTGACAGGAAGGGGGTTCTGAGGTGCATTTCAATTATAATGTTTAGAGTACCTAAAACATACTTGTATTGTTTCATACTTTTAATGAATAATAATTGTGTTTCTAAATATCAGATATAAGTTTAATTAAATAATTTTGTTACATCCATTTTCTATATTTTTATTCTTCTTTTAACCATGATAGGGATTATATGACACACACACACACACACACACACACACACCCATCTCCCCAGTCACTCAGTACTCATATTTTCTAAGCAGTGAGTGGAGTACACAGCTGAATTTCCCAGGCTGGACCCATGCTGTTTCGAGCCATTTCACCAATGCTCTCACCAGGGCTTCTGAGTCCCTGCTCACTGAACTCAAACCACATCAATGTTTCACCCTTATAATGCCCGGCCATGCATTTTTTGGTTTTGAAGCCACAGAGAAGTGCAAGTTCCCATCCATTTCTCTTGCCAACCACCCTCAGTTTGCCACCTACCAGCAGGTACTGGGTTATGGCTCCATTCCTCTTCAGGCAGCACCTGTTCCCACAGCCCAGGCTCACTTCTCCATGACCTCTGCGACCACCCCCTTCCTTCTCACATCTGTTCTCCCACCTCCCAGGTGATAGGAGCCTTTATAGCTGCTCAGGTTCTCCTACAGCAAACAAACAAAAAACCAAACAAACAAAAAACCGCAAAAATCCAGTAACAGCAAAATGTGTTTTTCCTCTTCTATTTTATGATCACACATTTCTTACAATTGCTGAAATCTGGTATCTGACCATACCACTTCACTAAGAGTTTATTTTTAAACACTCACAGGGACTTTCTTCTTGCCAAATCTAGCTTGACCTCAGTCCCTTTCCTGGACTCTCTGTGGCATCTGTCACTACTAATCTCCCATCACCTCCAATGATTCCTAGGAGGCTGTACTGTCTATACCACCTCTTACATCTTTGCCCCCAGACATTGGATGTCCCCAAGGCTCACAGTCCTGGGCCCTCTTCTCATTCTGGAATCTGTCTTTTGCTCACATCTCTGGTGCTCAACTAATCTCCCTATGGAAAGGACTTAGCTCCTTACCTCCAGCTCTGACTTTAAGTCCCTGTCATTTATCTTCAACAATGCTTCTCAAACTACCTGTGGTGAAGGGCTAGTTATTTTTTCCTGTCACAGGTCAACACTTTTTAAAACATAATAAGAACAAATCACAAAAAGAAGGAAAAAACCTACAAAACACAAGTCCTGATTATTTTATCATCAGACTTAACATAAGCACAACCACAATAAACCATAATATGGGAAAGAAGAAAACAATTACGATAATAGTTTTTTTTCAATGTTTATTTATTGAGAGAGAGAACAAGAGGGAGAAGGGCAGAGAGAGAGGGAGAGAGAGAAACCCAAGCAGGCTCCGTGCTGATGTGTGGCTCAATCTCAAGACCATGAAATCATGACCTGAGCTGAAGTCAAGAGTGTGGACACTCAACTGACTGAGCCACCCAGGCACCCACTATAATAGTTTTTAAATGATTACTCTCTATTCGAGCACTGGCTGGCAGACTACTCCTCAAGGAGCACCGCTTCAGAGGCCTGCAGGGCATGGACTGGGCCCCTCCCAGTGCCGAACACAACCCAACTTCCACACTTCTGTCCACTGGCGACCCAGCATCACCTTCCCCTGGGTCTAAAAGTTCTTCCTCATCTTGATTCTTCCCTCCTTTATAACTCTACCCAATCAATTATTGACTTTTAAATTCGATTCTTTCAAATTCTTTCTTTTATCCAGCTCTTCTCCACATTGCCTGCAACAACTCTAATCCATACACTAAGGCCACATACTTGAACTATTATATAACAACCCTCTAAATGAATCTCCCTGGGTGGTGAGAAGTCATTTGTGTTATTTACAAATATTTCCAGTTCTTCTTCCTCAATCCCTAATCCTCATGCATAGAAGGACTGCACTTTCTGGAAGCCTGTGTCTGTCATTTGACTAGTTCTAGCCAATAAGTTATAAATGGAAGCTTGAGTGTTACTTCCAGGCCTAATATTTAATTGTTAGTACATGACCTTCCAGAGTGCTCTCTTCTCTACGGGCAAACAAAATATGAGATGGTGGCTAGGTGGCTATTCTGTCAGCCCGGGCACCTCTGAAGGATTCTAAGTAGAGCTCCCAGTTGAGCTGTGACAGACATGCAGCATTAGCAGGAAACATACCTTTACCTTTTTAAAACCACAAATATTTTAGAGTTATTTGTTACTATGCTAACAACCTATTCTGACTTATAAACTCTATACTAAGCCTCTCCTCTCTCCAAAACCATACTTACCACAACTGATTCCTGAAGCATGAATTTAATGTCCCGTCTCTACTTTAAAAAAAAAAAAAAAGGCACCTCAAATGAATTTCTATTAAAGAAAAATGCAAACTCCTTGGCATTCAAAAGTCTTACCAACCTATTTTTTCAGTCTTATCCTACCAGACTAACCTCTCATTTCCTGAACTGTCAGCCTCCCTTCCAGCCACCCACCAACCCCTGCCCCCAAAAAGAAACACTTCCCTCTCTCTTCTCTTTAAAGTAAAAATCAATTCTATCCACTCAAACTTCCCCCACATCTCTACCAACAGCTAACACTGAATACTTGCTAAGTGCTAGGCTTTGTTCGAAGCACTTGTCATGTATTAACTCATTTACTCCTCAAGTAACTCTATGAGATGAGTACTATTATTATTAAACTCATTTTACAGATGAGGAAACTAAAACACGGGGATTAAGTAACTTGCTCAAAACCACACAGTGAATAAATGACAAAGCTAGATGAACCTGGCAGCCCGTCCTCCTAACCACTGCCCTCTACTGCTTCTGGGACACTTGGTCTGAACTTCCATGACACTCTGGAGAGCTTTCCAGCACATAATTTTGTGCCCTCCATGACCAGTCACTATTTGATGTATGCAGGCTTTCTCTACTGAACTAGATTGTAAGTTCCTCAAGAGCATGGAGCCACGTTACCATGTTTTGTATCACTCAATAAGAAAACATTGCTGAAACAGTCCCTTCTGTGATCAGCACAGGTCTACTGGACAGGAGATCTGTTAATCATGGTTTTCATTTTCTGTATTTAATGATGCTTTGACATCTTTGGGGTCCTGCTGACCCCAGACAGACAAGCTCTTTCAGGGCTAGCTGATATGTAAATCAACCAAGCCAGAGTTCACATCCCAACCACCTCCTTAACTTTTATTTTTTTTTAATTTTCTTTTTCTTAATATAATTTATTGTCAAGTTAGGTAACATACATTGTATACAGTGTGCTCTTGGTTTTGGGGGTAGATTCCTGTGATTCATCACTTATATACAACACCCAGTGTTCATCCCAACAAGTGCCCTCCTCATTAGTGCCCATCACCCATTTTCCCCTCTCCCCCAGACCCCTTTCAACCCTCAGTTTGTTCTCTGTATTTAAGGGTCTCTTATGAGTTTGCCTCCCTCTCTTTTTGAAGCTATTTTTTCCCCTTCCCTTCTCCCATGGTCTTCTGTTCAGTTTCTCAATTTCTACATGATGAGTGAAAACAGGATATCTTTCTCTGACTGACTTATTTCACTTAGCATAACACTCTCCAGTTCTATCCACGTTGTTGCAAATGGCGGGATTTCATTCTTTCTCATTGCCAAGTAATATTTATATATAAACCACATCTTTTTTTATCCATTCATGGGCTCTTTTCATGATTTGGCTATTGTTGAAAGCACTGCTATAAACACTGGGGGACAAGTGCCCCTATGAGTCAGCACTCTTGTATCCTTTGGATAAATTCCTAATACTGTAATTGCTGGATTGTAAGGTAGTTCTATTTTTAATTTTTTGAGGAGTCCCCACACTGTTTGCCAGAGTGGCTGCATGAGTTTGCATTCCCACCAATAGTGCAAGAGGGTTCCCGTTTCTCCACATCCTCGTCAGCATCTGCAGTTTCCTGAGTTGTTAATTTTAGTCACACTGACCAGTGTGAAGTGGTATCTCAATGTGGTTTTGACTTGTATTTCCCTGATACTGAATGATGTTGAGCATCTTTTCATGTGTCTGTTGGCCATCTGGAAGTCTTTTTTGGAAAAGTGTCTATCCATGTCTCCTGCCCATTTCTTCACTGGATTATTTGTGTTTTTTGTGTGTTGAGTTTGGTAAGTTCTTTATAGATTTTTGGATGCTAACCCTTTATCCATTATGTCATTTGCAAATATCTTCTCCCATTCTGCCTTTTAGTTTTATTGACAGTTTACTTTGCAGTGCAGAAGCTCTTTATCTTGATGAGGTCCCAATAGTTTATTTTTGCTTTTATTTCCCTTCCCTTTGGAAAAATGTCGAATAAGAAGTTGCTCCCAGCCACCTCCTTTAATACTCACATGCCAAGCCAATATTCCCCTGGCCCCAGTTGTTCCCAGGGCAAGCTACCAAGGACTAGGGACCACCCTGAAAGCCCAGACCCCTCCAAAATGACTCAAACTAGCCAGTCCTAAGTCTGCTTACTTTGCCCTGCTTGGTCTTCCCCCAGAAACCACAATAAGGGTGTGGGCTCCTGCTCTCCCCTTGCTCTTCTGCCTCCTGACCAACTCTGGTGCTCCCATGTATGGCCTTAGGGTTATGCCCCCTCCTCTTGGGAACTGTAAATAAGAAATTTTTTTTCAAAGGTAGCTCATCTTCATGTCTGTCACCTGATCATACCTGATTAAAACAAATGCTGGGCCCATATTAAAACAGACTGTCATCCTATCAGGAGCTCCTTGGAAATACAAACTACATACTTGATATCAGGGAGGATTCTTACAGCTCTCTCTTGATTCCATCAATCTCTACTGCTGTTGGAAAGAAGGATTTTCAGAGGAGACAGAAATGATAGTTGAAGGATTTTCAAGGGGGTAGAAGAGACAGAAAATACAGAATATATTTGGTGAGCTTCATTTTCAACGTAAGGAAGAGAGAAGCCCCAGTTATTTGTCAATTGTCTTTCAGTTATAATTTTAACAGTTACTGTCTTAGCACTACATTGAATAACTATAATTGTAAAAACTACAAATCTTTAAATGACTCTGCATTTGTTAGCCCTCTTCTATTTTTTCCATAAAGATTAGCAGTAAAATCCTGAATCCCAAAGGGTCTGAAGATAACCATAAGGGCAACAAAGAAAGGTGAAAGCTAAGGATACTGTAGCTAATCTGTAGCCAGTCTTGGGAAGAATAAAATCCCAGGAAAGGAGTGGGTGGAGGCAGTTCTTAGACGGAAAATCAGGACGAGACCCTGAAACCTGCCACCAGGAAAAGAACATGAAGATCCTACCTTGATTTGAGAAGCAGTCTTAGTAACAAAAGCCAAAGGGTTTCCTGACACTCTCTCTCTTGGACAAAGCTAAGAGTATGAATAAATGCTTAACAGACACTTGTTGAATGAATACCTCAATCACATAAAATTGAGAATAGTTGTATGATACTTATAAAGATTTAGATATAGCACACTTTGTCATCCTATTAACTTAAACTCTTTTTTTGTGTCCTTTACTATTAGTTCTCTCGATACATATATACTGCTTTTCTCCTATAGCATAAGGTGGTACAATTTTTTTAAGTGCTCTGGTGTTGCAATATTTCTTTGGAGTATCTGCACAGTCAGCCATGGACTTATGAAAAAATGGCAGAGAAATTCCTATCCCACAAATGCTCCGTGTTTCAAAGGTTCCAGGAAAAAATGTGAAAGAGATCTAGATTATCGCCAGCCAGGAGAATACCATTCACCCAAAACTTCCTAGAATGCCTCGGGAAGACCAAGAAGACCAGAGTCTTTTTCCTTTGGGGATTCAGTCAATTCAGAACTCCTCTGGACTATTTAGAAATCTTTGAGAAGGCACTTGACCTTTATACACCAGTAGGAATAACAATTAACAACTGCATCTAACATCTTTTGGGTGCTTGCTATGAGATAAGCAAGGAGTATTAAATACATAATTTCATTTACTCCTCACTATCCAGCGACGTAGGTCCATCATCTCCATTTTACAGATGAGTAAGTTAAAGCCAAGAGAGGTTAAGATACTTCCCTAAGTTCAGAGTTATTAGATGGCAGAGTTGAAATTTAGATTCATATGGTCTGGCTCTAGACCCTATATGTAGCACTATACTGTATTATCTCAAGTACGGTCCAAGCCTAGATCAAAAATGCCCACTTCAAGCACAGGAAAGCTCATTAGATCCTAAACCTATAAGGTGAATGATATAAGCAATACTGAAACAGGTCAAGAACTATGCACATATCCCCATACAAACATGGACACCCATTATTACCAGAATCTTCCCCACCACTCTTAAACAACACCATATTCTTTTGCTTATGGGAAAGGTTCTTTATACTATTTTATAGGTCTTACATTTCAAGAAGTGACAAAATCTTCCACATACACCAAATGGAAAGTAAATTTAAATCCTGACCTAATAAAACTACATAAAACTGCATTATATCACACAATATTACATGTTTGTATTCTATGTGTTAAAGACAAAATCATGCATTCGTGTAATAATGTAACATTCCATATATCATTGAAAAGCCAAAATACTGCTCAGAAACCACTCTTACCATCAGACACTGGACAAGATATGCTAGGAACTGGAAGATGGTGGAAAGGCATTTAAGGATGGAAATTAGAACACTAGAACACAAACTCATGTTTCAGGCCCCCTCAGCTGGCAGAAGTGCCAGACTTGTTGACATATGTTTCCTTAACACCAACTTCCCCCACACTCTCCAGAACAAGACAAGCTCTGAACAGCTGGGAGAGCCCTCATGACACTGCCGAGTCTCTTCCAAGCTCAGTTCTTTCACCTGATACTCACACAACAATGGTTCTGAAGCCTTCAGAATCCCAGCTCACACTCAAATTCACTTGCTGTCCTCACTGCAGAATTTGAGTACAATGGTTGAAATCAGATAGGACTTCAGCAGAAGCAAAAGGAAGGGCTATTATTACATGAAGTGTTTTGCACACTACAGGCCCAAGATAAATAACTATTGAACATTTTTGTAGATATAATTCAGTTAATACACCCTTTAAAAGTAAAAAGAGGGGTACCTGGGTAGCTCAGTCAGTTAAGCATCATACTTCGGCTCAGGCCATTATCTCACGGTCTGTGAGCTCAAGCCCTGCTTTGGGTGAGCCCCACTTCTCTCTTTTCCTCTCTGCTCCTAGTGGGATACTCTCTCTCTCCTTCTCTCTCTGTCCCTCACTTATTTGTACCCTCTCTCTCTCTCAAAAAAAAAATAATAATTAAAAGAACTGGCTTAATATTTAATAAAAATGATGGTTTTATCAGACCACCCAGGAATTTTTGTGCTAGGATAAAAGTTAACAAAAATTTTCAAACTCCATTAAGAGAATTAATATAATTTATTATTGTCTACAAATATTCATACACTGGAAGCAAGAGCTGGGTTACAGAGTTCAGTAGGGTAAAAATAAAGAAATCGGAAAAGAAAATATAGACAAAAATATCAGCTTTTTCCGTAATATTTCCTCTTCTAAAATTGTTGAAAAACACTATTTTTAAATAGAAGCTATTTTGGAAACTTGGTCTTAAGGAGGCATTGTGAAAATAGTTTCTTTGTTAATGAACATTCTGCCTTGGAGAAAAAAAATCACTGCTCCAGCTCAAAGGAAAATACATTCTATTGGCAAAAAGAGATGACAGATAGAGACACCTTGAATCCATGATAACAAGGGACTCAAAATCCAGTTCCTATTCACCGCATGAGGCTCCTCTACAAGATACCTACAGAGTCATCCAGTAACTATTTCAAAGATCCCAGGTATTTTACTTTATTTTTTAAAATTTTTTTAAAGTTTATTTCAAGAGAAAGTGAGAGCGGGATCGGGGCAGAGAAGGAGACAGCATCCTAAGTACACTCTACACTGAGAGCACAAAGCCCAATATGGAGCTAGAACCCATGAACTGGGATATCATGACCAGGGCCAAGATCAAGAGTCGGACGCTTAACTGACTGACCTACCTAGGAGGCCCAAAGACCTCAGGTATTTTAAGATATTGTTTAGGAGTCCAAGATATCTTTCAGAGTGATGATAACACCCGAAAATTAGAGGAGATGGCTGCACAGCTCTGTGAATATACTAAAAGCCACTGAATTATACAGTTTTAAAGGCTAAATTTTATGATATGTAAATTATGTCTCAATAAAGCTGTTTTTTTAAGTAGGCTCTACATCCAATGTAGGGTTTGAAACTCATGACCTGGAAATCAAGAGTTGCATGCTCGACCGATTGAGCCAGCCAGATGTCCCAAAGCTATTATTTTTAAAAGTGGCAAAAAAGAACAGCAAAACTGTTTAAGCAAAGTCTTACAGTGGTTTTCTTACCCATGTCCTATAGAAATTAGAAAATCTTACATAATTTAGAAAAGACTCAGTAAAAACATATCAGTGATATTAGCAAAGTAGTATAAGCTTCACATTTTAAAAGGGCCATTTAAAAGAGGTGCACACTGACTTGAATAGGAACTTGAGGTTAAAGATCTATGCTATACCCAGTGCACATCTTCCAACATGGCATGGACATTTCAACTCTGGAATTTATTTTGCATATTATTTTAAAGACTTTCAAAGAGTATAAGCCCTGAGTACCACCTTCAGTATTTTTGCCATCCTCCTACCACTTGTTATTTATCAAATATTTTTTCTTCAATCCACTTTACCACTGGCTCGACATCTATAATACCCATGAAATCATGGGTTTGATTGGCTAATTTACATTTTCCACTATATGTTAAAATAGACACATAACTGTTAAAATCCAAAAGATGCTTATCCATTTACCACTTTAAATCATCTTGCACACAAATCAAGAAAACACTGGGTACAAAAAATTCAGCTGAGCCTGGTGACATATCTGTGTCTAAACTTGAAAAAGTGATAAGGAAATCAGAATATTCAGAAATCCACTTTACAGCAAAATTTAGGACTATCCTACTCTATGAAAGCACATTATCAGTGGGAGCCATAGGGCTGGCATTCAGCCAAGCCAAGAAGACGTATTTGAGAATAACATTGGCGTGGATGGTAGAGAAAAATGGCAGGCAGTAGGCCTCCTTGAGGGAAGCAGCTGAAAGAACAAGGATGCTAGGTCCTCTCTACAAATTCTTGGGATCTTGCTACAGCCTACAGCCATCGCTCTGCTTGTCAAACAGAGCTGAACTCGGCAGAAGGCCGAATGCCTAATGGACAGGTGGGCAAGGCTTTTTATTGACCCTGCTTCCTTCCTGCCAACACTAGTACTGAAAGCCTGCAGACGGGCCCACTCCTAAAGTAGTCCTCTAGTGCAAAGAAAGAGTCTGGGCTCTACCACACCTGTTCCTTCCATCTAGAAGAAATGTGGGTTCAATTTTATTTTGAAATATTAGTACTGTGGGTGGTTTGAAACAGCTTCCTAAAAGGAGTTAACCCCTTTCCTGATGGGGGATGTCATGATACAATGCGCCCCCCCAACATCTCAAAAAAAAAAAAAAACCACCCTGAAGACACTGGAATATTTAATCACTTTTTTAAAACTTCCTTTTTCCACTGCAAAGAGGACTACCTCTTTTTGTAGCTATCTATTATAAATAGGTGACACAATTACATGTCACTGCCTTTATTCTTATTCATCTCAAGAAGCCCTAATTGAATCTTGGGTAGTAAGGCATAAAGAAAGACGGTAACTGAGGCTCTCTCCAAAGAGAACTGGGAAAGGGAAGGGGAAAGGGTGAGAGAGAGAGAGAGAGAGAGAGAGAGATGCTTCCTGCCCCAGTTCTTGTTCTTGAATCATTTTTCTGGTAGCTAGATAAAACAATTTTCATATAATTCTGTGCAGGAAAAAAAATCATATATCATTTTAGATAAATCTACTCTTGCCCCTGACAGTGAACTTAGGGTACTAGCCTATAGGCACATTGACACAATATTTTCTTAACACTCTTGATCCTTTTTCGGCTTCTAACACATGGCTTGGAGACTGAAGAAAGATATACTTTTCCAGTATTTTCTCAATAAAATCCATTCCTTTTCTGTGTAAGTTTTAACATGTAGCCCCATAACTATAAATGTAGGCTTCCTACAGATTATTCAGAAAATAACTATCAAACAACAAATTTTTAAATCTGACTGTGTTATAACGTTATACTGTCAAACTGGCCTTCGGGGGGCATCTTTAACCTAGGAAAGATACTCATGATTTCTAGACCTTTATCCCAAGCATCTCTAGACAATTTCCCAGTGAGTATTAAATGTTCAGGTGGCTTCATTACTAGCAATTAAGATTCATTATCTGTGAATATCTTCAGCAATTCAGGAACACATCTGTATCTCAGAACTCCTAAAGGATAAAATTGTAATCCAATAAATTACCGCTCTTCTCAGAGATCTAGCAAAGTATTTCTCAAAGCGTAGGCTGAGGATCACATGCATAAGAATGATCTGGTGAGGGGCACCGGGGTGGCTCAATCCATTAAGCGTCTGACTCTTGATTTTGGCTCAGGTCATGATCTCACAGTTGGTGAGGTCAAGCCCCATGCCAGGCTCTGCACAGACACCACAGAACTTACTTGGGATTGTCTCTCTCCCTCTCTCTGCCCCTGCCCTGCTCATATGCTCTCTCTCACTCAAAATAAATAAACTTAAAAAAAAATCATAAGATCTCATTAAAATACCAACTAATGAGCTCCAAGAATTTACATTTCTAACAAGTTCCATATTGACGCTGCTGATCTAGCAACCAGAGTTTGAGAACCACTGGCTTAATCTAACTCTGGTCTCCCCCCAATCAACACTATTTAGGATTCACTGTGGAGTTCAATGACGCTAAAAAATGCTCCCCCTAGCAAATTCTCTAACCACTTTCTGTAGGGCTTTTTGTGTAGGACTCTGCTCAGGATCTTCAAGAAGTCTCCATCATTCAAAACTTGTGGTATGGGTGGAAAGCTTGTCCTTTCTTGGCAACTGCAGGAATAAATGCTCTTCCCATCTCTCCCCTAATTCCTGGCCTCTGTCTGACCCTACAGCCCCAACTTCCTACCCTGCATGGACAACCTTTCTGTCCTCTATAGGAAACCATACTTCCTACAGCAGGAAAACTGTAAGAAGGGCAAGAGGTTACTCTGTTCCTGTCTTAGGAAACTACATTTCCTTTAGCCAGAAATCAAGACAGGCTCCCTCCATTTAGTGATTTATTTGATGATTGTCACAGGGCTACCGCTACAGACAACCAAGGACAAGGAAAGGAGTACTGTGTCTAAAGGCAAATTAGATTCTTCAGAAATAGCAGCATTTAGATCTCAATATTTACATTCTGGTCTTCCCTGGGAATAAATATATAACAGATTTCTCCATTGAGAGATATGTCCACAATCTATACACTACAAATAGGTGCCCCATTCTCTATAAATGGCTTTCAAATCCACCTCACCAGGTTTAAAATATACTTCTAGTGATTATCAGGGTCTCAGTGGTGAAGTGAACATGTATGCAGTTCACCCTTCCCAAGAAAAGAGATTTTAATGAATTCCTAGAAACTTAAAAGTATTTGGGAGAAAGATAAGAAAATATATTTGATATAGCTTCAATATCTTTAGAAGATCTCCAGGATCTCCATTATCTTTTCAACTTGAATATACAACTGAATATATGTAATTGGTGACCATGTTAAAATTAATCAGGAAGATT
The DNA here is from genome assembly GCF_008692635.1 of Crocuta crocuta. Lineage (NCBI taxonomy): Eukaryota > Metazoa > Chordata > Mammalia > Carnivora > Hyaenidae > Crocuta > Crocuta crocuta. The sequence goes on along the minus strand of NW_027551560.1, from coordinate 5,671,349 downwards.
TAAAAGTACAGTTAAACAGTTTATTTTTCTTTGAGACTTCTATACATGCTTAAGGAAAAAGTGTAAACCTGGAGAAGAATACAGAACAATACCAACAGGAAAGGATATTTTTTAAATGTTAGCCATACACTGGTTAAATGTTGCAAATACTGTATAACATTAACAATTTACCAAGGAGTGTGAAAAAATATGACTTTCTTAAGTCATTGTAAGAAAATGACTAAACAAAACATATACTATCACCATGGTATTTCTAGAACCTAAACCACTCTCTATATTAAAAAAGTCACTAAACCATGTTCAGAATCAAAATGATTTGTTATTAACAACATGGACATACATGTGCTCGAATGTGGCCATTGAAGAAACTTTTATTTGTCTAATACTGAGTGTGGCTGCAGACTGAGCACAAAAATCGTTAAGTATCATCTGCCACTAGAGAACAACTGATGGGGATGTAATGTTTTTAGAACACAACTTCTGCGATAAAATGTTTCTGGCATGCTTTTGTACTTAAGATGAATGTCTATTTTCGTGATTTGAAGAGAACAACTCATGTCTCCTTTGAGGTGCTAGATCCTAAACACCAAAATAAATCAAATCCTCAAGAAAAACTGGTTATCATCCTTTATTAAGGTAACAGATTAGTCTTTTTCTTGGAAATCCTCATAATTAAGTATAGGTCATAAAAAAATCAGTTAATCACCATTAGGGGATTTAGCCATCATAATATTCCTAGATAGAGCTACTTATTATACAAGATCAAATATAGTATACTACACTGATCAAATAGATCAGTATCCACAAAAATTAATTCATATAAGAATCAAGTAAAAATGTCAAGGCTTTTAATGCCACCCACTTACTCCCTATTTTGCAATGACAATATTTGCGATATAACAAAACCTGCATCAGCTTATATCTGTGGATAGGTGTTGTTGTTTTTTTTTTATGCCTTCTAAAAGAGGTGGGACTTATTGCCCACTCTTTCTTGATGAATAATGCAAGATAAGCTCATTAAATAAAGTTTAAAAAAGAAGTTCCACTAGAAGTATGGATTTATTGAACATAGGAAAAAGCATCTAAAGGCATATTCTATGAATATGTCTGGCTAACTGAGTCCACTGTAATCACTTCTCAATCAACACCACACATACATATAATAAAGCTCAAATAAAGAGCAAAAGAGAAAACAATGGAGGTAGGGGAAGGCAAGGGAAAAGAAGAACATCTCTAAGAGGTTGTAAGATTTATATGTTGATACTTCTGCCAAAGATAGCAGACTTCATAACGTGGTGCCCAAATGCAAAAGAAATACCCTGAAATTAGGTCACACAGCACAAAACGAAGGCTTTCTGAAAAGTAACATACTTATAAGTAAAGGATCACAAAATCAGTTCAAGAAAATATTGAAAAATAATATATTCCTCACCTAAAAAACATAAAAACCAAGCTGAATAAATTCCATGACTTTTTAAAAAAAAATTTTTACATTCATTCGTTTTTGAGAGACAGAGAGAGACATGAACTGGGGAGGGCAGAGAGAGAGGGAAACAGAATCCGAAGCAGGCTCCAGGCTCTGAGCTGTCAGCATACAGCCTAATGCAGGGCCCAAAACCACAAACCAGGAGATCATGACCTGAACTGAAGTCGGATGCTTAACGGAGTGAGCCACCCAGGTGCCCCTCCCCCCACCCCATGACTTTTAAAACACTACAGGAGGAAGGTCCATGGTCAGGAAATTGACAATATTAGAAATAAGAGCTGAGAAACACTTAATGCATATAAGTAAGGAAACAGACATCCAGAAAGTCTTAGTTCTGGTCTCATTTCAGAAACTTTGATTTTTCCATAACTACAGGTTGGCTATTTTCTCTCTCTCCCTTTTTTTTTTTTTTTAATGTTTATTATTGAGACAGAGAGAAACAAGAGCATGAGCAGGGGAGGGGCAGAGAGAGAGGTAGACACAGAATCAGAGGCAGGCTCCAGGCTCTGAGCTGCCAGCATAGAGCTCAATGGGGGGCTCGAACCTACGAACCCTGAGATCACAACCTGAGCTGAAGTCGGACGCTTAACTGACTGAGCCACCCAGGCGGCCCCGATTTTCTCGCTCTCCCAAAATTACCTACTCAGAGCCAACAACATTTGCCTTCACTCCATTCAGCAAACCAATGGTCCATTCTTGATATTTTCATTATTTGGAACAGCTCCATTACTTAAATACTTCATTTCCATAATCTTATACCAGAGCATAGCCTCCTATTCTACCTACTCTTTCTCTTAATTATTCACCAACTCTTGGTATACTGAAACTCCAGTCCCTCAGCTTTTCCATTATCTTTAGTACATCTGCTCCCTTCGGTTCTAGGAAAGAGGCTCCAACTGGGGAGCGATTTTGCCCCTCAGAGGGCATTTGGCAATGTTTGGAGACATTTTTGATGCTCACAACTGGAGGGGGTGGTGGCATCCAGTAGGTAGAGGCCAAGAATGCTAAACATACTAACATGCACAAAACAGCCCCTACAGAAAATTATAAACATTCCTGAAGTTGAGAACCTCTGCTCTGTGGCCTTCTTTAGATAATGTGGTTCATTTCTTCAATCACTCTTAGAACATTTTAACCTCAATTCTCTTGCTCTTTCATCCTTCTGATACCTATTCTATAAAACGTTTCAAACAACTGAATCACCCAAGTTTTCTACTTCTAACTCAGTGTACTGAACTCAACCAAAGCTAAAGAAATAAATTATTAAATAAATATCACACGACCATGCAAGAGGTGGATGCTACATACACAGATTCCAACTCAGCAAGACCCCCAGCATTACCAGGCAGGCAACCTTTCATGTGTCTCTCTCTAGCTGCCCCCTCAACTCCTGTTCTTTCCCCTCAGTGACTACTCTAAACTTCTACCTCTATCCCCAGTCCTCCACCACATCAGCACTCAATAGCAAATTTACCTGCTTCACTTAGAAGGGTTTGCTACCATCAGACAAGAATTTTCCCAATTCCCTCCCCACCCTACAAACTTATTCACATTTATCCCCACCCTTCCCCAAGCCGTCCTTCCCAGGAAGATGGAGTAAGTGTCCTTCCTGTCCCAGGACTCCCTGATCACGTCCTGTGACATCCTCTCTCACTGGCCCTCTCTGGGACCTGTTTCATCAATCATCCAGCCCTTAAGTGTCCTCCCTCAACTTCTTCCTCTCTCTCTGCCCTTTACACAGCAGAAATAAGTGATTGTTCCAATCTCTTGTTAGGGGGGAAAAAAAACACAAATGAAAAAAACTCTTCCTTACTCCCACATCTCCTCCAACTCTTCTCTCTGTCCCCTCACAGACAAATTCCTAAAAAGGACTGTCTTCATTCCCCATCCCCATTATTCTGTCTCCCTTCCAGTCCACTGCTCACACCCTACCATGCCACAAAAATTTCACAGTGGAGGCAAATGACTTCATCAATCGCAGTAGGTTCTTCCAGTCCTGAATTCTAGATCATGAATACACATGACCCTATCCTCCTTAAATTTATCTCCTCTTTTGGTATTTGTGATACCACTCTCCTCTATCTCTTCATGCCAATTTGGTGCTTCCTTCTCCCTCTTTGTAGATGCTGGTGTGCCCTCCAGCTCTAGCTTCAGTTTTTCTCACATGTCCATGTAATCCATGCTCTACTCACTTTGACCTCCATACACCCAGTCCTGATTTCCTTTAAGTTTTCCTAGTGAACGACAGCACCATCTCCTCTGTTACCCAAGTACCCCAGGTTTCTTAGTCTCACCCACACATAAACAATTCCAAAGTTCTCGTTGATTTAACTTGAATATCTCCTGGATCCATCATATCAGTTCATTCTCTTGGCAATATATCCAATATAATGTTCTCACCTATAACATACTATAAGAATAATTAAGTACATATGAGTAAAAAATGGGAGTCCCTTCTTACAAGTAAGGGTGTTACATAAATACAACGAGGTATGATTCAAAAGAAAACAGAACATTGGAATTCTTTTTTTAAAAAATGGATTCTCATACTGTTGGAATATAGGCAAATCATTTAATCATCCCAGGCTTCAGATTCCCAACTGCTAAAGGGTATGAAAGAAATATCTAAAGACCCTTTGCGCCCTTAATATTCATTCTATAGTTCTATTTCTACCAGACATTACTTAGATAGTTCATACTTCCAAATATGCATCATGCTTGCTATATATGCAAAACATTATTACTGCAAATGAAATAGGCTGATATGTCTCTCCTTTGCTGCCAAAATCTATCAAGCATATCCCAATTCCCATCAGTTTCAAAAACTAAATCTTCAATTGCAAGTGTCAAAGAAATAAAATGTAAACAAAGGGAAAAGCCAAGAAAAAATTATAATGACATTGATTATATGTATAAAAATGCTATCTCAAGATAATTTCTTCAGGAATCAAGCAATATAGAGTAATGAGTTAGCAACAAAATGAATGTGCCATAAACCTTTCTGACAGGAACAGCATTATAAACAAAAAGCTCTTTTTACACACAGAAAAAGAGTGCGGGAACTGTGCAACATCCAAAGTCAAATGCCAACACAATATAGATGCAATATGAGATCTCAAAACGTTTCAGAATCTGTTTTTTCAAAGACAGGCTCTCAGAGAAAGATAATATGAACTAAGCTGTGAAAATGTAGTTTGAATGCCATTCAAATATTATCACCCCAACCAAATGAGAAGCACCTGTCATCCTTTTGACAAAGATGCTCTTCCATTACCTACTAAGCTCAGAAGTAACGTTCTATTTTTAAAGTACTATAAAAAGAGAGGGTGGATGAAGAGTGCGGCAGGCAAAAGAATTTACCTTGCAAAATTGATACTGAGCCAAGTGTCAACACAAAACACAGGATAAATCAACTCTGGAGGCACCCCGCCTGGGTTCAAATCCCAATTTCACCACCTGCCAGCCTTGCAATTTTAACAATTCAATTCATTTAATTTCTCCATGCCTGGTTTCTTCATCTGTAAAAGACAATGGTGATAGTACCTATTTCACAGGTAAAGTGCTTGGAATAATGCTGGCCATGCTGTAAACACGATAGAAATACTAGGTAATGTTATCATGATTATTTTCCTTACTATATTTAGACTAAGTATTAGGTGAGAAGAAAAATAACAATAACACTATAATGCATGCGCAAGCTCCAGTTTAACACTATTGCCAGGTATTTTTTTCACTGTTTAATAACATTATTTCAAATATTTCCATTCCCATCCTCCAGAATCTCACAAATCAAATCACCAAGTATTAATATTAAATTCATACTATATGGCATGAGAAGTATATAAAAGCATAATTCAATATATATCAAAAGTATAGTATACGCTATACAGATACAATGGAATGTTATTCAGTAATAAAAAGGAATGAAATTCTTATATATGCTACCACATGGAATAACTCTACTACGATGTGGATGAAACTTGAAAATATACTAAGTGAAATAAACCACATACAAAAGGATAGTGTATGGCTCCACCTAAAATAGGTAAATTAATAGAAACAGAAAGTAGAGCAGAGGTTACCAGGAGCTGGGGGACAGGAGAGAGGTAGAGAGAAGGGGAATAGCGAATCATTTTAAAATGGGTATAGAGTTTGTTTGGAATTATGAAAAAAATATGGAAATTTAATGGTGATGACTAAACAATATTACAAACGTGCTTAATGCAATGAATTACATGGTTAAAATAGTAAACTTTATATTATGAATATTTTACCACAATCAAAATCTTTAAAACAATACAACCTATATTTTCATCAGGAAGTTTTAACATGAGTACCAGCTTTAATAGTACTAAAATTTTAAAAAGTAGATCACATATTCTCAAGTTCCTGACTAGGGATACCAATAGAGTCATTATCAACTCCTGGCTTGAACTTGGTTTAAAATACATGCTTGGAAATGGGTACATGCTTTGCAAATTCAATAAGGAACATTATTTCATTTTGCTTATAGTCAATTTTTTTAGCTCATTGAAGAGAGAAAAAAGAGAATTATACTGAGAAGCTAACTTCATACATGGCCAATGCATAATGGTAGTTTTATGAGGAGATATTTATCCACACAGAATCATAGTGTGAGTACAACACCATACCTGTGCAGAGCACAATAAATGGATGATGTGAAATATCTCCCAAATTCTAAACAGAAATTAAAAGTCTATTATTTTGATACATATAATAACATGAAATACTGGAAGTCTCCACTCCAAACAGTGCAACCAAAAGGCATATTGCATTTCAAAGACAAAATGAAAGTAAATTTAATAAATTAGCATTTTCCCAGAATGGCTAAGGTTAAGGCACTCGAGTTAGGATAATTTAATTCTCCAGTAAACTCATAAATACCATATATCTAATATCTTTCAAGGAATAACAATTTTCAGAGAAGGTGAATGTAATTTTCAAAGAACCTAAGGCCCAAACCAGACTAATAATATTAGCAAACAGTTACATGGCTCTTCCAATATGCCTGATTTGTTCTAAGCTCTTTACATAAACTAACTCACTGTATCCTCACATCTTCTGATAAAAAGTATTCCTATTATTCCCATTTTACAAATGAGCAAATCGAGGTGTAGAGGGGTCAACTGCTTTGTCTGGGTTCACTGAGCTGCTAGTAAGTGACAGAGCTAGGACCTGAATAATGGAAGTGCGGTCTCACAGTCTCCCTGCTGTTTTTATTTTTTTAATTTTTATTTATTTTGAGAGAGGGAAAGAGCAGGGAAAGGGCAGAGAGAGAGGGGGAAGGAAGAAAACAATCCTAAGCAGGCTCCACGCAGCCATCGCAGAGCCCAACCAGGGGCCTGAACTCACAAACCATGAGGTCACGACCCGAGCCAAAATCAAGATTTGGATGCTTAACCTAATGAGCCAGCCTGGTGCCACCTCCCCTCCAACCCCGTCCCTGCTTTTAATCATTATGGTTTACTATCTCTTGGTGACACTGAGGAATGGAATACATAAAGTAAAGGTAAACTCCAAATGCAAAGCAGTTTGGGTGGTCAAATATAATAAAATCTCTGCGGAAAAAACAAATTACAACACAAGACAGTAAGAGGGCACTTGTTGGGATGAGCACTGGGTGTTGTCTGTAAAAGATGAACCACAGGAACCTACCCCAAAAACCAAGAACACACTTTACACACTGTATGTTAGCCAATTTGACAATAAATTATATTTAAAATAAATAAAAATAATTTAAAAATTAAAAAAATAAAATGACTGCTCTGAGGGGCACCTGGGTGGCTCAGTCAGTTGAATGTCAGACTTCAGTTCAGGACATGATCTCATGGTTTGTGAGTTCAAGCCCCACATTAGGCTCTCTGCTGTTAGTGCAAAGCCCACTTCAGATCCTCTGTCCCCCTCTCCGTGCCCCTCCTCTGCTTGTACACTCCCAAAAATAAATAAATATTAAAGAATAAGTAAATAAATAAAATGACTGCTCTGAGACATTAAGAAAAGGTTAAAATATGTCAGTATACTTAGTATTTAAGAAGGCAAGGAATTACTTAGGGCATTTAAAAATTTTCTATCCAAAACAGTCAACATGATTTTCAATTATTTAAGGGGTAAAACTTGCAACAACCACAAATTCGAAAAAGAAGGAAGAAGAGTTGTACTGAGAAATCTTACTTCCCACTTATCTAATTCTTAAGGATAGTGTGTGTGTGTGTGTGTGTGCGTGCGCCTGCGTGCGCGCGTCTAGCAGGAATCATAAATTAAGCTTTCCAGTTGTTTTAATTCCAAGTATATAAGAACTTAAAACTAAAGATATTACAAAGTGTCAAATCATTAATATAGATGAGTGAATAAACTCACATAATTATGTGTGACTATTATGAAAAGGCTAGAATTTTATCATTTATACTAGAGTCATTTAAAAACAACAACAAAAAAAAAGGTATAGGTTTTGAAGTCATACACAGACCTGAACTTAAAGCCTGGCTCCACCATTTAGTTACACTTTCTGGCAAGTTAACCTCCCATAATTGAGCCTGTTTCCTTCTCTGTAAACTGAGGATAATTCCTAACTCACAAGGTTTTGTGAACTAAGAAGAAAACATATGTAAAGTGTCGAATGAAGTCCCTGAGATAACAGCAGATGGTTAACAATGAGTGACTATTATTATTTCATACCTTATTCCCCCTAATATTAGAAAAATCTATTCTTACCAATTAGCAAGTCATTGGAAGGCTTCTCAAAATTATATGAAGATATGCTCTATTCAAAAATGGAACATACTTAAAGACAAACACAATACCAAACCACCAGCAGATCAAAGATTTCAGAATCCTGCCTTTCCTTCCATATCTATTCTGGTTGGTTTTGTAACAACCTGTATTCCTTATCAACAATATTAATTTGTTTGTTTTTTGCTGTCTAAACATTCCAGTGGGGTTCTGATACTTATTTTGCTAGCTAACTTTGCAAAGGTACTTGTCACCACTGCTTGAAAACCAAAATGAAAGCCAGGATCAAGGAACATTCTAATGAGATGCTATAACTGTTCCATCCAACAGTTGATTGGATCCCATGTGGATCATTTATTATCTCAATAGATTTTCACATTCCTTCGCCACTCCCTTTTCAACAAATACATGCGTTAAGGCGCAAAACCCTGACTGCCAGAACGAATGCTCTTTAGAGACACCAAAATTCAAAACTTGGTGATCTAAGGATCCCTGGGGTGGGTGTTGGGGGACAGGGAAGGTGGTTAGATTTCACTGCAAGTGGAAATTAAGAGACCTGTAAACTGTTTTTGTCTCCTTAAACACCACTGGAGATGAGTCTTGTGGAGCTAGAAGCGGAGAAGGGCGGGTGAAGTGGGCCTGGAGGCTAAAGAAGGAGACAAATGAAGGCTGAAGAAGGGTCTGTGCCAATGGGGAGAGGAGAGTCAGCGCCCATCGCCACCTCAAGAGCTGAGGAGAAGTGACAGGTCAGCCCAAGCCCAGGACAGGCTCAGCCTCAGAAGTCTGAGAAGACTGAGAGGGGATAGGTACCCCATCGACCGAAGATGAGGACTGAGGAGGGTTCCCGGTCGCCTCAAGAACAGGATGCTGCTGTCTCCGCCGCCATCGCGGCGCGGGAGGAGAGGAAGGCAAGGACCCAACTGGAAGCGTATGGGTTACCTGTCTCAGTCGCCTGCCCACCGGTCTCCACTTCCGCAGACTCCGGGTTACCACGGGCTACCCGGGCCGCGTCCAGTGACGTCATCCACGCGCGCCCGGGCTACGGCCGGCCCGGCCCACCCCTGAAGAAGACTGGGCGGAGTCTCTGAGGGGAGGTCTGCGCAAGCGCGGAGCTGAGGCAAGCGTGGACTGGCGGGCAATGTTTGGTTGGGTTTGGGAAGTATAGAGTTGCCCTTGTTTCTCGATTATTTCTAATTGCAAAGTCTTATGGGTATTTAGGAAATTAAAAGTTACTGAATTACAGTAGTGCACTTTTTTCCTTATTTTATTCTGCCTCTGGTATATATGACTGTAGTGTACATATTAACTCCACAATTTATTAAAATCCAATTATGTTCCCAGCAAGCAGTGTTACGGACTCTGGGGCACAAAACAGTAATCTCCTTGTGGAGATTGAGGAAGTGAACCTTGAATAACTCAACAAATCTACATTGATTCGTAGAGATCAGAAGTGTGTGGAAGGGAAAGTAGCGGCAGAAAGTAAAAGGTAGAGGGTACCCCATTAGTTTGAAATGTTAAGGAAGTAACTCTGAAGAGGCTTGTTGAACTGAGAAGCCAGCTCTGTCAAGATCTGAAGGAAGAACAACCAAGAGAAGGATCGACATGTTTGAAAGCTATGAGGAGGGAATAAAATGTGGTGCCCGTGAGAAAGTGAGAAAGTAGGGTAGGGAAAAAGTAGAAGATTAGATCAACAAGGCAAGGAGAGTCCTGATATCGCAGAGCCTTTCTGGGCCATCATAAGTGGCATGGGTTTTATTTGAAGTGTAGTGGGTAGCCAGTGAAGAAGGTTAGACATGCAAGTAACAGGATTTGGTTTTTAAAACCGCCCTAGCTATTGTGTATACAATGAACTGTATTGTGTATACAGCCGTTCATTGGAAGACAAGGAAGGATGCAAAGCGACAAGTTGCTTTTGCAGTGATAGTGTAAGGAATGATGGAGAGAAATGTACAAATTTAAGGAATAATTTGGACCTAGGGACGACAGCCTTGGGGATGGATTACATAAGGCGATAAAGGAAAAGAAAGGTATCATAAATTACTCCAAATTTTGGGACTCAGCAAATAGTCAAATAATGCAGCTGAAATAATTTCCAATGCTTGGCAAGAATTCCCTCTCCTTCTTTCAACCCCTATTCCTTTGCTTCTTTGTGACCAGGCTGTCTTGGTTCTGTGCTTACCTCTCTGACCATCTCCTCTCAGTTTCCATCAAGGGGCTCCTCTTTCTTTCCCTTTTCCTATACTCTTTCGGCCCTTGATCTTCTTATGCCACACGAGAAGCTGGAAACCCAAAAGCTTACAGTGCTCAGGCAATGAACACATGGGAGTGAAGCTCACAACTAGAAACTATGGAGAAATGGAGTCCATAGTTTTTCTATGTGAAGTGATTTTTTCTACTCTCGTGGGACTACCACTTACTTGTAAGCTGATGACTCCCAAGTCTGTCTCTCCACACAAGCCTTTTTTAAATTTCCTCATGAAATACTCAAGCTTCACCTAGACATCCAGTTCTCATCTCAGACTTGACATTTAAAACACCATCTACCCTCACCCTCAAACCTAACCTACTTAGTTTTTTTTCAGTCTCTGTTAACAGGATCAACATCCACCAAGTCACCCAAGCCTAAAATCCAAGATACTCCCAGACTCCTATCTCTCCCTTATCCCACAGTCCAACCAAATATGTCCTGACCTTGATCTCCTCAAAATTTATCACATCTGTCCATCACCTCCATTCTTTTTTTTATGCCTTTATTTTTTAAAATTTTTTATGCTTATTTATTTTTTTAGATAAAGACAGAAACAGAGTGTGAGTGTGGGAGAAACAGAGAGAGTGGGAGACAGAGAATCTGAAGCAGACTCCAGGCTCTGAGCTGTCAGCACAGCTTAAACCCACGGACTGCGAGATCATGACCTGAGCCGAAGTCAAACACTTAACCAACTGAGCTATCCAGGTGCCCCATCACCTCCATTCTTAACTGACCACTGCCTTTGATGAAGCATTTGTATCTCTCTTTGGGAAAGTCACATAACCTTTCAGCACCTCTGTTTTTTCACTTGTAAAATGGGAGGATTGAGCTAGTTGATTTCTAAGATCTGTTCCATTTGTAATATTCTGTCTTCTAAAGATACCAAACATATCACAATCACTGCCTAGAATTTTTTGTGGTTTTTGCCTGGATGTTTTAATATCAAGGACATTGTGACTAGGTTAACAGGAAAAAAAGGACTTGATTAAAATAAGCAATACAAAATGAAATTAACAAATGGCCAAAGCAAGACACAGTTTTGCTATAGGATAAAAAATGAAAACTACTGGTTAGTAATATTGAAAACTGGAAAAATTGAGAAAATAAGACACGGCAAATAAAACTTCTCATTTATTAAATTTTGAAGGGAAAACAAATTTTCTTGACAAAATTTAAACCTACAATGTTTGTGCAGAAAAAATTTGTCTTGGTTAATTAATCACAAAAGAAAGCTCATAATATCAGAAGCTCTGGCTATAATTTTTCATGAAGACAAAAATACTGAATTATATCTTTAGTGTAAAGTTGATATGTAAAATAAACTGAAACTGATTCCAATGAAAATAATTTTAGTAAAATAGAAAAACAAGAAACAAATGTAACTATAATATAAAATTGAACATGGCATTCAATGGCATAATGAAATTTGCCCTTTTTTTATTTTAAAGAATTTAATATCTTATTTTAAAGATTTCAAGTAGAATTTTAAAACCTGGAGTTGAAGTTGATGATTTCTGATATTAACAGTTATTAGAAGTTGGTTTACATGCAAGAATTTTCTCATTTTGGGACTCCTACGTGGCTCAGTCAGCTGAGCACCCAACTCTTGATTTCGGCTTGGGTCATGATCTCATGGTCGTGGGATTGAGCCCTTCATCGGGCTCTGCACTGGGCATGCAGCCTGCTTGGTATTCTCTCTCCCTCTCTCTCTCTTTCTCATTCTCCCTCTCTCTCTCTTCCTCTGTTCCCCTTCACCCCAACCCCCATCTAAAAAAGAGGAAAAAAAAGTTTTCTCATTTTGATGATTCAGGGTAAAAAGAACTCAGAAAACTGGAAAAGTACTCACTTAAAACTCTGTATATGGCAGCTAACCAACAGCTATAGCCAAGACAACAAACCATCTTGTTTTGGTAAAAGCTAGCTTGTTTTTCTGAGTTATTCATGCATTACCAATCATGATCATGCTTCAGCGATACTTCATATTGTTGTTTGTTACTCGTGAGAATAAGAATAAAGATCCCCTTCCACTATCTTTTTTCTTTCCACCTGTTTCTCACGTTAATATAACATAAGTTATATTTCACAAAGTAACTTATTATGAAAAAAATGTAATATTTTTTTAAAGGAATAGATTTCTAGGATTTGACTCTGGTTTGTGTCAAATATGGTGTGTTCTGTGAAGACTTTTTTGCACAACAGTTAAAACTATAATAACATAACTGCCATCTTTCCTACAGAGAAGATGCTTTGGTTTACATCTGAAAGATCAAAAAGTCTTGATATTTTTATGTCAATTTCTCATATCTCAAAATGCACAGAAAAAGATACTTTTTAAGTCACTTTATATTCTTCATACACAAACAGCAATGTGATAAAGGTTTTCTTTCAGACATGATTTTGTAAATGTCAACAAATTTTCCCTCTTCATAGAAATATAGATTAAAAATGAAATTTTAAAGAATCAAACTCACTGCCTTTTTAAAAAAAACTCTACCTCTAGTTCTACTCTTGTAGCTTCAGTCTTTAGATATTTTTAAATACAGTGTTTGTCTTTTGATGGAAAAGAATCCCTCAGTTTGTAAATCTGAAATATCCAGGCCAGCAAACTTCAAGTAAAGTCCACCCACCCCTGCTTTGGGCTTACCTGAACTTGTGTGTTACTTCCTAAAGATAAATATCAAAAGTCTATCAAGAAATTTCTTACAAAAGGAAAGTATTTTGAATGGGTCCAAAAGTGTTCATGAAGTTTATTTCTAATCCTGCCATGTCCATTAAAAAAACCTATTTTCTAGAAAATACTGGTTTTTGATTAAAATTGTTGATGTAGGTATAAGTTTGATTTAAATGTTTATAGTCACATACATGAAATCAAAATGATAGAGTAAACATCTTATATTTATTCAGTAATTCTTGAAAATCTTCAACTGGTCTTTCAGTTTTAAAACTCATTTTTATAAGAATTTATTCATGTCACAAGCAGAGGTATTTTCTAAGTTATGGAGTAATTGGAGTACATATAGCATATATGCTTTTCATTAATGACTGTTTTTCCCCTTGAGGCTATCAGCCCATGAAATCTGTTCATATCCCCGCTGCGATTTAGTGCACTGGAACATTTTCAAGGGAATTTCTGACTTGGTTCAGATGAACTATGTGCAATAGAGGAGGGCAAGAGAGAGACTTCTGGCTGTCCCTCAGTATCTAATCTATTTTTTTCATACTAATAGAACCTCAAATTTTAAATAATGGAAATCCTATCTTAGCTAGACATATGGCCACTCATCACAGACAGTACTGGGGAGGCTGGGTGGCTCAGTGGATTAAGTGTCCAACTTTGGCTCATGTCATGATCTCTCAGTTTGTGAGTTCAAGAGCCACATCAGGCTCTCTACTGACAGCTCAGAGCCTAGAGCCTGCTTCAGATTCTGTGCTCCCTCTCTCAATCTCTTCCCCTCCCCTCCTCTGATCTCTCTCTCTCTCAAAAATAAATAAACTTTAAAAAAAAAAACTATAAAGACAAAACCTTTCAGCTTCCCTTGCTGCTAGATGTGGCTCTGTAACTAAGTGCTGGCTAATGGCAGTAAGAGTGAGTATAATGTAGCAACTATTCTTTCAAAACAGTTGGGACAGGGGCCCCTGGATCTCTCAGTTAAGAGTCAGACTTTGAATCAGGTCATGATCTCACTGTTTTTGAGTCCGAGCTCTGTGTCAGGCTCTGTTATGACAGCTAAGAGCTTGGAGCCTGCTTCAGATTCTGTGTTTCCCTCTCTCTCTGCCCCTCCTCCCCCTCCTCCTCTCCCTCTCTCTCTCTCTCTTTCTCTTTCTCAAAAATAAGTAAACATAAAAAATTCCAAAACAGATGGAACATATGTTTGTGTTCTTCCCATCTTCCTTGCCGCTGATTGGAACACAAATTTCTTGGTTATTCCTTTTTTTTTTTTTTTTTTTGAGAGAGAGAAAGAAACAGAGGGTACAGTGAGCAAAGGGCAGAAAGAGAGAGAGAGAGAAGTGGGGCTCCCCCAAACCTGGGCTTAAACTCACTGGAAGCAGGGGTCAAACTCCTCCAATGTGGGGCTTGAGCTCCCCCAAATCAGGGCTCAAACTCACCTAATGTGGGACTCAAACTCATGAACCGTGAGATCATGACCTGAGCCAAAGTCAGATGCTAACCAACTGAGCAAACCAGATACCCTGGCTTTTCCTACAATAGCCATCTTGGGTTATAATTCAATCTTCAGAACCTTAAGGAAAGGCACCAAGATGGAAGAAGTCCAGACCCCTGAGGACTTTGTGGACAGAACAACCATACAGCTCTAAACTATCCACCTCTGCACTTGTACCAAAAGAAACAGGCTGCTTTCTTTTCAAAGTCACTTTATCTGGGGTTTGTTTCTTCTACAAAAACTAAGTTATATGAGGACTAGGAGTCAGAAGAAAAATACACAGTAAAGGCATTTGCAGGTTTAATGCACACCCGAGTACCAAAGAGAAAAGTCCTCTCAAAGGAAGTGGGGGCTCACTTCTGTAACCCCAAGCCACTGAGAGAAGATAACAGAGGCCTGTAAGAGATACTGTCTGAAGGCATTAGCTCCTACATTCAGTTTCTTGATAAAGCAAGTACTTCCCTCTTGTAGCCTCACTCGTTGTATCCTACGTAATATCCCTCCTTTGCCCTGGTAACAAAACCCTGATTTTGTGGAAGAAAATCCATTGTCCTCAATGAAGGTAGGCCCCTCCTCCAGTCTCAATGGATGAACAGATACAAATCTAAACAGGTTATGGAATCCTGTTCCTCTCTGTTCTTCTTCATGGTCCCAGCTTTCCTTACAGCTGAGTTTGGCCAGATGGGACCATCTGGGCAATGACATGGAAGGGGAAGGCTACTAAGTGTTCCTGGGATATCTTTTTCTAATAAAAAGATAGTCATAAAAGAAGAGCTGGCTGGGATGAGAGCAAAGATGCTGGAGCGTGGCAGACATCTTGATCTCGGATGGTAAGCTTAAGGATAAAAAGTTGGGTGCCTGGATGGCTCAGTCAGTTAAGCATCCAACTCTTGATCGGCTCAAGTCATGGTCCGACAGTTTGTAAGTTTGAGCCCCGCATCCAGCTCTGTGCTGACACCATGGAGCCTGCTTAGAATTCTAAGAGTCTCTCTTGCTCTCCCTCCCCTACCCCACTTATGCCTTCCCTCTCAAGATAAATAAATAAACTTAAAAAAATAAAGTTAAAGGAAAAATAAGATAAGAAGTCAATGTGCTGAGAAAGGAGGAGAAGAAAGAGAGCGGGATCCTGCGTCACTGCTGACATTGAGATATCTCTTTGGACTTCTTAGTAAACAATACTGTTTCTGGTTTTTGACCATTAGTAAGGTTTGTTGTTGTTGTTGCTGCTGGTGGTTGCAATTAATTTTTGTTATGTGCAATTAAAAAAGAGGGGGTGGAAATAATTCCAGCATTTAGGGGGTTGTGGATTTACCTCTTCACTCTTTCCTATACCAAGCCTTCTCTTCCATATTTAAATAGTACTCCATGCTGGTGCTTCTGCTGTTACTGCTGTTCTTGTTTTGTTTTGTTTTTAATATGTATTTGTTTATTTTTGAGAGAGACAGAGAGAGCATGAGTGAGGGAGGGAGAGAGAGAGATGGAGGCAGAGAATCCCAAGCAGACGCAGAGCTTGAACTCACAAGTTGTGAGACAATGACCTGAGCTGAATCCAAGAGTCAGACACTTAACCCACTGAGCCACTAGGCACCTCTCCTGTTCTGTTTTTGTTTGTTTTTGTCATTGCTACCATCTTACTCTTTGAATGTACTAAATAAATCCTCCTCCACAATTTACTTTACCATACATTAGATTTGAACGGTCTTTACAGTACCTCTTTTGCCTAGCTCTAATACTAGTGCAGTTTTTGATAAGCCATTAACACTGTTTTAGGAAAAACTAAAAAGAGCTCACAGAAACGAAATGGGTCTTTGTGTTCTCTAGAAGATAAAGTTTGTGCTTTGCCTTGTTATAAAAGGCCCCAAGATTTCTGGTATGAGCAGTCTATTAAATTCCCATCCACTAAAGGAAAATTCATAATTATTCCTGATTCTGTCACTATCTGCATGGCCCTAGCAAGTTACTCAACTTCTCTGAACTTGCATTTTCCTTATTTGTATAATGAAAGAATGTCACAAAATGATTTCATGCTTGTTGTTTCTTTTAATCTCACATTTCTACTTTTCTAACTTCCCCTAAATACCAAACATAATTACATAAGCCTCTAAACTCTTAATAGAATTTCCTTAAAAATAGGGAAATTAGTGGTGCCTGGGTGGCTTAGTTGGTTAAGCGTCTGACTTCAGCTTAGGTCATGATCTTGCAGTCTGTGAGTTTGAGCCCCATATCGGCTCTGTGCTGACAGTTCAGAGCCTGGAGCCTGCTTCAGATTCTGTGTCTCCTTCTCCTTCTGCTGTTCCCCTGCTCGCTCGCTCTCTCTCTCAAAAATGATAAATAAACATTTAAAAAGAATTTTAAAGAATAAGGAAATTAGCCTAAATCCTGTCTGCCATGTCTCTGGCCCATTTAATGTCACCACAGTCCACCCACACATCACATCATAGGAAGTGAGCATGTTAGAAACCAGCCTGGGTTGCATGCCAGCATTTCCTAAGGCAGGAGTTGTGGGAAAAAGAATTCTCTCCAAAACCCCTTGTGGAATGATGAGAGACAGGTGGGGGTGAATGTGTCAAAATATAAAGGCAGGATATGAAATATTTGCAAGTTTTTAAAAGAAAAATCGTACCAGAGTAGGATAGTTGGTAAATGAAAGTTGAATATAATGACTGGCCTGACAGCCATGGGCCACAGGTCATCTCAGTGACTTGGTCAATATAGGTTGAAGAGATTAACACACAGTCAATCCTCGACCAACATGGGTTTGAACTGTGTGGGTTCACTTACCACAGATCTTTTTTTTTTGTAAGCACAGTTCAGTACTGTAAGTGTATTTGTCTCTTCCTTATGGTTTTCTTGATAACATTTTCTTTTCTCTAGCTTACTTTATTGTAAGAATACAGTATATATTGCATATAAATATATGTTATTTGACTATTTGTGTTATTGGTTAGGCTTCTGGTCAATAGTAGGCTATTAGTAGCTAAGTTTCAGGAGAGTCAAAAGTTATATATGTATTTTTTTTACTGCACAGGGTAGGGAGAGGGTCGGTGCCCCTAACCCTCATGTTTTTTAAGGGTTAACTGTATAGTCATATCGCAGTTTAGGCCACAGATCTTATTGTCAAATTGGTGGCTGATGTCAAAAATAAACACAGTGGAGAGCTTGTGGCTTAAAGTGACAGGGTCATTTCCAAGGGCACTGAAACTGAAAATGATGATCCTTTTAATAAAAGTAAGAAATAAAACCCACAGGAAGCAATCAAAGTATTGTTGCCAAAGAGCATGGAATATAGTGATTCCTAAAAAGAGAGTGGCATTCATGATAAAATATTCATTTATAGCAGAGAAGGAAACAATAGTTTTCAAAGGATTCCAATGAAAGCACACGCTAAAGTGGTTCAGCCATACATGGCACAGAGCCTCTGCCTTCTCGAAAAGAAAGTCCCTCTACACTCATCTCTGGTATTTTTACTTCTCTAATGCGAAGAGCATGTTCAATGGAAAAGAGGGTATGTGAGACTTAGCATTAATACATTCCTTGCTAACTGGATATGTGTCTTTTCATTCATTCTTTTTCTTTTAACAACATTTTCTGAATGCTGCCATGTATTAGGTACATTTCTGGGCTCTGAGGATACAAAGATGAAAATTATATCCCTGACATCAAAGAACTTTCAGTCTATTGTAGAAATAAAAGTGGTCTATTTCATTAGAGGTCAGAGCTCTGGAATTGTGTCCTACGTGGGTTCCAAATAGCAAAGCCAGGATGGTGAAAAAGACAAACCAGGACATGAAGATAAAATTGGGGAGGGGAGATGGATGTTGAGAAACCAAGAAAGCTGAAGACACTATCAAGTGTAAGAAGTCAAAGGGAGATAGCCTGGGCGTCCCTACAGTGGTTTTTGCGATTGATAGAACAGGAGAGACTATGTGGTTTGCCAGCCTCAGGCTAATATGGGCACCTAGTCTCAACACCCAGTTCTCACTGGGCCAGAAGGTGTTCAATATGTTTGTTTATTAAAAGAACAGGTGGGGGCACCTGGGTGGCTGAGCCTGTTAAGCATCTGACTTTGGCTCAGGTCATGATTTCGATCTCCATGAGTTTGAGCCCCGCATCAGGCTCTGTGCTGACACCTCAAATCCTGGAGCCTGCTTTTGATTCTGTGTCCCCCTCTCCCTCTGCTCCTCCCCCACTCATACTCTGTCTCTGTCTTTCTTTCTCAAAAATAAATAAAAACATTAAACAATTTTTAAATAAATAAATAATAAAAGAATGGATACATGAAAGACAAGACTCATATGACTTTTGCCCCTTGTTTCTGGGAGGCAGGAGACCAGACACATGAAAAGGTAAACATTCTCTAAGGAGGGATTGAGAAAAACCATATTCTACCTATACCGAGACATTGAGCCAACACAGCACAATGTAATACTTTATCCAGGCACAAACCCAATGATGCAGCTTTAGGAAGACACTAACAAAGTGCTTCTGGTGGGGCTTACTTACTAGGGACTGAGTCCTGGCAACCCAAGGAATCACTCTGTAGGAGACTTCCCCTACTTGTCATGTTTATGCAGTTGGTAGCAAATTACAATGATCATCAATGATAGTCTTAAAAACAGGAAGAATTGACATAAAAAGAATTATCCACCAAGATCAAGTGGGATTCATTCCTGGGTTACAGGGCTGGTTCAATATCCACAAATCAATCAACATGATATATCACATTAATGAAAGAAAAGATAAAAACCATATGATCCTGTCAATAGATGCCGAAAAAGCATTTGACAAAATACAGCATTCCTTCTTAATAAAGACCCTCAAGAAAGTCGGGAAAAAAGGAACTTACTTAAACATCATAAAAGCCATCTATGAGAAGCCCTCAGCTAATATCATCCTCAAAGCGGAAAAATGAGAGATTTCCCCCTGAGTTCAGGAAAACGACGGGGTGTCCACTCTCACCACTGTTGTTTAACATAGTGCTGAAGTCCTAGCATCAGCCATCAGACAACAAAAGGAAATAAAAGGCATCAGAATTGGCAAAGAAGAAGTCAAACTCTCACTATTCACAGACAACATGATACTCTACATAGAAAACCCGAGAGACTCTACCAGAAGCCTACTAGAACTGATCCATGAATTCAGCAAAGTTGCAGGGTACAAAATCAATGTACAGAAATCGGTTGCATTTTTATACACCAACAATGAAGCAACAGAAAGAGAATTCAAGAAAATGATCCCATTCACAATTGCACACACAAAAAAACCATAAAATACCTAGGAATAAACCTAACCAGAGATGGAAAAGATCTGTATGATGAAAACTATAGAAAACTTATGGAGGAAATTGAAGAAGACACAAAGAAATGGAAAAATATTCCATTCTTATGGATTAGAAGAATAAATATAGTTAAAACATCATTACTACCCAAAGCAATCTGCACATTCAATGCAATCCCAATCAAAATTGCACCAGCATTGTTCTCAAAGCTAGAACAAACTATCCTAAAATGTGTATGGAAACACAAAAGACCCTGAATAGCCAAAGTAGTATTGAAGAAGAAAACCAAAACAGGAGGTATCACCATCTCAGAATTTAGCCTCTACTACAAAGCTGTCATGATCAAGACAGTATGGTACTGGCACAAAAACAGACACATAGACCAATGCAATAGAATAGAGAACTCAGAATTGGACCCAAAAGTGTACAGCCAACTAATCTTTGACAAANGAGAGGGAGGGAGGCAAACCATGAGAGACTCTTGAATGGTGAGAACAAACTGAGGGCAGTTGGGGTGGGGGGGAGGGGAAGCGGGGTGATGGGCATGGAGGAGGGCACTTGTGGGTATGAGCACGGGGTGTTATATGGAAACCAACTTCACAAAAAACTATTAAAAAAAAAACAGTCAGAATTGCAGTCCACTTACCCCCCAAGGGAAAAAAAAATCCACATTGATTCACAAAGAGTGGTAAAAATTTGCTATTTGTCTCAACCTAAAGAGATATATTCCTAAGAATCTGTAGGATTCAGCCTGATTGAAAGTCCTTCAAAAATCATTAATGTTTTCGAGTTCCATTACTATCAGTAATAACTGGTTTTTAAAACCACTTAAAATAGAAACACTTCCATAAAAGGATTGATAAACACTAATCTCTTGTCTTGTAACAGAAGGTTACCACTGGCTAGATGCTTGTATTAGTTGTGACTCTGATTTCAAGTATCATGTAAGGGAATTTATTACAAAAACACAGTAGTGACTCACAGAACCCAAAGGCAGGAATGCAGCTGGGTCAGAGGAACTATGGGAAGCCTGCAGAACTCTCTCTTCTCTCGTTTCCAAGTATTTCTGCTTTACTCTTTTTTTTTTCTTCCTAATCCACTTTTTCTTACTCTGTAGCCATGTAACAAGCAAAGATCGTCATCTCAGAACACTCAAGTTTATATCTCTTCCGTCTAAGAGATAGCAGATCTCTTAATTCCAATTCCAAATCACTGAAAGAAAGAACATAATTAAGACCATTTTAGGTCAAGTGTGTATTGCTAATACAGTCATCTCTGGCGAGGGAACACAAACATCGCTGCTGAATAGCCTTCTCTGGGAGAGGATGGGGGGAGAGAGATCCCAAGTCTCATGTTTTATTGCTGGGAGTGTGAAACTACCCAACCCAGCAGATGAAGCAAATTCCTATCCTAATCATGCACATTTTTAGATAAAATGTAGACACCTGGCGCTAGGCAATCATTGGACTATCATATAGCAATATGAGAATGTTGGCTTACAGAGAGGACAAAGACAAATCTTGGCAGTGGGACAGTATTGCCACCTCCTATCCGTCTCTGCACCCCCGGAAAATCTTGATTAATATCTTCACGTCACCACATAAGATCCCAAGTTAAATGCGTGCATACCCCTTGAGCTGTATAACCATGATACTCATTGTAAATAAGACCGACAATTAAACATTTTCAGAAAAGTTTCTTTTCACTGAGCACTGTTATACTTCTGCTGCCAGAAAACTAATGTGATTAATCAAATCACAGAGATCCATCGAGATTATACAGTCTGGCCAACTTCTATGTTCTTTTTCATAAACCTCAGTCTCCTTTCAGTTATTAAAACCTAATTTCAGAGGAAACTTTTTTTTTATTCTCAAGAACAGAAAAATAGAATCAGTTGAAGATAATCAACTATTCTTTCTCTACCTACCATTAGCCTTTTCAGAGAAGGTACCCTGTGATGAAGTTGCATATGAGACAACATGAACATTCCTCATAATTCTGTCAGTGTTTATGGAGCTTTAAAAAAATGGGTAGAGTCTAAATTCTGGGATTGTGATGCCTCCCGTTTTGGTTTTCTTCTTCAGTATTACTTTGGCTATTTGGGGTCTTCGGTGGTTCCATACAAATTTTAGGATAGTTTGTTCTACTTTTGAGAGGAATGCTGGTGCAGTTTTGATTGGGATTGCATTGAATGTGTAGATTGCTTTGAGTAGTAATGACATTTTAACGATATTTATTCTTCCAATCCATGAGCATGGAATGTTTTTCCATTTCTTTGTATCGCCTTCAATTTCCTTCATAAATTTTCTATAGTTTTCATCATACAGATCTTTTCCATCTCTGGTTGGGTTTATTCCTAGGTATTTTATGGTTTTTTGTACAATTGTGTTTCTTGATTTCTCTTTCTGTTGCTTCATTGTTGGTGTATAAAAATGCAACCGATTTCTGTACGTTGATTTTGTACCCTGTGACCTTGCTGAATTCATGGATCAGTTCTAGTATGCATCTGGTGGAGTCTGTCCGGTTTTCCATGTAGAGTATCACGTCTTCTGTGAATAGTGAAAGTTTGACTTCATCTTTGCCAATTCTGATGCCTTTTACTACCTTTTGTTGTCTGATTGCCGATTCAGGGACTTCCAGCACTACGTTAAACAACAGTGGTGAGAGTGGAGATTGCTGTCGTGTTCCTGATCTCGGGGGGAAACCTCTCATTTTTCCCCATTGAGGATGCTATTAGCTGAGGGCTTCTCATGAATGGCTTCTATGATGTTTAAGTAAGTTCTTTCTATCCTGACTTTCTTGAGGGTCTTTATTAAGAAAGGATGCTGTATTTTGTCAAATGCTTTTTCTGCATCTATTGACCGGATCATATGGTTTTTATCTTTTCTTTCGTTAATGTGATGTATCACATTGATTGATTTGCGAATACTGAACCAGCCCTGTAACCCAAGAATGAATTCCGCTGAACCTTGGTGGATAATTCTTTTTATATGCTGTTGAATTCGATTTACAAGTATCTTGTTGAGGATTTTTGCATCCATATTCATCAAGGATATTGGCCTATAGTTGTCTTTTTTTGCTGAGTCTCTGTCTAATTAGGGAATCAAAGCGATGCTGGCTTCATAGAATGAGTCCGGAGGTTTTCCTTCGATTTCTATTTTTTGGAATAGCTTGAGAAGAATGGGTAGTAGCACTGATTTAAATGTCTGGTAGAATTCTCCAAGGAAGCCATCTGGCCCAGAGCGCTTATTTGTTGGGAGAATTTTGATAACTGATTCGATTTCTTCACTAGTTATGGGTCTGTTCAGATTTTCCATCTCTTCCCATTTGAATTTTGATAGTGCATGTGTGTTTAGGAATTTGTTCATTTCTTCTGGGTTGCCCAGGTTATTAGCATATAATTTTTCATAGTATTCCCTGATGAAAGCTTGTATTTATGAGAGATTGATTGTAATAAATCCATTTTCATTCATGGTTTTGTCTATTTGGGTACTCTCTTTTCTTTTTGAGAAGCCTAGCTAGAGGTTTCTCAATTTTGTTTCTTTTTTCAAAAAACCAATTCTTAGTTTCATTGATCTGATAAACTGTTTATTTTGCTTTGTTTTCTTTTGTTTTGATTCTATATTGTTTATTTCTGCCCTGATCTTTATTATTTCCCTTCTTCTTCTGGGTTTGGGGTGCTCTTGCTACTCTGCTTCTAGTTTCCTTGGGTGCACTGTTAGATTGTGTATTTGCGCTTTTTCTAGTTTCTTGAAATAGGCATGGGGTGCAATGTACTTTCCTCTTAGGAATGCCTTGGCTGCATCCCAAAGAGTTTGGATTGTTGTATTTTCATTTTTATGTCATTCCATATAATTTTTAATGTCTTTTCTAATTGCCTGGTTGGTCCATATGTTCTTTACTAGAGTGTTCTTTAACCTCCATGTTTTTGGAGGTTTTCCAGACTCTTTCCTGTGATTGATTTCAAGTTTCATAGCATTGTGATCTGAAAGTCTGCATGGTATGATCTCAATTCTTTTATATTTATTGAGGGCAGCTTTATGTCCCAGTATGTGATCTATCTTGGAGAATCTGCCATGTACACTTGAGAAGATAGTGTATTCCATAGCCTCAGAATGTAGAGTTCTAAATGTATCTGTCAAATCCATCTGGTCCAATGTGTCATTCTGGTCCATTGTTTCTTTAGTGATGTTCTGTCTAGTTGTTGTAAGTGAAGTATTAAAGTCCCCTGGTATTAGCACATTCTTATCAATAAGATAGTTTCTGTTTGTGATTCATTGTTTTATATATATGGGTGCTTCCAAATTCCGTGCGTAGACACTTATAATTGTTAGCTCTTCCGGATCGATAGACCCTGTAATTAGTATAGAATGCTCTTCTTCGTCACTTGTTACTGCCTTTACTTTAAAGTCTAGTTTGTTCGATATAAGTATGGCTACTCCAGCTTTATTTTGACTTCCAGTAGCATGATATATATTTCTCTATCCCCTTACTTTCAATCTGAATGTGTCCTCAGGTCTAAAATGAGTCTCTTGTAGACAGAAAATAGGTGGATTTTGATTCTTTATCCATTCTGTTACCTATATCTTTGGATTGGAGCATTTAGTCCATTTACATTCAGTGTTATTATTGAAAAATATGGGTCTAGAGTCATTGTGTTCTCTGTAGGATTCATGCTTGTGGTGGTGTCTCTGGGGCCTTGTGTTCCTTGCAACATTTCCTTACAGACCCCCCTTAGGATTTCTTGTAGGGCTGGTTTAGAGGTGATGATTTCTTTCAATTTGTGTTCTTTTGGGAAGACTTTTATGTCTCCTTCTATTTTGGGAATGACAGGCTTGCTGGATAGAGGATTCTTGGCTGCGTATTTTTTCTGTTCATCACATTGAAGATTTCCTGCCATTCCTTTCTGGCCTGCCAAGTTTCAGTAGATAGGTCTGCAACTACTCTGATAGGTCTCCCTTTGTATGTTAGGGCCCTTTTCTCCCTAGCTGCTTTCAGAATTCTCTCTTTGTCCTTATATTTTGCCAGTTTCACTATGATATGTCGTGCAGAAGATCGATTCAAGTTACGTATGAGGAGAGTTCTCTGTGCCTCTTGGATTTCAATGTCTGTTTCCTTCCCCAGATTGGGGAAGTTCTCAGCTATAATTATAATTCAAGTAACCCTTCAGCACCATTTTCTCTCTCTTCTTCTTATGGAATTCCTATGATACGGATATTGTCCCGTTTGATTGCATCACTCAGTTCTCAAATTCTCCTTTCATGCTCCTAGATCAATGGAGCTCTCTTTTACTCAGCTTCCTCTTCTTCTTTTAAAAAAAATTTTAATGTCTTATTTATTTCTGAGAGAGAGAGAGCAAGGGAGGGTCAGAGGGTCAGAGAGAGAGGGAGATAAAGAATCTGAAGCAGACTCCAAACAGAGCTACCTGTCAGCACAGAGCCCCACACAGGGCTTGATCTCATGATGAGATCATGACCTGAGCTGAAGTCAGACGCTTAACTGACTGAGGCACCCAGGCGCCCCTCAGCTTTTTCTTTCTCTATCATTGTGTCTTCTAATTCACCTCTTCTCCTCTCTGCCTCTTCAATCCATGCAGTGGCTGCCTCTATCTTATGCACCGCATTTATAGCATTTTTTTAACTCATCACAACTGTTTTTAAGGTCCATAATCTTTGTAGCAATTGCTTCTCTGGTGTCTTCCATGCCTTTTTCAAGCCCAGCGATTAATTTGATGACTATTGTTCTAAATTTTTGGTAAGTTATGTTGCTTATATCTATTTTGAGCAATTCCTTACCTGTCATTTCTCCCTGGAATTTCATTAGAGAATAGTTCTTCTGTTTCGTCATTTTCACTAGCTTTTTGTCTCTTATACGTTTTAAAAACTTGTTATGTGCTCTGCACCTGCGAGTTCTGCTATATTAAAGGAGGCTCATTGACTGCCCATGGCCTGTCTGTTCAGGAAGGGTTCTCTTAATGGCATAATGTGGTCTCTCTTGTAGAGACTTTGGTTATTTTATTTCCCTTCTCATAGTGATATTTGAGACTCGCCACCATGTGTACTTTGGCTTGTTTCTTGAGGTAGCCCTGAAAAGGAAAACAGACAAACACACAGGAATAAAAGCACACAAACGCACAGACAAATCAAACAGACAAGCAACCCGAAAGGGGGGAAACAACAACAACAGAAGACAAAGCACAGTCTAAAAGCATAAAACCAGAAATCCCAGCTACAAATAAAGAGCAGGGTAGAGACAGTGCTGATGGAAGAGCATGTACAAAGAGAGAAATGACAGGGGTGAGGGGAAAGTAAAATTGAACATTGACCAGGCAGAGAGACTAAAAGGCTAAATTCAGAGAGAGATAGAGAAGCATGTGGTAGGAGGTGAGGCAAAAGAAACGAAGATAATGTTACCCAAAGAAACTGTATAGTCTGATTATTCCAGAGAGGGACAGAAAGGAAGGTAATGACGGAGGTGTAGAATATGCATCAAGAGAATAAATTAAATGTGACTGTTTAAGTAAACCAATGACCAGAGTGCCCAGTCCAGTGGAGGGGAGAGGTAAGAATGAGACAAGGGAAAAATAGCAAGAATTAATCTAGAGTTAATCACGGCAATGCATCAATGTTGGTCTTGCCCCCCACTTCAGTAAAAAAAAAAAAAGCAACTCTCCAGCACCAATGGGCATGATTTGGTGTAGGCAAGTCTAGCCTCCACTGTGGGTCCCTCAAACCGCTCCCTGAGGCCCCGCCTTGGTGGTTGTGGGGAGATAACTGGCAGTGCCCCAGTCACTTCGCCAACCAAGCATTGCAAATCACTCTTTTGGGTCAGATCTCCCTGTGCCTCGGGCTTAGCCAAGGTGGGCCATGTTCTATGTCCAAAGCCCCACCTCATTTCCAGATCTGAGTCCCCAAGCTTTAATGATACCACCCGAGATGTAATTCTGCAGGCAGGACTGCTTCCTAGCAGTAAGGGGAGTAGGGGAGCAGTTTCTCCTGGTGCCACCTGGGACGGGGGCAGAGGAGGGGTGCCCAGCCCAAAGAAAGCGCCACAGCTAGAGATAGGATCTCTCTGTGTACACCCTGTAGTTAGAGATGGGATGATAGGATCCCTCTCCTTTCCTGGCTGAGTTTTTCTCTTCTCCAGGGACAGTTCTGTGAGTAGTTTCAGCCGTTCTTTCTCTTCCCTTCCGTCTTTGCATGGCTCTCTGCCCAGAGGGCTCCCTCCATGCCTCAGGTCTGGCCCGTTTTTATCTTCCCAGGGTCACAATCACGCACCTATGAGGCTGTCTTCTCAGTGGACTCTGTCTCTTTTCCTCCCAGAGTCTTCTGGTTCAGTGTCCTATGGCTTCAGCCCTTCTTTGTTTGAGAGATGCGGGTGGGCAAAAACTACGGAGCTCCATACTTGTCTTCCATCTTGCCTCCCCAGTAGTTTGTTAACGTATGTAGTTTTAATGGGAGAACCCTGAACTAGTTTTGANGGGGGAGATGGACATGGAGGAGGACACCTCTGGGAATGAGCACTGGGTGTTATATGGAAACCAATTTGACAATAAACTATTTGTAAAAATATATTTTTTTGAATAAAGAAAAAAAAGAATTTTCCAGATTCTTCTTAATATGCAGTGCTCAAATTCCAATCTTGCCAAGTCCTGCACCAGTTACGTATAACACAGATATTTTATTTCTCTGTATCGTTCAAAACTCAATTAAAGAATAGTGGAGATCTGATCCCACATCTACCATAAAGTAATTGTGTCCCCTTGGGAAAATCATAGTTATTTTGGGCTCCTTTCCTTTTCTTTATTTTGACAGAATTTTGTCCTAGATGATTCAAAATAGCATGTGTACTCTTTGAGTAATAGATTAAATGTTACTGGTACTCTAAACAAATGGAGACAACTGTGTGCATAAAACTATACATCATTTCTGTGATTGTGATTTTCAAGCTGCCTCCGTTTTACAGATGATAAGAAGACAGAGCACAGCAGAGGCTCCAAAGTAGATGGAACTAAACCACGAGTTTCCTTTTTTTTTTTTTCCTCTGAAGATAATTTAGCCAAAACATAGGCTGCTGAATATTAAGCTGTGAGGCATATTATCAGTGTGTTTAAGGGAGGTTATTCTTATGGGATTGCCAATTAATAGCAGGAAGATTTGAAATTCTTACAAGATCATGTAATCTTGTGAGATTTACAGCTTTATTTTCATATCAAGCAAGTGCTTCCAATGTCAGGTAATCATCTGAACGTCTGGATGCTTCTCTGAACTGAACTTCCATGTAGCTAGTTTAGGTGTTTCACCTCAGTGTTTCCAAACTTCTATACGTTAGAACCTGGGTTTAGTCCAATAAATAATTAGAAATTTGAGCTTCTGTTTGAAACCCTTTACCTTAAGGCCTCCCATCCTCATCGCTTTGCCCATTAACTTTCATGTGTCCTCCATGCTCTGAAAATCTACTTCGAAGAAAGTCTCTGATGTCTGGCTTAGCATGGATTTAAGAGAAAGGCACTGTGTACATGAGTGAAATGAGTTTTCAGGACAGGATTTGTCTTGCTTTGTTTGGTTGCCCTCCTCACAGTGGCAGCCTCGGATCACATCCGGAGATTCATGTCGCGGCTCTAATTCATAGCACCTGTTTGATTATGCGAGCCTCAGTTCTCCTCTCTGGAAGGGGTATCTGAGGGCAACACTCTGTCCTCGGGACTGCTAAAAAGAACATTTCCAGCTCAGGTATGAACTGCTGTCAGGAAGCCTGGTTATATCATGCCACCCCAGGATCCTAACAGACATTGGGTCAGGAAGGACCTGAGCAGGTTTATCACATTCAGGTCTTTTCTAGATCTCTAAAACGAACGTATTCAGGGCAAGAAAGACTTGCATCTGTGAGTCTGAACAACTGAAAATTGTCACAAGCTACCTTTTGGTTCTAGAGAAATAGAAGTAGGGAAAATGTCCTGCTTGTTGCTAAGAGTTTTCGCCCAAAATGTTTAATCTTATAAAATGTTGGGGCCTTTGGTGAGCTCTCACGTAAGGCCTAGTCCAGTGTTTGGTACAACGTGGAATGGGGACTACCTGGGGCACAGGCTGAAGTCCATATGGCTGTTTCTCCTACAAAGCTACACAATTAGGATGATGGGGCCAGAATTATGCATTTTTCATAATTAGTAATTAGTGAGCATTTCTGGCCTAGCCTAAAGGCAGTCTGAGGAGTCCCTCTGGCCCCCTTTCTTCTTGGATCATATCTTTCACTATTATAGCTTCCAAACTGAGGAGGGGCGGTGCAACCATTCTAGAAAGTGAAGAGACCCAGCCAAGTAAATCAAAGAATATCAAGTTTGAAAATAAAATATTTTTAACATGCAAATAATTCAAGGATTAAAAGAGGGAAATAGTTCAAATGTTAGGAAAAATAACTTAAAATATATGAGAAGCATAAACCAAACTAAAATGTAGCATGATTTTGAACAACTGATGTTAAAGACAAGGAGCGCTATACTGGTGAGTAGGAAATAAATCCGATCACACTATTTTCGCCAGGACTAAGTGATACTTCCTGAAAACAGTTAGTTGATTTTCAACCCCGAGAGCCAACCTGTGGCTAAAACACAGAACACTTTGCTACAGCTGTATGGCAAAATGTAAATGCTAACAGCACAAATAGAAGCAAGCACGTATTCACAGAAAGGTGATTTGTACGAGGAGAAAGGAAAGGCAGAGGGGCATAGACTCATGCACTGAGAGAATCATGAGATTAAGGGGAAAGTTAATAACACAAGATATAATAATTCCTAATGTTTATTGAGCTTCCTGTGTGTTAGATACCAAAGGCTAAAAATGCATTATTAGTTACATTATCACAAGTAACCCCATAAGGTAGCGATGAATCCTTTCCCCTGGTTTATGGATGAGAAAACAATGGGCACGGGTAGGATGTGGACATTTCGCAGGGTACAGAGCTAATAAAAGTTGCAGAACAAGGATTCTAATTCAAGCAGTCCGTCTCCAGGACCAGGGCTTTCAGCCTCTGCTACCACTTCCCTCAACAATAGAGTCAACAAAGTTACATGAAGTTACAAGAGAGAAGCAACCAAATTAATTAAATATAATGTATTGGAAAGAGGGAGGGAAAACAGAGGAAGTGGAGTTTTGTCTTCCTCCATCATGGTAGAGAGGTAAAAATATTGTTTAAAATGAATATGTCATGATACACCAAGGTAAGCATAACGTTTAGAATTAAGGGGATGACATCAAAGTAGCAAAAAACTGTCTCTGGAAATGGGAACTCAGGAGAAAAGGGCTACATTTCAATATGATTAAAATTGCTTTTATCCTTATGTATTATTTTTATACCAATAAAATGTTTCTGTGTATTTGAAAACTGCTTCTGGGGGTGTGCCTGGGTGGCTCAGTAGATATGGCATCCAACTTCAGCTAAGGTCATGATCTTGGGGTTCGTTGGTTTGAGACCCATGTCGGACTCTATGAGGATGGCTCAGTGCCTAGAGCCTTCTTCAGATTCTGTGTCTCCTCTCTCTCTGCACCTCTTCCCCAAATAAACATTAAAACAAATTTTTAAAAAAATATAAATTGCTTCTACTGTGTAAGTGCATCAAAACATGAAATTCAAGTGGCACTTGGGTGGCTCAGTCGGTTGAGTGTCCAACTTTGGCTCATGTCATGATCTTACATTTGAAGTCAAGCTCTGCATCAGACTCTCTGTTGTCAGCTCAGAGCCCACTTCAGATCCTCTGTGTCCCTGTCTTTCAGCCCCTCCCAACTCGTACTGTCTCTCAAAAATAAATATTTAAACAAACATGAAATTCAAAATCTTCTTTACTTCTACCACATATTTGTTAAATGTTAGTCTTATCAGGATATTACTTTTAGCTTGAAGGCTTTAAAAAAGAATCAGCAAGTACAAATGTTTAAACATTGTCTTTGGTAATATTACCAAGCATGGCTGAGAGAGGGTGGAGGACTATTAGAAGCAAACTGCATTTCAAGACTGCTTTGGAGAGGCAGTTCTGACTACAAAGGGCAGGCGATTCTCTGCAGTCACAGAGCAGGAGCAATGCCGTGCATTTTTAGGCTCGCTTATCGTAGCTTTCCATGTGTTTACTTCATAAAAGTAGGCACTTTTATGCTTCTCTTAAATTGACATCTCCTATTTTAATTGTCTGGTGAAGGCAACTAAAGCATTATTGCCTAAGGAACTAATTAAGTGTAGATATATATATCTCCTATCTCCATCCATGTATGTAAGTAAGGAAGTATGTATGTATGTATCTATCTATCTATCTACTATTCATCTATCCTTATTTATAGAATAACACAACAACAATGATTTAAATTAATTCCTAACCTTATTTTATTTTAACCTTTCCAAAATCTTGCAAGGTAAATAGGCCATGGAAAAGCATTGAGTTCACTGAGACACTTGAAAGATGGCTTTACTGTTTGTCATTGTGCAACCAAAAAATGGTGCAGGAAATTCAACACACATCTTCTCTGTCTTCCTCTCTTACCTCCGTTTGCTGGCTCTATTACAAGCATATTAGTTTATAATTGCTACCTGAGGATATCAGGTACCTTTCCTCTGAGCTTTTGCAGTGATTATTCCCATTATCTGGAATGCTCTTCCCTCAGACATTTGTTTCATTCGTTTCCCTTTAACCTGTTCAAATTCCACCTTCCTAGTGAGGCTTATCCTTTCCACCATTTAAATTGAACGCTGTGATTCTGCCTATAATCTCAATGCTCCATATGCTGCTTTATTCTCCATAACATTAGTTACCGGCCAACCTATTAGATCATTTGCATGTTTGTATTTCTGCTCCCCTGCACCTAGAATGGAACCTCCACACAGTAAAGAATTTTGCCTTTTTCAATTCTAGTGGAGATCCAGCAAAAAAAGTCTAGGGTCAACTGGGCACAATTCTAACTCATGTGATTTTTACTTTAGTGATTTAGATCAGAGCCAGGCCAGTTACTGTAGAGGATCTCTTCTATTGCATTGGAGCAGCACAACAAATTCAAAGAAACTGAAATTCAACAATTACAGAGCAGGTATGTGTTCTTTCTCCCTTTGTTCCTCCAGGTCAAAACTATCCTCCATGGGTGTTAAGGGAATGTGTAAGAATGGCTGGCCTAAGTCTAAATTAAATATGAAGATATACAAGAAAACATTAAAACATTTCTTTAAAAAAATCCTTGAGTGGTTTCCTTTGACAGATCAGGGGTTATCTAGCCTCTAGTAAGGTCAGAGTGGGGTGAGAGAAGAGCAAAACACAGAGGGAAGACGCAGAGAGGTGAGTCACCTCATCTCTCCCTTCTTTGTACCTTCCTTTCTCCTGGACTGTCATCCCTTACATTCAAAATGCAGATTGCAGATGTCAGCCCATGCAGGTAGAACATGTAGCCACTTTCACATCCCAGTCTCTGTGACATGGGAAATTCTACATCCTAGAGTCTAGCTCAACCCATCAGCACTCACACATGATGAGTCAAAATTACACATGAGCAAAGGCAGATTAATAAGTACAAAGTTTTATACATACATGTGTATAAGTACACAATGTGGGAATGATAAAAGCCAATAGAGGCAAATAGGTTGGGGAGACCACTACAGACAGCAGTGGTGTCCTGCCAGTTCCAAGACCAGAGAAAACTGGCCAGGAGCTTGGGTCAGCCGAGTTCACGGTCACACCAGTGATGGCACAGTTGATGATTTACGCAGCTGTCTTCTATTTTCCACCATGGGAACTTCTTGAATCTGGTGTCATTCTGGAGTGGTTCTAAACTGAGGCTCATGTGCCCCTCACCCTCCAAAACGCACACATGCACAGAAATAACAAAAATACACATGTGCATACAATGTACACACTTGCTGCATCAAGAAATCAGGTAAAGTTTCACTTAATGGGGTTGGGCCCCTTTCTGGTGCAACAAAGTCCATTTCCTGTTATATACAATTTGCAGAGGAATATTTGGTCCTTACTTGTTGAGATTCATGACAAGAGAAAGGAATTGTGTGGTGGCTCTGATGAAGCCCTAGGCAGGTTATGAAGGTGGTCTAGTCATGCCCAGAGCACAGGCACAGTTGCTCAGGATAAACACAGTGCTTGCTCCTCCAGAGGAGTACCTGACTAGGGAAAGCCCAAGTTCTCTTTGAAATTTCATGGTGCCATCCCCCATCGCACAACCTGCACTGTGCTTAGTGGGGGCACATGCGCTGTGTGCAGATGAGGGACTGTAAGTGTATCCTGTCATAGCAGGCGGGGGTGCTTCCCCGGAGCAGCACCTGTGTTAGGGGTAAGTGAGCTCCCAGTGTTCTTGGTGTGGGGGGTACTGACACAGAGGCCCTGCCATCATAGATGTTATAGTGTCTACATCTGCTACCGCACTTGCTGCATCTGCCGTGGGTCCTCTGCAATTATTCTGCTGTGAAGCAAGTGTACCAGGTGCTACCATTGTGAGAATGACCTTGTCTCCTCCATGCTTACTGACTGTAAGCTGGGCAGGTGAATCGCTGTTACTGGGAAGGAATGTGGAATTACAAGTGGGTCCAAGCCCAGAGTTGGTGCTGCCACTAGCAACTCCGACAGAGGCAGTGTGGCCTGGCAAGCCACAGGGGATCTGTGTCGGGTGGATACACATGTCTCTTGACACTCGTGTCTTCTCCAAGATACTGGCTCTCCCACATGGAGCAATTTGTTTTTGTGTAGATAAGTCCCAGGAGTGCTTACGGTTACAAAGAACAACTGAGTCTCCATCTGTGGAATCAGCATGGCCCTCTCCCACTCCTCCACCACCTGGGTTTTTGACGATTGGCCTCCTGCTGCTCAGATTTGAGGAGGAGACTGCCATGTCCTCTGATGTACCTCTCTTGTCCAGAGTGGTAGCTCCCTCAAGTGGGTCAAGTTTACTTTGTGTAGATGGGTCCCAGGTAGGTTTATGGGTACCAGGCACAGCTGAGTCTCCATCTTTGGAAGCAGCGTGGCCCTCTCCCACTCCTCCACCACCTGGGTTTTTGACGGTTGGCTCCTTGCTGCTCAGATTAAAGGGGGAGGCTGCCTGATCTCCTGACTGACACCTCTTCTCCAGGATGGCAACACTTTCACATTCAGGACGTTTTCTTTACCTGGATGAGCCCCCAGGACACTTACAGGTCATAGAGACTGTAGAGTCTCCACCTGTGGGAATGCTGGAGTCCCGGCCCACTGCTCCAAGAACTGGGTATATGGGTGGGCCCCCAGTGCCTGGATGAAAGCTGGAACCTGCATTGTGTCCAAATGTTACCTGGGCCACAACAGTACTGCTACCAGGTGGCGTGTTCTCAGAACCAGGAGCCACTGTGTAAAGTGACACATGGTTGTCCCTGAACACAGGGGAGGAACAGATGATGGAAGCCTGAGATGGAGGTGTAGTATCCATGGCCTCACTGTCAGAAGCTGAGTTGCAGTTTGCAGGGGGCTTGCCTAATGGACTAGAGGTGACACCAAAACCCCCAAGCAAGCTTGTGGAAACAGCAACACTTGGTGGTGAAGATGGAGGAAGAGATGGGATTGGGGAAGAGATGGGCTGGAAGACTGGCCAGCCAAGTTAGCAGTAGCAATAGGGATGTGCAAAGTGTTAATACTCAAAGGCAGAAAGTTAGCAGTCTGTTGCAAGTTTGGAGAATGCAGGGGCAGGCAGAGTGTCTGAGAAGTCTGCTTTGATCTCTCTTCTGTCCTCCATGATCTTATTCCTCTGACATTTGGTATTCTTCCAGGTTTTTGTCCATAGCTATGCAAGGAAGCTTAGGAAGTGGGGGCAACTCAGTGAGGCCCCACAACTGTGGCTATGGTGGTGGCAGCGACAGTGAAGGTGGCATGGATCTTTTTCGTTTGCTGGCCTACGGCTGGCAGACACAGGGGGACAGGAGCTCCTTGATGAGATGCCTGAAGGCTCCTTAGCCTGTTTCTCTTTCCTGCCGACAGTCTGACACTTTTCACCCAACACTTCCTTTGTTGATGTCATGCCTGAAGTCTCACCACCCCGTATCTCCTTTCTGGATTGGTTTGGTGTGCTCTCAGAAGACTGATGTTTTTCACCCGACACTTCCTTGGTTGATGTCTCCTGCACTAAGGGGCTGAGTCTGAGAGCATGGCTGCATCCTGCACGTGCATGATGAGGCACGTCATCTCTGGCAGGGCCATGTGAGGAGGTAACTACATGGCCTTCATAGGAGGAGTTAATCAGAGACTTGTGGGTGTCCTTCCTCAAAATGTCTTCTGGAGGACTAGGATGGAGGTCCAAAGATGCAGGGCTGCACTGCCAGGAGCTGAGAAGTCCACTGGACTCCAGGGGACTAGATCTTAACCGTATATCTCCGCAGCAATGGCCGGGGGGGGGGGGGTGGTGGACTCCGTTCCCACCTTCCCGCCCTTTGGTCTCTACAGGATCCACCATCTTTCTCTGGGATCTTTTTGGGCATTCTCCTCCATCCCATTTGGGCATAAAAGTGGCGGGTACCAGGATGGGACTGGCTCCGCAAGCCTTCCTCCAGTCTCAGAGAGCAAATGCTGGAGAGTTACTTTGCGTCCCAGAGGAGGGATTCTTCTGGCTGTGGAGTGTCCAAAACATCACTGAATTACGAGAAGACAGCCCAGGTTTTTTGGGAGGGTTACTCCAGTTCACCAAGGGGAGGATGCCCAGAGAGCTACATGCAGCCTGCGGGACGGAGTACCACCTCCTCGGCTCCACGTGAAAGCTAGCTGGTAAAGGCCTGTGATCCGGGTGGAATAGACTGCGCCCAGAGTCCAGGGCAGGTGAAGGAGCAGCCGGGTGGCCCCTGCCAAGTGGTGGATGGGGATCACGGGATGGTGGCGGCAGTGGCTATGGAGTGGGAAACGTTGAAACTTACTCAGGAGATTGCCCATATTGAGCTGGTTGTGCGCCAAAGGATCGGAGGTTGAAGTCTAAATGCTGGAGAGCCCCTCCGGAGCTTCTGACTCTTCTCGAGGTCAAACACGCACTGAGTCTGAACGGCCCAGACTGGCCCTAGTGAGGTATCCCTGGGACACGTCACAAAGGAGGGCGCACACGCGCAGTGTGGCAAGAGACCACAGCACGGAGCAAAGGGGAGGCCCCAGAGCCCCGCCCTTAGATTCCAGTGCCTGGGACTTCCGGTCACAGGATTCGGTGTCTAGGCTGCCTGCTGCCCTTGACCAGTGTGCCCGTAGGTACGTGTATGCAACCAGCAAGGCCACTGCGTGGGGACTGTAGGGGACTGCGGTGGTTGCCAGGCCCCTCAGCGCCTCGGTGTGTGTCGCCAGCCTTTCCCCCAAGAAGGACGAGCGCTGGGGGCCTCCCAACGCTGCGAGGGAGCGGCCCGCTGCCCCCGGGACCCTCTCTGCTTCCCTGCGAGGCTTCGAGCCAGCTGCATCTTCGCTAGGGCTGCCCAGGCTTTCAGCATCGCCCTCCAGACGGCAGCATTTTCCAAGCAGTCTCCAAACCCTGACCTGACTGGATGCAGCGCCCCAAGACCTCCCTTTCTGGCAGGCAGGTTCTTGCTTTCTTCCTTTTGAGGAATTTGACAAAACAACATTTACAATTTAGACCGCCCCTCAGGTCACACAGGTGGTGGTGGCTTAGCTGGGATTCAAGCTCAGCTAGTGTCTCCCAGAGCTCTTACTCTGGACTGTGGTGCCTCCTTACCATATATGCATCACGTGTTACCATGTTTTCGTTTTCTTTTTCCAAGTTCTTAGGGTACTTAGCGCGGTGCCATATTTACAGTGAGCACAGGCACTGCCCAGGACCCAGCCTTCGTTGAATAAAAGCTCAATTCATAAATTAATCAGGGAACACAATGGGCTCTGTCTCAGAAGATGTAGGTCATGGACCACCAGTGGTAAGCATACTACCATCCCACATTTGAAATTGAGCCTTGCAGCCCAGATTTAATCTTTAGTCTACTCTGAAGAATCCATATACATAAGAGTATATGTAAAGACTATACGTAAAAATATAAAAGATTATATTCTAGATATACTGTGGTCTACCTGGAAGAAATTCACCTGTGGATTATTCCATAGGAATTAGAAGCTAGATTCTCTGGTCTTCTAGGAATATGTCTAGTAAGGCATCTCACTAATGTCTAGAAAGCAAATACGCCATTTATTGTAAGTTAGGAAAGGAGCAACGTATTGGATTAAAGAAAGGTCAACACAATTTGGTCCTTGTGAGCATGCCAGCCAGGTTCATTCTTCACCTCACATTGTTGGCACTTAAACAGAATTCTAGAGATTCTTAGGACTAAGAGATATGCTTGGGTGTCTGGCAAGAGAAACATTTATTATTGTCTAGGAGCTGGAAGCTTCAGCATGAAGAAGAAGGTTTGAAAAATCTTGGCCTACATGTGGCTTTACCTAGTTTGAATCTCATTTCTGTAGCTTACTTCATTGAAGTGTTTTCCCTCCCATGGGACTGATGTTCTGTATCCAGGACATGACATGCATAAGTTTCAGAACCTAGAATCCTATATATTAGTAAAAATATATATTAAAATATTATATATAATCTATATGCTATATTATATATACATCTATAGACAGTAAAATCTTGGATTGTGAATAACGTGTTCTGCAAGTATTTTGCAAGACGAGTAGACATTTCTGATAAATTTTAACTAGATAAACGAAGGATGTCTTGCTATACAAGGAGTACATGATGCCAAAAGTCACATGACAATGGAGCCAATGGTTCTTTCTCTCTTTCTGTCAGTGTCTCTATGGAATTTCTCTGTGGAATTGTGGGTGATCGTCTCCCATGCTCTGATGCTCTGTCTTAGGCCACAGTGTTTGGAAGAAATCAGTGATTTTTCAGAACATTGGAAGGTGTCCACAACTGGCACTGATGTATTTTTTGTCACTGCAAAGCACCTATGGGCAGTTCTTTGCTTTTCCATACAAGAGTGAGCTTAGGAATGCTTTGCCTCATTCAGGTCAGGCTGCCTGCAGTTAGAGACCCTTTCCTCTGCTGACTTATTGCCAGTTACATTAAGTAGAGCATATGACAAGAGCTTACTAATACTGTAGTGTAGTCAACATCCATTAGCAATAATGAAACTCATGCTACACAAGAACCCTTTTCTCTCTTATCTCCTTTGCACCAGCCACAAGGGTTTTCAAAGGTAAGTATAGGTAAATTTGTTTATTTTTCTTTATGTTTTGTATATTCTTTATTATTTTGTATTATAGTGCAGTATTGTAATGATTTTTATATGAATATTTTTGGGTTGTGGAACAAATCATCTCAGTTTCCATTATTTATTATGGGGAAGTTCGCTTTGATAGATAAGTGCTTTGGATTACAAGCATGTTTCCGGAACAAACTACACTTATGAACCAAGGCTTTACTGACTTTATTTTTTCATATTTAAAATAGCATTGGGCATACTTCATATATTACAAAATTAGCATTAATGCTCTGGTTATGTGAGCTTTTATAGTATATTAGAGCAAATTTGGACTTATATCCCCAACAAACTTGGGAGTTTGGAGGACACAAAAGGTTTTGCTCAACTCTAATTCTGTTTGGAAAAAAAAAAAAAAGGAGAAAAATTATAAGCCCTTTCTAATCTCTCTAAAAGCAAAAATAATTTCCAGATAAGACATTTAACCACAAGTCCTTTGATATCATTTGAGTTCAATAACTAACAGTTTCTTGGCGGTGTTTATTAGAACACAAATAGATAGCTTGTACAAATTTTGGGCAAAGATTTCTTATTAGAACTCTGAAAGAGATGGTGATGTCAGATATATTTGAAAACAATAAGTAACAATCATGTTATTTCCATAGTTTTCTTTCCCAGGGAGGGAACATTAAGCATATGATGTGTGTTGGGGCTTCAGGACAATACAAGGAAATTTGGGTAAGGATATCCCAGAAAAATCCCCCTCTTGACTTCTCTTGTCAAATGGGAATAGACAAATAGGACGCTTTTTTTGAAATATAGACTATTCTCTTCTCCTTACAGGCAAAATATATTAGATGGCAAATGGTTATTCTAAGATAATTTGCCTGGGCAGAAGCAAACAAATTGAGACAGAATTTGTTAAGACAAAATATTTCAAATGATTAATCATTATTAAAAACATTTTTATAATAACCACAAATTATAGTTGCCAGGAAGATTCCTTCTCATTTGACAATTTATGAAACAACAATCTCCAGTTACAGTCCATGAAGCCATGGGTGTGTAGTCTTCGACGCAGTTGGTAGTAGTGACAATAAACTAGAGCTGACACCCTGTGGTTCAACACTCCCACCCGGTTCCCTTGTGTTGCTCACCAGTAATCTGTTGTCATTCCTACAGAGTTACTGTGGAAGGAAGACTGAGTGATCCATGGAACTCATTATATGAACTTTTTTCCCCCTAAAATAACTTTTGTCTCCTTGTTTTCAACCCCTAGTCTCTCTTCTCTTGACTATAAACAGGGCTCAGCATAAGCAGACTGGCCTTGTGCAGCCCCTTCTTTGGATAGGCTTTTCTTGATCATTGTATTCATCAGTCCTGTGTTTCACTTTTTGCCTTCTCAAAATGTATCAAAATCTTTTTGTGGTTGATGACTTCCACATTCTCTTGGCTTTGATTGGTATTAATTTTGGCATTTCTACTCTTGTATGAAATATGGTTTCAGGAGGAAGAGAAAGAAAATGTGTTTTTTTTAGTCTGCTGCCTTGAACTGAAAATACCTGTTGATTTCAGCATCAAACATTTCCATATAAAAAAACTCAACCTCAGCATTCACATTCAACTTTTCCTGAGAAATCACTAAGGATTTAGGATGTGGTCATTTCTTTTTTTTTTTTTAACGTTTTATTTTATTTCTAGGAGAGAGAGACAGCATGAACAGGGGAGGGTCAGAGAGAGAGGGAGTCACAGACTGAAACAGGCTCCAGGCTCTGAGCTGACAGTCAGCAAAGAGCCCGACGCGGGGCTCGAACCCACGAACCGCGAGATCATGACCTAAGGGAAAGTCAGACACTTAACCGACTAAGCCACCCAGGCGCCCCAGGATGTGCTCATTTCTAGTGGGAAAATAATACCTATCTCATGGGATTGATTTGAGGACTAAATGAGATAATGAACATGAAAATGGCTTGTAAAGTTTAAAGTTCTCTGAGAGATTTGTGTGAGGGGATGATGGCAGAGAAGTAGGGAGCTCCGTAGTTTTTGCCCGCCGGCATATCTCAAACAAGGAAGGGCTGAAGCCATAGGACACTGAACCACAAGAATCTGGGAGGAAAAGAGACAGAATCCACTAAGAAGACAGCCTCATAGGTGCGTGATTGTGAATCGGGGAAGATAAAAACAGGCCAAATTGGAGGCATGGAAGAGAGGGAGCCCCCTCAGCGGAGAGCTATGGAGAGATGAGGAGAAGAGAAAGAACGGCTGAAACTACTCACAGAACTGTCCCTGGAGAAAAGAAAAACTCAGCCTAGGAAGGAGAGAGATCCTATCATCCCATCTATAACTACAGAGGGTTAGGAGAGAGATCCTATCTCTAGCTGTGGTGCTTTCTTTGGGCTGGGCACCCTGGGCCCAGGCAGCACCAGAAGAAGCTGCTCCCCTACTCCCCCTACTCAATCCCTGACTAGGAAGTGGCCTGGTCTGCAGGATTACATCTCCAGTGGTATCATTAAAGTGCATGGAGCTGAGGCAGGCTTGGGCCATAGAACACGGCCCTCCTTGGCTACGCCCAGGGCACAGGGAGATCAGACCCAAAAGAGTGATTTGCAATGCTTGGTTCGAGAAGGGACTGGGGGGGGGGTCACCATTTTTCTCCCCACAACCACCAAGGTGGGGCCTCAGGGAGTGGCCTGAGTGACCCACAGTGGAGGTGAGACCTGCCTACACCAAACCGTTCCCATCCCCACTAGAGAGTTGCTTTTTTTTTTTTTTTTTTTAAACCGGAGCCCAGGGCAAAACCAATATTGATGCATTGCCATGATTAACTCTAGGTCAATTATTGCTATTCAGATATATTTCCCCTTATCTTATTCTTACTTCTCCCTTCTGCTGGACTGGACACTCTGGCCATTGGTTTGCTTAAACAGTCATATTTAATCCATTCTCTTGATGCATTTTCTACACCTCTGCCATTACCTTCCTTTCTTTTTCTCTCTCTGGAATAATCAGACTGTACAGTTTCTTTGGCTAACATTAAATTCATTTTTTCTTCTTGCCTCCTACCATATTCTCGTCTTTCTCTCTCTAAATTAAGCCTTTTAGGCTCTCTGCCTGGTCAATGTTCAATTTCACTTTTGCCCTACCCCTGTCATTCCTCTTTTTGAATGTATTCTTCCATCAGCACTGCCTCTACTCTGCTCTTTATTTCTAGCTGAGATTTCTGGTTTTATGCTTTTACATTGTACTTTGTCTTTTGTTGTTGTTGCTTTGTTTTTTCCCTTTCGGTTTGCTTGTTTGTTTGATTTGTCTGTGCGTTTGTGTGATTTTGTTTCCTCTGTGTTTGTCTGTTTTCCTTTTCAGGGCTACCTCAAAAAACAAGCCAAAGTACACATGGTGGAGAGTCCCAAATATCACTATAAGTATGGAAATAAAATCACCAAAGTCTCAACAAGAGAGACCACGGGACACCATTAAAAGAACACTTCCTGAACGGAAGTGGACAGTCACTGAGCCTCCTCTAATATAGCAGAACTCACAGGTGCAGAGCGCATAATAAGCTTTTCAAACTGACAAGAGACAGAAAGCTAGCCAAAATGATGAAACGGAAGAACTCTCCTCTAAAGAAATTCCAGGAAGAAATGACATCTAAAAGATTGCTCAAAACAGATATAAGCAACATAACTGACCAAGAATTTAGAACAATAGTCATCAAATTAATCACTGGGCTTGAAAAAGGCATGGAAGACACCTTTTACTACAAAGATTATGGAACTTAAAAATAGTTGTGATGAGTTAAAAAATGCTGTAAATGAGCTGCATAATAAGATGGGCGGCCACTGCACAGATTGAAGAGGCAGAGAAGAGGTGAATTAGAAGGCACAATGATAGAAAAAGAGGAAGCTGAGAAAAAGAGAGATCAATTGATCTAGGAGCATGACAGGAGAGTCAGAGAACTGAATGATGTGATCAAACAGGACAATATTCATATCACAGGAATTCTAGAAGAAGAAGAGGAGAGAAAAAAGAGCGCAAGGGGTACTTGAACAAATTATAGCGAGAACTTCCCCAATATGGGGAAGGAAACAGACATTGAAATCCAAGAGGCACAGAGAACTCCCCTCAGACATAACTTGAATCGATCTTCTGCACGACATATCATAGTGAAACTGGCAAAATATAAGGACAAAGAGAGAATTCTGAAAGCAGGTAGGGATAAAAGGGCCCTATCGTAAAAAGGGAGACCTATCAGAGTAGTTACAGACTTATCTACTGAAACTTGGCAGGCCAGAAAGGAATGGCAGGAAATCTTCAATGTGATGAATAGGAAAAAATATGCAGCCAAGAATCCTCTATCCAGCAAGCCTATCATTAAGAATAGAAGGAGAGAGAGGCGCCTGGGTGGCTTAGTCGGTTAAGCTGTCGACTTTCGCTTAGGTCATGATCTCGCGGTTCGTGGGTTCGAGCCCCACGTCAGGCTCTGTGCTGACAGCTAGCTCAGAGCCTGGAGCCTGTTTCAGAGTCTGTGTCTCCCTCTCTCTCTGATCCTCCCCTGCTCACGCTGTCTCTCTCTCTCTCTCCTAGAAATAAATAAAAATATTTAAAAAAAAAGAATAGAAAGAGAGATAAAAGTCTTCCCAAAAGAACAAAAATTGAAAGAAATCATCACCTCTAAACCAGCCCTACAAGAAATCCTAAGGGGGGCTCTATGAGGCAAATGTTGCAAGGAA
The DNA here is from genome assembly GCF_008692635.1 of Crocuta crocuta. NCBI lineage: Eukaryota > Metazoa > Chordata > Mammalia > Carnivora > Hyaenidae > Crocuta > Crocuta crocuta. The sequence continues at coordinate 5,628,517 of NW_027551560.1, read as the reverse complement.
CACAAGGTACCAGAGACACCACCACAAGCATGAATCCTACAGAGAACACAATGACTCTAGACCCATATTTTTCAATAATAACACTGAATGTAAATGGACTAAATGCTCCAATCAAAAGACGTAGGTTATCAGAATGGATAAAAAACCAAAATCCATCTATTTGCTGTCTACAAGAGACTCATTTTAGACTTGAGGACACCTTCCAATTGAAAGTAAGGGGATAGAGAAATATCTATCATGCTACTGGAAGTTAAAATAAAGCTGGAGTAGCCATACTTACATCAGACAAACTGGACTTTAAAGTAAAGACAGGGACGCCTGGGTGGCTCAGTCGGTTGGGTGGCCGACTTCAGCTCAGGTCATGATCTCACAGTTGGGGAGTTCGAGCCCTGCATCGGGCTCTGTGCTGACAGCTCAGAGCCTAGAGCCTGCTTCGGCTTCTGTGTTGACCTCTCTCTGCCCCTCCCCTGCTCGCATGCTGTCTGTCTCTCTCTCAAAAATGAATAAACATTTTTTTAAAAAGTAAAGGCAGTAACAAACGATGAAGAAGGACATTCCATAACAATTACAGGGTATATCCATCAGGAAGAGCTAACAATTACAAATGTCTACACACCCAATTCGGGAGCACCCAAATACAGAAAAGAATGAATTACAAATGGAAACTATCTTATTGATAAGAATGTGCTAATACCACGGGACTTTAATACTCCACTTACAGCAATGGATAGATGAACTAGACAGAAAATCACTGAAGAAACAATGAACGACACATTGGACCAGAAAGATTTGAAAGATATTTAGAACTCTACATCCTGAGGCTGGGGAATTCACTTTCTTCTCAAGTACACATGGTATATTCTCCAAGATAAATCACATACTACGACATAAAGCAGCTCTCAATAAATATAAAAGAATTGAGATCATACCATGCACACTTTCAGATCACAATGCTATGAAACTTGAAATCAATCACAGGAAGAAGTCTGGAAAACATCCAAAAACATGGAGGTTAAAGAATACCCTACTAAAGAATGAATTGACCAACCAGGCAATTAGAGAAGACATTATAAAAATAGATGGGGTCGCCTGGGTGGCTTAGTCGGTTAAGCGTCCGACTTTCGCTTAGGCCATGATCTCGCAGTTTGTGGGTTCGAACCCCGCGTCGGGCTCTGTGCTGACTGCCAGCTCGGAGCCTGGAGCCTATTTCTGAGTCTGTATCTCCCTCTCTCTCTGACATTCCCCTGCTCACGCTGTCTCTCTCTCTCTCCTAGAAATAAATAAAAATATTTTAAAAAATAGATGGATACAAACAGAAATGAATATACAACAATCCAAACTCTGTGGGATGCAGGAAAGGCAGTCTTAAAGGGAAATTATAGTGCACTCCAGGCCTATTTCAAGAAACTAGAAAAAGTGTAAACACATCATCTAACAGCGCACCTAAAGGAACTAGAAGCAGAGCAGCAAGACCACCCTAAAGCCAGCAGAAGAAGAGAAACAATAAAGATTAGGGCAGAAATAAACAACATAGAATCCCCAAAAGCCAGTTGAACAGATCAGTGAAACCAAGAGTTGGTTTTTTGAAAAAAAGAAACAAAATTGAGAAGCCTCTAGCCAGGCTTCTCAAAAAGAAAAGAGACAGCACCCAAATAGACAAAATCATGAATGAAAATGGATTTATTACAACCAATCCCTCAGAAATACAAGCAATTATCCGGGAATACTATGAAAAATTATATGACAACAACCTGGACAACCTAGAAGAAATGGACAAATTCCTAAACACACATGCACTACCAAAATTCAAATGGGAAGAGGTAGAAAATACAAACAGACCCATAGCTACAGAAGAAATTGAATCAGTCACTAGACATCAGTCAACAAATAAGAGCCCTGGGCCAGATAGCTTCCTTGGGGAATTCTACCAGACATTTAAATCAGAATTAATACCCACTCTTCTCAAGCTATTCCAAAAAATAGAAATCGAAGGAAAACTTCTGGACTCATTCTATGAAGCCAGCACCGCTTTGATTCCCCAAACAGACAGAGACCCAGCAAAAAAAAAGAGAACTACAGGCTAATATCCTTGATGAATACGGATGCAAAAGTCCTCAGCAAGATATTTGCAAAACCAATACAACAGCANGTGGGTTCGAGCCCCGCGTCGGGCTCTGTGCTGACTGCCAGCTCGGAGCCTGGAGCCTATTTCAGAGTCTGTATCTCCCTCTCTCTCTGACATTCCCCTGCTCACGCTGTCTCTCTCTCTCTCCTAGAAATAAATAAAAATATTTTAAAAAATAGATGGATACAAACAGAAATGAATATACAACAATCCAAACTCTGTGGGATGCAGGAAAGGCAGTCTTAAAGGGAAATTATAGTGCACTCCAGGCCTATTTCAAGAAACTAGAAAAAGTGTAAACACATCATCTAACAGCGCACCTAAAGGAACTAGAAGCAGAGCAGCAAGACCACCCTAAAGCCAGCAGAAGAAGAGAAACAATAAAGATTAGGGCAGAAATAAACAACATAGAATCCCCAAAAGCCAGTTGAACAGATCAGTGAAACCAAGAGTTGGTTTTTTGAAAAAAAGAAACAAAATTGAGAAGCCTCTAGCCAGGCTTCTCAAAAAGAAAAGAGACAGCACCCAAATAGACAAAATCATGAATGAAAATGGATTTATTACAACCAATCCCTCAGAAATACAAGCAATTATCCGGGAATACTATGAAAAATTATATGACAACAACCTGGACAACCTAGAAGAAATGGACAAATTCCTAAACACACATGCACTACCAAAATTCAAATGGGAAGAGGTAGAAAATACAAACAGACCCATAGCTACAGAAGAAATTGAATCAGTCACTAGACATCAGTCAACAAATAAGAGCCCTGGGCCAGATAGCTTCCTTGGGGAATTCTACCAGACATTTAAATCAGAATTAATACCCACTCTTCTCAAGCTATTCCAAAAAATAGAAATCGAAGGAAAACTTCTGGACTCATTCTATGAAGCCAGCACCGCTTTGATTCCCCAAACAGACAGAGACCCAGCAAAAAAAAAGAGAACTACAGGCTAATATCCTTGATGAATACGGATGCAAAAGTCCTCAGCAAGATATTTGCAAAACCAATACAACAGCATATAAAAAGAATTAACCACCGTGACCAAGTCGGACTCATTCCTGGGTTACAGCGCTGGTTCAATATTCGCAAATCAATCAATGTGATACATCACATTAATGAAAGAAAGATAAAAACCATATGATCCGGTAGATAGATGAAGAAAAAGCATTTGACAAAATACAGCAGCCTTTCTTAATAAAGACCCTTGAGAAAGTCGGGATAGAAGGAACTTACTTAAACATCATAAGCCATTTATGAGAAGCCCACAGCTAATATCATCCTCAAAGGGGAAAAATGGGACCTTTCCCCCTGAGTTCAGGAACACGACAGGGATGTCCACTCTCACCACTGTTGTTTAACATAGTGCTGGAAGTCCTAGCATCAGCAACCAGACAACAAATGGACATAAAAGGCATCAGAATTGGCAAAGATGAAGTCAAACTTTACTTTTCACAGATGACATGATACTCTACATGGAAAACCTGACAGTCTCCACCAGAAGCCTACTAGAACTGATCCATGAATTCAGCAAAGTCGGAGGGTCCAAAATCAACGTATGGAATTTGGTTGCATTTTTATACACCAACAATGAAGCAACAGAAAGAGAAATCAAGAAAATGATCCCCTTCACAATTGCACAAAAAACCATATCATACCTAGGAATAAACCTAACCAGAGATAGAAAAGATATGTATGATGAAAACTATAGAAAATTTATGAAGGAAATTGAAGACGACACAAAGAAATGGAAAAACATTCCATGCTCATGGACTGGAAGAATAAATATTGTTAAAACATCATTACTACCCAAAGCTATCTACACATTCATTGCAATCCCAATCAAAATTATACCAGCATTCTTCTCAAAACTAGAACAAACTATCCTAAAATTTGTATGGAACCACAAAACACCCTAATAGTCAATGTAGTATTGAAGAAGAAAACCAAAATGGGAGGCATCACCATCCCAGTCTTTAGTCTCTACTACAAAGCTGTCATCATCAAGACAGTACAGTATTGGCACAAAAACAGACACATAGACCAATGGAATAGAATTGAGAACTCAGAATTGGTCCCACAAATGTATGGCCAACTAATCTTTGACAAAGCGGGAAAAAGTATCCAATGGAAAAAAGACAGCCTCTTTAACAGATGCTGCTGGGAGAACTGGACAGCAACATGCAGAGAATGAAACTAGATCACTTTCTTACACCATATACAAAAATAAACTCAAAATGGAATGAAGGACCTGAATGTGAGACAAGAAACTATCAAAATCCTAGAGGAGAAAGAAGGAAACAACCTCCTTGACCTCAACCACAGCAATTTCTTCCTTTACACATCCCCAAAGGCAAGGGAATCAAGAGCAAAAATGAACTATTGGGACCTCATCAAGATAAAAAGCTTCTGCACGGCAAAGGAGACAATCCATAAAATAATAGACCACCAACGGAATGGGAAAAGATAGTTGCAAATGACATATTAGATAAAGGGTTAATATCCAAAATCTATAAGGAACTCACCAAACTCCACACCCGGAAAACAAATAATCCAGTGAGGAAATGGGCATAAGACATGAACAGACACTTCTCCAGAAAGGACATCCAGATAGCCAACAGACATATGAAACGCTGCTCAGCGTCCCTCATCATCAGGGAAATACAAATCAAAACCACGCTGAGATACCACCTCACGCCGATCAGAGTCGCTAAAATGAACAAATCAGGAGACCCTAGATGCTAGTGAGGATGTGGAGAAACGGGCACCCTCCTACACTGTTGGTGGGAATGTAAACTGGTGCAGCTCCTCTGGAAAACAGTGTGGAGGTTCCTCAAAAAATTAACAATAGAACTCCTCTATGACCCAGCAATAGCACTGCTAGGAATTTTCCCAAGGGATACAGGAGTGCTGATGCATAGGCGCACATGTGACCCAATGTTCATAGCAGCACTTTCAACAATAGCCAAATCATGGAAAGAGCTTAAATGTCCATCAACGGACGAATGGATCGAGAAGATATGGTTTAACTATACGATGGAATACTACATGGCAATGAGAAAGAATGATACCTGGCCGTTTGTAGCAACATGGATGGAACTCGAGGGTGTTAGGCTGAGTGAAATAAGTCAGGCAGAGAAAGACAGATACCATGTTTTTCCTCATAAGTGGATCAGGAGAAACTTAACAGAGGACCATGGGGGAGGAGAAGGGGAAAAGTGTTGGGGAGAAGGAAGGAGGCAAACCATGAGAGACTCTTGAGTACTGAGAACTAACTGAGGGCTGATGTGGGTAGGGACATGGGAAAGGAGGTGATGGGCATGGAGGAGGGCACTTGTTGGGATGAGCACTGGGTGTTATATGGAAACCAACTTGACAATAAACTATGAAAGAAAAAAAAATGTAGCTTTCTTTTACCAAGTTTTAGAGAGCCGGGGTCTAGGGACAGAGTCACACTTGCATAGGTTATTGGGAGAGTCTTTTGAACACAGAAAAACATTAATATATTCCATCATACCTCCTATTCTCCATCAGTGTTTTTTGTTTTCATTCAGAGAAACTGATAATTCAGTGTTTTCTTCTGGCTAAATTAAAAGAACAGACATGAGTCAGTAGTTTAATAGACTGTAATGTACTCAGAAAAGGCCGATGGTCAAAGCAGTTGTTGACTGTGAAGTCCTCATTAAGGTGGAATATAGTAATATTTTGAAAAGATAACACATATATAAAAGAAAATTCAAGCATTAGGCAATTTTTCCCTACATTAATAATAAATGGATATGGGTAAGATATGACACTGGCTTTTGATGAGATGATTATGGTAGGATATTAATTTCAGGTCTGTTCTTAATGCTGTAGGAATGAGTGGGGAGTAGCTGTCTTCCTCTGTCCCAAGAAGTCTTCATGTTCTAGATTTTATATCCCTAGCCTCAGAATGGATTTTTTCTTGGGAAGCTGAAGTTGTCTGGAAAACAATCCCCAGCATCCAGTGAGGATAATGGGTGATGGGAGAGTCAGGGTAGTGTGGGGGTAGAGGCAGAGCTGGCTCAAGCAAGGAGAAGAGTGGGAATGAGAAAAGTTAAATGGTGAAAGTTCAAGTTAGCCTATAGACATGAGGGCTGAGTAGCATTCCAGGAGGGACAGTGTATGCTACAATCCTGTAGCAGACAGGTACATTCAGAAAGTTACAGAAGAGAAGAGGAGAAAAGTAGTAAAGAAGAGTTGAGTTAATAGGGAAGATGTCAGGATTTACATGGTCTTGTGCCTTGTGTTGATCTTTTTCCTGAAAAAAGTCATTTCTTGAAGGTAATTAATGTAAAGTCATTGAAGAGTTTTAAGCAGAGGAGTGATGCAATCACATTTGCCCTATAAGCATTTTATCTTTACAGTAGTTCTCTAAAGTAAGTACAGTGGAACTAGCTTTAGGGAAGTTTAGCAACTTTGTAATCTTTACCAAGCACCCCAAATAAACATGTATTCTTATAATGCAACAGTGTGCTTACAATGGAAATGCAGCTTCTAGACAAGTCCTTGAGCACTCCTTCCAAATACCCCTGGATCTGGACCTGCCACTAGGTGTGCACTATTACTATTATTCTCCCAGATGAAGGAATCAATTCTTAGAGAGATGAACCAACTTGTTCAGGACCAAGCAGTAAATTTCAGAGTGAGGATTTGAATAGAGGTCTGCCTGACCAGAGTTCTTGTAGTGGATGTGATTAGTGCTCCACCAATATCTTGTTGGCCCACTAGGAGGGTACCTACAGATAACCTCCTCATGCCCACTTCTGAAGTCCCCTACAGACAGTGTCCCCCACTTCCACCTGGGAGGTCACCTGCAAGTAGTCTTCTTCTGTGCCCCATAGGCTTCTTGGATATCTCTGCATGAGGGTCTTCTCTGGTTACTGGCATCCATTTGACCTGTGCACAGAGAGTTAACTCATAGAAGTGACACTCAGCCAGTGAGGACAAGAGTTGGTAAATGAAAAAGCCAGCTTCCTCACCCCTCACTCAAATGATTCTGAGGTATGATGTGTAAAGTCTCTCAGAGGGTCCCCAGCAGAAATTAGTCTCACTTGCCCACAGAGATAAGTTGATCAGTAATTTACCCTTTATTGGCCTTCCTCCCTCCGTATTTCTCCCTCAGTGCTTAATCAGGTTTGGCATAAGTTACTTGCACCTAAATCCCTATCTACCGTTTGGGGAAACCAAATTAAGACAACTCATAACCAGTACAGTCTACTGCTTGTCTTAATAGCGGTTGGAGAATTTCCAAAAACTTCCCATATTTTGGGATCAATTTAATGAGCATGTAATGAGTACATGGCCCTGTACCAATGGGTACAAAGGAGCCATTTATGACCCCTAATGGGTCCATTACTTTGAGTAGAAGGTGACAACTTCAAAGAGAGAAACAGAAACAAATGATGGAAAGAGAAAGATGACAATTTTGCACGCCCTATATGGGGGTATGATAGAGCAATAGTACTTATTTTCTAACATATTCCTCTTTGCTCTGATTCCAGGGCATTAAATGTCTCTGTCAGTGAAAATAATGTCACAGCATTAAGAATTAATAATATACACTCTTGGATGACATTACCCTATTAATTCTAGTTCTATCTCAGTTGAACACAAATGCTATTCAGTATTTGGATGATTTATCAAGATATGAAGTAAAGCATGCCAAATCTCTAGCTACAGTCATAAATAATTTCACCATCCTTTATTTCACATTTTCTGTTTAAAAGACCATATATTGGCAAACTTAACATGGGTGGGCTTTATGCGTCAAATTATATTTTGAGCATGAACTCCCGTCTTTAAAAGTGGTACGCATTTGGTGGCTTTTCTAAAAGTACCTATTCAATGGCATAATATAGTGTTTTTCTTGAATCTTTCATAAGGTTTGCACATCTACTTTACTTTTGCAGACACAGTGAGGGTGGCTTTAGCCATTCTTAGAGGGAACACCAGATGGCTTGGCTTGAGCCTTGCCAGCTTCCAGAAAGGAGTAGAGTTTACTTCATGGTTGATTGAAGACACGTTGACTATTCCAGTCCTGGATTTCCACTGACTTTTGAGCTTTGTTCAAATAAGCCCTATGGCTTTAATTAAAGGAGCATCTGTATAATTTTGTCTGTGTGTGAGCACACAGAACTCTAGAATGTCCCACCATATTGTCACCATTTCCAGTGTGCTGAGGTCCTAGGGAACTCTCTTATGTAGTGGAGGGTTTTTAAGGTACCCAGAAGAGGAAGAAAACTATGGTCACCTTAAACTACTCCAACTTGTCCAAAATACCAATTGTAAGAGAACCTTCAGAATATTTCATGTCCCATGGGAATCCAGATCACTTGTGACCATGCTGGAGAGACTTTTTCTCGAATCAATTTATATTGCAGCAAACCTAGGGTGGAACTAGGTAGTTTTGAGTCACAAGAAAATCATAGCATGAAAGGCAGGGTGAAACAAAGCTACAAAACCACAGATTCAGTGGCCCTGAACTAGCCAATGCAACCTCTCTAGATATCCCCAATCATTTGAGGGAAGAGATAATGGTAAAAAAAAAAAAGAGGAGAGACAAAGATAATTCATGGAGATACTAGAGTGGTAGGGGCATTGAAAGATTACAAGGAATAATTCTTTGCTGATATCATAGTCAATGGATTGATATTTCCAAGAAAGAAACTACAAGTGACCATGGTTGAAATTTTGAAACAACTGAAAAGGGATGAAAAACCATGCACTAAGGGATGAAAAGCTGTGTAGGTGACAATGTGCACCAACAAATCAATATGAAAGGAAGGGTTGACTGGGCCACATAGACACCAAGACTGTCACCACCAACTGAACACACAAACAGCTCATGGCATTATTTTTCTATCTTGATGAAAAATTTGCAGTTTTTTCATTGTTGCAGACCAACTACATCACCAACTAACGTTTCTCAATGTGCATTGCCCTTTCCATGAACTTATTTTGATATTTTAGTTTCTTGACAATACCATCATGCTTCTAATAATTTACAAAAACCATCTCTCTTACTGTGAAGCTGCCCAAGAGAAACACCTGCCATATTTCCCCTCAACCCCACATAACACCATGATTATCAGTCAGTATTTTTTAACAGACTTACCAAGGCATAATTGATATATGATAAACTGTACATATTTTTAAAGTGTAAAATTTGGTATTTTTTGGTAATGTGTACACCTGCAACATCTTATAATCTCAGAAAGTTCATCTCCTCCCTTTGTGGTCCTCTCTTTTCTCACACTCCTCCACCTCCTTAGGCAACCACTGATCTTTTTTTTTTTTTTTTGTGACTATAGATAGTGTGCATTTTCTAGAATTTCACATAAATGAAATCCTGGAATCCTACGGTACTTATTCTTTCTTGGTCTCGTTTCTTTGACAGCATTATTTCGAGATTAAGCCATGTTGTAGTGTGTGTGAGTAAAATTGACCTTTGAACATTTCAGGGCTTATGGGCACTGATTCCCCAAAACCTTACCCACTAATAGCCTACTGTCGATTGGAAGCATTACTGACAACATAAACCGTTTATTCACACATATTTGGTATATTTTATGTATTATATGCCATGTTGTTACAATAAAGTAAGCTAGAGAAAAGATGATGTTATTAAGAAAATCATAAGGAAGAGAAAATACATTTATGGTATGGTACTATATATATATAGTACTATATATAGTATATAAAATCCATATATAAGTTGACCAGCATAATTCAAACCCCTTTTATTCAAGGGCAAGTTGTAATTCATTTATTTTTATTATTACATAGAATTCCATTGTATGGATATACCACCATCTGTTGATCCATTCACCTATTAATGGACATTGCATTGTTGTCAGTTATTAGTTATTACAAATAAGGCTGTGACAAACATTCATGTACAAGTCTTTGTGTAGACATATGCTTTTTATTTCTTTTTATTCCTAGTAATGGAATGCCTGTATCACGTGTTTATTTTTTAAGACAAAACATCCATTAGACAAAAATAAAATTGACAAATTGGATTTTATCAAAATTAAGAAAATGCACTGTTTGAAAAGCACTTTACAATAATGAAAAGACAAGTCACACACTAGAGAAATATTTTCAAAGAATATATGTGATAAAGACTTATGCAAGAATATATTAAAAATGCTCAGTAATAAGGAAACAACCCAACAGAAAATGGGCAAAAGATTTCAGGGGCTCCTGGATGGCTCATTTGGTTGAGCATCTGACTCTTTTTGATTTGGACTCAGGTCATGATCTCACTCATTCTTTGAATTAAGTCTTGCATCGGGCTCTGTGCTGACAGTGGTGAGCCTACTTGGAATTCTCTCTCTCTCCCTCTTCCTTCCTCTCTATCTCTTTCATACTCTCTCTCAAAATAAATAAACTTTTTTAAAAATTGGCAAAAGATTTCAACAGACATTTCACCAAAGAAGATATATGGATGGCAGATATGTGCATGAAAATATGTTTGATATCATTAGTCAATTTTGATATCATTATGTTTGATATCATTACAGACATGCAAATTAAAATCACAACATTATACCACTACAAATTTACTGAAATGGCTAAAATTCTAAAAAACATGCCATACCAATTGTTGGCAAGGGTGTAAAGGAACTAGAATTCTTATACACTATTGGTGGCATTTAAAATAGTACAACTACTTTGAAAAACAGTTTGGCAATTTTTTTAAATATTTTTTTGAATGTGGATATCTAATTTTTTAGGCATTTTAGGTAAGTTCCCACATGGTATTGATTGTTGGTCTGTGGGGCCATACTTTGGGTTGCACTATAATAGAATGTATGCAAATAATTAAGATATACAGCTAGAAAAAAACAAATAAAATCTTAATTCTAAAAAAATGAATAAAAAAATAAAATGTAATCATAATATATTATTTGTCTCTGCAGTGAGTATATGTATGGTTATATCAGTCTACTCAGGCTGCTATAACAAAGTACCACAGAGTGGGTAGCTTTGGCAGCATATATTTATTTCTCAATGTTCTGGGTACTGGCAAATCTAAGATCAAGGTGCCCATAGACTCTGTTCTTGGTAAGAGCTCTTTTTCCTGTCTTGCACACAGCTGCTTTCTCACTGTATCCTCACATAATGAGAAAAAGGGGGAGAGGGAAAGAAAAGGGGGACAGAAACAGAGAGAGAATGAGCCATCTGGTCTCTCTTCCTCTTCCTCTAAAGGCACTAATCCTATGTGGGTCCCCACCTTCATGACCTCTTCTAAACCTAAGTACTTCCCACGGCCCGCATTTCTAAACACCATCACATTGGAGGTTAGGGTTTTAACATAAGAACATTGAAGGACACAATTCATTCCATGGAACTGATGGCAATGATGCAAGCACATGATTATTGATTTCCCTAGAAGTAGTAATAAAACCAGAAGGGCAGAATGAAAACAGTGGGAAAGAAGTGAAATCTCCACCTATGAAAAGAAACTCAATATATAATGCCAAAAATTAAAATAACATAATATGGCTAATTTTTAGTGATATGAAGGTAGCCACTGGACTGATAATTCTTCTTACTCTTGGTTCTAAGGAATGAGTGGATCTAGGGTTCAGGAGAGGGCATGGCAGAAGCCTAATTTTTTTTATTATCAACCTTTTAGTATTACTTGACCTTAAAAATGTATGTATATTCTTTGCTTAAAACAGAAATAGATTTGAAAATATAGGTATTTAACTCAGTTTGGTGCTTTTGAGTGAAGTTGGGCCTTTTTCAGTTCATTGTTTTACTGAAAGGCAGGACTGAATGAGGGTTTTAAGGACAATTAAACCAACTAAATATGGAAAATCGTCCTTTAATTAATTAATCAACTAATCTAGCTATTGGAGCTGTAAGCACCATATAAACCCCAAGGCTAAGGTTGTCAGATTAAGCAAACAAAATGAATATGTCCTATGCGGTATTTGATACATAACTCTACTAAAGGATTATTTATTGTTTACCTGAAATTTAAATTTAACCTGGCATCATGTATTTTATCTAACAAACCTATCCAAGAAATACATAATTCATGAAAATTGTTAGAACGGAGCACAGTGGGGGTAGGAGATGGAAGATTTTTCACTTACTCATCCTCCATGGAGGTGATCCAGGATTGAGCTCAAAGTATTTCTGGGGTTAGATCCTGGCCTCACCATATACTTCTTTCCTTTGTATACTCCAGTCCTCAGAGTCTTTCATAAATAATTATAGTAAATGTGCTTATAAGAGGAAATGGTCAGGTTGTAATCCTTGGAAATGAATCTCGGCTATCAGAAAATTGACAAACAACTTCTGAGGGCCAAGAAATGACATTGCCAGAAGTGGAGCTTGTGTACATTTTTTTTTTTTCACTTCATCCCAAAAGTACAACATTGTGAGCATTCTGAGCAGAAACAACTTCAATCTGTGGTTTTACATTTTGTCATCCAGTTGTGACCTTATATCAGATTATTCTCTTCTGAGGGTGCCTGGGTGGCTCAGTCAGTTAAGCGTACAACTCTTGATCTCAGCGTAGGTCATGATGTCATGGTTTGTGAAATCAAGTCTCACGTCAGGCTCTACACTGACAGTATGGAGCCTGCTTGGGATTCTCTCCCTCTCTCTCTGTTCCTCTTCCATGCAATCTTTCCTTCTCTCTCTCTCTCAAAATAAATGAAGAAACATTTTTTTAAAAGGATTATTCTTTTTGTAAATGTAAAGAAAATTTTTAATTATATATAGAAAATTTAAAACATATACAAAAGTAAAGGGAATAGTTTAATAAACCTCCATGTATCCATCATCCCAACAAAAATCAACTCATGGCTGATTTTCCTTCATTTTAATTCCCACTCTTTATCCCTCCCTGGTTATTGTGAAGCAAATTCCATATATCACCTAATTTCATCTGTAAATATTTCAGTATGTACTTCTAACATACAAGGACTTTCCCTTTTAAACATAACCACAACGCCCTCATCACACACGCTCCAAAATCAACAACAATTCCAAAAAAGGCACTTTAAATAAAATTTGCTGGATGAAATAGAAATGCTCTCCTAGGATTTTAGCCAACAGAAGCCTTTCTGGTATTAATTAAACAATGTGGACAAGCTCAAATACCTTTCTTTTATATGTTTTTTATTTCTTTCTGAGAGAGACAGAGACAGTATGAGCAGGGGAGGGTCAGAGAGAGAGACACACAGAATCTGAAGCAGGCTACAGGCTCTGAGCTGGCTGTCAGCACAGAGCCTGACACGGGGCTCAAAACCACAAACCGTGAGATCACAACCTGAGCTGAAGCCGGAGCTTAACCGACTGAGCCACCCAGATGCCCCTCAAATACCTTTCTGTTACCACTTCAGAGGAGGTAAATTCAAACGCTCCAATCAAGTATTCAAATAGCTTGCCATTTTTAAAGAAATACTACAATTGTTCACTCACTCATCGATTCAATGGGTATTTATTGAATGGCTGTCTTGCTAGCTGTAGGATACCAAGATCGACAAGATCTGACCTTTGCCCTTGAGGCCTGTGGAGTATGCAGGTTTACATTTAAGTACATGTGATTCAAAGCAGGAAGAACCAGGCAAGAATGAGGGTACACGTAGTTTGAGCAATCAAAGAATTCTGAAGGATGTGTGTCTCTTCTGAAGTAGTGGTAGAGGGTTTTTTACTGGAGGAATGAGTGTGAACAAAGGCATAAAGCAGACAAAATCTGGGGTGCCTGGGTGGCTCAGTCAGTTAAGCATACAACTTTGGCTCAGGTCATGATCTCGTGGTTCATGTGTTCCAGCCCCACGTGGGGTTCTGTGCTGAAAGCTCAGCCTACTTCAGATTCTGTAACTCCCTCTCTTTCCACCCCTTCCCTCATTCGTGCTGTGTGTCTCTCTCTCAAAAAATAAAATCATTAAAAAAATTTTTAAAAAGAAGACAAAATCTCCTAAATTATTTATTCTTCAAGTGCAAAGACTAGGTATTCCATCTGTGCAAATCTGCTGCCCTAACCTGTGACACCTAGCACTGTGCCTGACACACAGTGGCTATTCAACTAACATTTACTGAAGAAATGAATGTAAAGTTCACCTTTTACCCAAAAGACTATTAATATTAACTTTCAGTCAGTCTGAAAACTCCTACATGATATTGTATTGTTTTCATACACAAGGACTATACCATAGAAACCCTATAACCACTATTGGGAAGAAGGAAGCATTGAACTATTTTACAATAAGAGATGGATTGTGCTGGACACTTTCAAAAAGAAACTGCTTTCCTTAGACCCTGGGTTCTTTCAGAAGCCTAAGCAGTTAGTTGGTGAATTTTTGCTGATCTACATTATTAGTTTAAAAGATGATCAAACCATCTGTGCTTCTCCAACTGTCATAACCTGCCCATTGGCCTTCTAATGAGCAGATATGAAATTTGCTTCCCTGACCATTTTCTCTGAAAATAAAAGTCAGAATGAAACTTTGCTAATCACATGACTGAAATTTATTTCCACAGAAAGGATTTTTCGTGTGTGTGTGTGTGTGTGTGTGTGTGTGTGTGAGCATGTAGGGTTTGGATATAGCTCTAAATTAAAACTTAAATAGCTATCTGTAATCATTACACAGGGACTGTACTGTCCTGAGTAAGATTTAATCCCATCTGTTCTGTCGGAGAAAAGGTCTGCATATTTACCAGCTGGCCAGGCATGCAGTAAATTTGTATGGACTTATTTTCCATATCATTTTGTTTATTTATATAGACCCGATTAGACCCTTTTAAAGGCTTAACTTAGTGTGGCTGCTGCAGACAGCTAGTTTACACCAAGTCTTGCTTGGCAAGACTTGAAAGCAAACAGTAAATGGTGTAAACAATTGTATGTGATTATACACTGCCAAATAATGTGCATCTGGGAAGACAAACAAAACTTATTAAACAGACAACAAATAGCTGAGGTAAATATCAAATATGTTAACTCTACAAAATACAGGGCTGGATTTCGTCAAAGTCTTATTAACTCAGCACAGCTGGATTAAAATAAAAAGCATTTAGACTTAAAAGCAGGAGCTCCCCAAGTTAGAAAGTCTGGATTCTGTTCCTGTCTCCATCACTAATTCACTAAGTGACATTGATTATTACTTTGATTTTTGTTTGAGTTTTCCCATCAATGGCAAGGGAATTTCAGGGCTGCCCCTGAGAGTATAGGAGAATGGTCGCCATATGCCTTCCCTAGAAAGGAACAAAAGAAAGCTGTGGTCTGGTCATCTCCCAATTTATCTTGTAATCTCCAAGATCTTGAAGTCCCCTGGAAATTGAATTGACCTAGGCAAAAATTGATGAAGTAGATGACACTTGCAAGTTAGGTCATCACCATGGTCATGGCAGGCTTTGAGGGCAAGGCAAAAGTAGTTACCACCAACCAGCTCTGCTTCTGAGTGTATATGGGAAAGGGAAGCAGGAAGTGGGGGAGGCTGTGGCAGCCCCAAAGTATGTAGTCATGCAGAACACTTGTCCTATCTCTACAGAACCAGAGGCTTTGGAACCGTACATGGTTAGAGCCATCTCTGAGTGTCTTTAATAGGACTTGCTTTAACAACAAAGCACTGTTGATGAATTCCTTGCCTTCATTTATCTACCCTTGTTCCTTTCCTGCCCCATGCTCTGAAATATCATCTACCTCACAACCCAGCATTCCTACTATTCTTAGATCAGAGATGTTCAACTTGGCTGCACAAAAGAATTATCCAAGAGGACTTCAAAAACCCCAATGTTGGGCACCCCAGTGGCTTAGTCAGTTGAACATTCAACTCTTCATTTCGGCTCAAGTCATGATCCCAGGATTGTGGTACTAAGCCCCACATCAGGCTCCAAGCTTAGCCTGGAGCCTGCTTAAGATTCTCTCTCTCTGCCCCTCTCCCATGTGGGCTCTCTTCTCTCTCTAAAAATAAAAAAGTAAAAAACAAACCAACAAAAACCCAATGTCCAAACCTGTACCCCAGAATCTCAGATGGTGGGACCAAAGTGTTAGTATATTTTAAGTCCATTGGGTGCTTACAAAGTGCAACCACATTGAAAAACTCTGAACTAATGGTCCAAATGGCTTGTCATAATGTAAAGTAGCAGTGTGGCTTAATCTTGGAGATTCCCTTGAGACAACACTGGTAATGATTTTAAATGTCACATTTGCCTGTGTCACACTGTCTGAATATGTCCGAAATGCAATAGTCCCCTTCTCTACTGCTTCCATCTCAACTCAGGCCACTAGCATCTCTCTCCTCTACTTCTGCAACAGTATTTCTATTTGCACAGCACCCACAGTGAGCCTGAAGTATAAACCTGATCACTTATCCTGCTCATAATCTTTCACCCTTAGAATAAAATCCAAGTTTATGATCACAGCCAATTGACCCTAAGTGACTAACCCCTGCCTCTTTCTCTCTAGCTTCATTGCCTCCTGCTCTGCAATTTACTTAATTGTCTGCAGTCTCTGTGCTATGCCTTTGATATGCCCAGCACATTCTCATCTCTGCGCCTTAGCCCTCGCTCTTCTACTTACCATCTTTCCTCATACAGTTTCTTCATTCAGGATTTTATTCCTTACTGGATACTTTCTCTTGACTTTATCTATTGCAACACCTCCCTTCATTTTGACCTCTTATCCTGCTATATTCTTTTTCATGGCTTATACCACTCCCAGAAACCATGTTACTTGCTAGTGTATCTACCGAGTATCTACTGAGTATTTCCTCCCTAGAAAATGTAAGCTCTAGGAGGACTAGCAGTTGGCTTTGTTTGGCTGTAACCTAATATCTGGAATAGTGCCTGGAACATAGTGGGCATTCAACACATGATGAATGAATGAATGGGTAAATGTCTCCTACTTTTGTTCTATTCTCATAGTCAAATATATCAGAATTATGAATCTATCTCAGAAAGAGGTTATTTAGAACAACAAGGTTTCTCAAAACAACACGTGGATGCATTTTTGCTCTAATTTTTTTGGCTTCCTTTAATTTGAAACCTGTTTCACTAGATCTCACTAGCTCATAAATATACTGGGCCACATAAAATATCAATAAAAATGTATTTTTATTGGGAAAGGTGATTGCTCCAAACTATGACTGTCAGATTTAGCAAATAAATTATAAGTTGTCCCGTTAAATTTGAATTTCTGTTAAATAAATTTTAGTATCAGTATGTCCCATGCGGTTGGGAGCACAACACACTAAAAAATTACTTGTTGCCTCTCTGAAATTTGAATTTGATTTGGTGTCCTTTATTTTATCTGACAAACTTAATCTAAAATGTGATGGAATTTGTTTTAATACAGGTGCAAATATGGACTCAGATAACCGGGTTTGAATCTTAGTTCAGCCACTTAGTTCTGTGAGCTTGGGGGAAGTAGTTTGACTTCGTCAAGTTATAGTTTTCCCAACTCTAAAATGGGGATACTAATAATATCTATCTTGTATGGTTATTATAAAGGTTAAAATTTAAAACAATCTAAATCACTTACCATAGCACCTGGCCCGTAATGAACACAAATAATATTACTGTCATCATTGTTACCCCACGCAGGGGTATCAACCGTCTTGGATTTTTCCAGGATTGAGGATTTTTCTGGGATGTGGGACTTTCAGTGCTAAACCTGAGGAAGTTTCAGGCCATCTTAGCAGCTGTTCAGAAGAAGTACTGCTATACTATTGCACTTACTTTAAACTTAAAGTAACATATGAAGATTGTTTTAGGTCAACTATGGAGAAATGCCGGGTTGCAATGGAAATTGTTCCAGCTTATATTTCAAAAATCAAATTTATTCCTATTAACCCTAGTCACATTTAGATCTCCATTACTGGAAAGAGATGTGTTTGAGTTCTACATATTTAGAAGATTGCTCAAGGGACACCATTAAGTGTCGATGAATACACTTTGAAACCATAACAATTAAAATGGGGCATTTGACAGCCAAAAGTTCTGGGCACTTGTTGTTTGGTCCTTTATTCCCTGCATCAGAAAACCTGGGAGGGGAGGGATTGTTTCACAAGCGAAATGGTGTTAATTAACACAAATATAGTGATTGAAGAAGATTCAAGGAGGTTATATCTTGAAACTCTTAGGCCAGGAAAATGAGTAGACTAAAACTCTCTGTTATGATTAGGTCCCCCAAATAGGTGCCTATTTGAGCTGGTGCTTGACAATAATAGTTGACTTTGGAAAGGAATACATCCCTTTGGCAGGGACCAAGAGTAACAGAGTGGTCACCTCTGTTCATTGCATTTCCACTTCGAGAGCTAGTCTCAGTCAAAGCACAGAAGATGTGGTGGAGGTTTAGGCCACATCTTGGTGATATAATGGAAAGGCTGTAGCCAAAAGAAGGTGGGGAGCAGGAAGTGGGGAGAAAAGGAGACAGGCCCCAGTTAGGCAACATCCTCATCTTATAAAAGGAGAAGTTGCTGGAAGAAGAACTAGAGATTCAAGTATGCTATTTATTATATTATAATAATATTTAACTATAGGATATTATTTATAGTTTAACAATCACCCACGGAAGATCTGATCATTACCAACTAACTCTCAAGCACTAAAGAAGTAGAAAGAAGAGAGGGGAGAGACAAAAGTCAACTGGAACATCATCTTTCTAACCAGAGTTAGTAAAAAGTCTCATGTTAAATTAAGAGACAAGCATAAAATACACAGTTGTGTGATAGAAACTGCCAGAAGAACTAAAGGGAGAACAGAAATCTCACTTTATATTTTCAATGACTGGAGCAGAATGAGGGGGGTTCTGAGGAAAACTACTGATTTTATCAGGAGCTGTTCTGTGTCACTAACTGTCATGGGCACAGACTGATAAAAAGTGAAGAAGTAGATGGTGCTCTTGTGGTACAAAGATGTGATCGTCCTGTTCTCTTTAGGCAAAAGTGAGCAATATCGTCAGTGGCATCTGTTTGGTGAGCTTTCAGAAAATTGAATTAGAGTTGTTTACATTTGTTTTGTGCTTTAAGGGCCTTAGAAACTACTTGGCAAAGTTCAAACTACTTAGCAAAGAGACATTTTAGAACCAGGAATGAGGGGGAGAGAAAGAAGGAAAGAAACAAGTCCAAGGTCACTTCCTTGGTGCCATCAGCAGCAGAAATAGCTCCCACCAGCTTTAAATGCCAAGAACCTTAGTTCTGACCCAAGTGCTTGATACACTTGGGGAAAAACATTCTATCACGTGTCACCCACCCCGGCCCTCCTGGCTTCCTCTTGTTCTCATTCTCTGCCTGTCTATATCTAGGCCCTGTTTATTCAGCAATTTGCAGATTTTCATTTCTCTTCACTTTTCACCTGTATCAAATTTCTTCAGACACGCAATACTATCTTCAATGGGTCATTTATCAGCTGCTGCATTTAAGAAGGACATGCCATCTGCATGGGGAAGATGATTTAAAAAAAAAAAACCTGGAGCTTTTGGTCTTAGCATCAAATCAATGTTACTCATTCTGAGTCTGTTCACTGCCAGAAAGGATAAGAATAAGTCCCTCCCTATCCAGCTGTTCGGTGAGTACATACAAGCATGGGCTGGGAGTGGAAGACTCCTGCTTTGCTCTTCATTTTTTCTTTCTGACTTGAACTTGAATTTTCCTTCCCAATCAAGAGCTGTGATGGTTCATCCTGCTCATGTGAATTAAAAGCCTTCCATGCATGAAGGAGTTCCTCTTAAAGTTAGAGAATCATGTCAAGCTCAGGTGCACTTAATAAGGGACACTTCTCCAATCACTGTCAAATTGCTTCTTTAGAATTTGCTGTCTTTCCTTCAGTCAGTCCTTCTCATTCAAGGATTTCCTCCCAGCACTGACTAGTTTTACATCATCCTGGGATAGCATTTGTTTGCAAAGAGCAGACAAGTAAGGGTTGGGGGGAGTGTGAGCCTCCGATGTAGGAAGCCAGGTGGGGGACACCTGTCCCTCTCCCCCATCCCCGGAAACTTCGAGCAGTACAGACACTAAGCCCTCACAATTGTTGCTGTGGCATTGAACTGTGGTGGCAACAACAGTTGTGACTTCATTGAAGAAGGCAGAACAGCTGGGAAGGCCTGGTGGGTGTGCTCCTAATTTCTGCACAGATAGCTTTGTAGTTCACAATGGGTTCTGGCTGCAGTGACTGAAGCCAGACCCAAAAAAAAAAAAAAAAAAAGCCCTTCTACTGAAAATGTGGCTTCCTTCTTCCCCTTGAAGTCAGTGTCAAAATTTGCTTTTGTGAGGGCCAAAGGGCTGAGCCCAATAGTTTTAAAAAAGGAACACACACCCCAAAAGGGCGTTTTCAAGGCCAGCCATGCTTTTCTCATGAATTCTGAATGCTTACTGCCTTCTCTTGGCTGGTCAGTGTGCAGAATAAACTTGAAAACTATGGATATGATTTCTGAATACTGCTGGCATCTCTAGAAAGAGAATTTCTTTATTCCCAAATACAAATTTTAAGAATTCTTTCTATTTGAGCAATCACCCTTGGGTCCATAAGGAACAAGATGATGCCTCTCTAAGACTTTCTGAAGTAAAAGGGGCAAGGTGTGCACATACGGGGTTAGGTGGAAGTCAGGGAGGTGACATAGTTAGCTCATATCTCTTCAATTTTATAACTTGATACACTGGTCTTACCTATCACATAATCCTTCTTTTATCATGTTATTCCCTTTAGTTGACATTTTTCATTTTCTAGCCACCCAGTGGGGATTCTTTCTTCCTAACAGTACCTGGATATTTCTTTATGAAATCTCTCCTTCCTCATTTTGGGCCTTATGGTTTAAACGGGATTGAATCCACTTCTCCTGGCTTAGACTTAGCTTTTTTCATTTATCTTATTCACTTCTTCTACCTGTTCCCCGATACACCAGTAACCCAGTCAGATCCATCAAGGCACAAGGAGACATTGAGACCTCTCTTCCACAGGTGCTACCAGTAAAGATATTCATTCTTCATCTGGAAGGTGTGGGAGGAGATCTGGGATCTGGGATTGCTACAGCCATTTTGCTACCACAAGTAGCCTGGAGCTGCCAATGAGGCAGATGGGATAGGAAGGAGGGACAATATGGCATGTGAGGATGGAACTGACACAGAGAGGTCCCCTGATGTCCTTGTTGAGATTGCTGGATCAAGTCTTACTGGAGGCCAGTATCACCTGTGAATATTTCCATTATGTAAGCCAAGAAAGTCACTGTATTGTTTGGGCCAGGTCAACTTGGGTTCTCTGTCACTCATGATAAAATAGTCCCAAGTAATGTTAAGTCCCTTGTTAAGAAACTTCTATATTTCTCCATTGTTTATAAAAACAAGTTTAAATTCCTCAGCTTTGTAGTTAGGATAGTCCATAAGAGGAACATAACCAACCTTTTATTCTAGTCAGATGTCTGGTAACAGTTTCCACTTGTTTGTTCCTTTTCTCTGCTTAACCATCCTTAACAGTCACTGCCCTTAAATTTTACATCTTCCCTGATCTTCCTAATGTATATGTACCCCTTTTGACCTTGTTTCCCCTCATATTCTTCCGGTTATTAATTTAAACTGCTGCATTTCTCTGTCCTTTTCATAGGCTATCTTATGTTATTAATCATTTTAATATGCTTTTAGTTTATCTTTTTGTGAGCAGGTATTACTGTTTTTGGATCAATGGCTATCTGCTAGCACCTAGAACCATGGCTTACACACAGTAGGGATTAGTAATGTGGGCTGGGTAGTGGGTAATAGTCACATGTTTTGACCAACATCAATATAGATGGTTATATCTGGGTAAGGTTAAGGACTCAACTACTGCTTAGACACGTGAAAACAATAAAAGCAGAGGAGTCTACATAATTTTCACTTGAGAATGAAATCAAGCTACCCTAATTTAAGGAAATCATTTGTATGAAACAAACTTGGTTAGAGGACTATAACCTAACTCTTAACTCTTCAAATCACAGGGTTCATGCAAACAAATGAGGTAAACCAATTTGACTAACATATCTCGATTATGAAAGCCCACTGGAGCTTGCTCAATTATAAAGAGGTATCAAGTGACCATGTAATAGAGCCCTTTAACTCAAGAGCCACCTGTGGTCAAGTATATCTGCCAAGGAGGTGTGTGATTTGGCAGTCCCAATCCTCAGTTCCATGTAAAGCCTTTGAATGATGACTGGTCATTCAAGAGGCCTCCAGACCAGAAACTCTGCAGAGTGGATATGCAATGCTGTTCACTTCATTATTTCCTGCATTGCTTCCCACCTATGTTCCTTCTGGCTTCATGGAGTCTGTTTACAAAGAGAAGTAAATGCCCGTATTCTGCTTGGCCTCCGTGTAGGTTTTATTGTAGCTCTGAAAAGCTTTATGACATTCTGTGGCATATTTCCCTGGCATTCCAGCATGACCCATAGTACGGTGGAAATAGGCTGTCCTTGGCATTTCATAGTCTGAACATTTAATGACATCATTCTGTAAGATGAAGGGAAAGCTATAAGAAAAATCCAATTTGGCTTGCTCTCACCACAGTTGCCTTAATTAGCCTCCGTTTCTAATGTAATGAAAGGAACAAACCTTTCCTGGCTGGCCAGGAAAATTATGAGCTTTCAAGTATGCTTGGTTACTGTGATTTTTCTGCTGGTGAAAACATTGTAAAGCCACAGATTTGCTCTCTATCTTGAGAACACAGACTAGAAGGAGAAGGGTATACACATAAATTTTTAAAAAGGCATTAAGGTATGCTATGTGTTACCATCCCCATCCTGGCATCTCCTTTTTTCCAGGAAGCAGGAGCTCTTTCTCTCTGTGTTGGTTCCTCCCTCTCCTTGCTGTGAGGCTTGTAATTTTGTGAAATATAAATAGGTAATATTGAGCTGGATTGGACCCACCTTTCACTATAAAGCTGCACTGTCTGTGCTGGCATCTCTGTGGAGTAATCCTTAGGCAAAGAAACATTTGGAACATCAAATAGAATAAGGCACATTTTCTCCTAAGTCTGGGTTTTATTCTTCTAAGTAAATAGATGCTTCAAAAGTAGCCAAGTCTCCATTTGGTGTATTTGAGTAGGAGTCTGATATTTGCACTGAGAAATACTGAATTCCTAGAACACCAGGAGGTGATTCAAGAATTTTCTTACAAATAAGTTGGATTGTAAATCAATTATTTGCATATTCATGAGCAGATATATTTCTTTAGTATACCCTAAGCATGAAGAAAAAGAGCATCAGCTGTCAATTCTACCGTTTCTATGGGCATGCCTTGTGATACACAAGAATCTTACATTATATGGTTTAAAAAGTAGATTGAATAGAAGGCCCTTGGGGCAACTAACTACCCAGACCTTTAATATCCATGCAATTAGAGCAGACACAGCCTTGCTAAGATCTCTGATATGTTGGGACCTATGGATTTGAATCATATGCTGTAAGTCAGCAAGTTACTAGCTGGTCGGTGGGCCTAGTCAGTCACCAGCATCCACTCCCAAAGCATCTTTATTGCTCTTTTTCTCATGTACAATATGCAGTAACTGATGACTCATTACAAGCGTTTGTCTAGAAAAATGACAACTCTTCTACCCTTTTATCCCCTCTAAAGACCATGAATACTGTCTATATATATGAAGAAAGAAATGAAAAGATTTAACAAAGGGGTGATATTTATGATCAATCTCTCCTGAATACTCAGTTACTGTGAGCAAGCCACGTCACCTATCTCAGTTTTACTCTTTCCTTCCCTCTTTTCTACATCCCCTCATTTATTTAACAAATATTTATAGACTATCTACTATGTGTCAGGTGCTGCTCTAGGCACGAGGGATATAATGGTGAACTGAACAAAGTCACTGCCCTAATAGAGCTTGTTTTTTAATGGTGGGAGAGAAGACAGACAATAAGTCAAAACACCTTATTATTTTTAGTCAGTTCAGTGGGACAAATGAAGCAACTTTATTCTGATTCTACAGACAAGATTTATATTTAATTACATGAAAATAGGGAGTCTGTCTTTTAATTAGCCTTTATGAAATATTCTGAAGGGCTTATTCTGATGCTTTTCTTAGGGCAGCATTCAGAATAACCTGGAGACAGAATACAAAAAGGGGCAGAACCTCCTGCACTTGCTAACTACATTACTTACAGACTTCATTTAGCCCCATAAACTCCTCAGTATGGCAATAACACTTTCCTGATCACCTCTTGGGTTAGTTGAAGAACCAAAATGGGGTGAACCCTGGGAAAGAGCAATGAAATTCAAAGACTCATACTAGCAGTGTTGATTGGTGCAGTGATGTCAGTGACAAGGAGCAGGGCAGGGGATAATATAAGGTCATTTCTCCCTGAATTTCTTTTCAGCTTCGAAGGGAGTCCATATTCAACTTAATACGGTACCATTGACAATATGTGTAGGTACCATATACCTGAACCCATAGATTGTTGGCAGACATTTCCCTTCGGCTCACTGGTTTTACTGAGGGGCACCTTACCTCCCACAAGGGGCATTTCCAGACCAAATTGACCAATCTGATAAAACCTCACCTCACCTGCATCTCTGCAAGAATTCTTACTCAACCAGGGCTCTGAATGTTGCCTTTGCTTTGTGTTATTTAGCGCCAATATTAATATTTAAAGATATATAAATGATTGTCATTAGTGGAAATTGAACAGACTATTGAAATAAAACTGTGGATAGAATATATCTTCCTTGATTCTCAATCTGTTTTGGATCGAAGACAAAAAAAAAAAAGGCCATATTAGCAAAAGAAAAATTGGCCTAAATGTGAGACCAGTTGGCTTTAAAATATATATACATCATTAAGTATTCACAGAATGGCAAGAAGCCAGGAAAGCACTCAGTGGAGTTTTCCATTCCATTCCCCATGTCTTGTTTGCAGAATGTGTACTTTTTGTGTTAAGGCGCCATGTTCCCAAGTTGAGAGAGTAGTCTGTCTTTCTTATTTCTGTGTAAATAAAACAGTTAATTATGGAACAGCCAAATTTTGATTGGAAGGACAGATAAATAGATTAATGAATGTTAAGCTAACATTTTCCCCTCTAGGACCTTGTCCTTGTTAGGGATGACAGTGTGGTCTGAACCTAATGCAGCTGAAAGCTAATTGACTTTATAATTCCCCAAGCATGGGAGCGAGGATGGTAAAGAGACCGGGATCAGAAGTCATGCTGGGAATGAAACGATTTTTTGTTGCTTCTGCTGTAAGTGTGAGGTTAAAAAATTCCTTCCGACCCCCAAAAAATGTATGGCATGACACAGCAATAAAAAGGGATAAACTGCTGATAAAGCAGTCATAATATGGCTGAGTCTTAAAAGAAGGGACAAAAGAGTGTATGTGGTGTAGTTCCATTTATACAAAGTTCAAGAATAGACAAAACTAATCTACAGAGAGCTCAAAAGAGTGGTTGCCTCTGAAAGGTGGCATGAAGAAACATTCTAGGGTGGTAGGAACATTTTTATCTTGATCCAGGTAAAGAAGTGTGTAAACACCTGTGAGAAGTCATTGAGCTGTACCTTAAGATTTGTTCACATTACTGCATGTAAGTTATATCTCATTTACTCTCTCAAAATGGACATCACACCTAGGAGCTACCTGAGGACATTGTTCTTCATAGCAATAACAATAATTGATAGATTTTTAACATTTGTCAGTCTGGAAAAGTCTCTCATATGTATAATGTCTTGATTATTGCAAGCGTCTGTGAGATTAGGTGAGAAAGGTGAAGTTCATTGGAGTTAAAGATAAGGAGAACGTCTTGTTTGTCCCCATTCCAACAGCCCAGGGACACCAGAGTGCCTCAGTAGCCATGTTTCTTGATGGTAGTGTTAATGGCATTTGGTCAGGACATGTCTTCATTGTGTGGGTCTGTTCCATGAATTGTAGAACATGTATCATCTCTGGCAAATGCCCTTTCCTAAAGGTCAATGGGCTGACCAGAAACACCTTTGCACATTTTCAGATGTTGCAGGAGCACACTACAACCCTTGGCTGAGAACCCTTGGGCTTACTACATTCCTGGATAATGGGACTTGAGTACAAATTAATCCCTAACCAGCAAAAAGCTGGATCCAGGATTGTGAGAGGCATGTTTGTTTGGGCCTTCATGCAAATGGATGGGATGTTGGGTGGGAGGCTCTGCTTGGAACAGCTGTCTCTGCGTTGTCTTGAGGTCCACCACACAGGTCCCTGCAGCTAACCGATGGCCCAGCATCACTAGGCCATCAACATAGTATTAGGGTGGGGCTTGAGCTCACAGTTTGTTCTCTGGGGTCCAACACTCTAAGTGTATTCCTTTCTCTATTGTTCTGCTAGGATCAAGTATCTGGAGCTCTCTTTGGCTGTGGAACATGGGAGGTTAGTCAGGATTCCCAACTCTGCTCCATCCCCTCAGAAGCAGAGACTCTATACTGTAGAATCTCCATGGGGCCTTCTGCACTAGAAGAGGCTGCTGAAGATCACAAAAGTGACTGGGTAAGGGCTTGAGCCCAGCTCTCCTTGCCTGAAATCTTGCTTTCAATCTGCTACACCTGGCTTGGCAAACCACAGTCCATGGTCCAAATCAGGTCCATTGCCTGGCAGCTCAAGGATGTTTTTTAAAAAATGTTTCAAAGTTTGTGTTTAAATTGGTTATATAAGCATCTATACAAAATATTCTTGATTTTGCCTCTTGGCACACAAAGTCTAAAATATTTACTATCAATCCCTTTATAAAAAGATTTGCCAACCCCTGCACTGCCTTTGTGCTTTATTCCAGCTTCTTTCAGTAGAACTCTGACAGGATCTATGAACAAAAGTTTCCCTGTTGGGAGCACTTGTGACTTCTTTTATACTGGACATGGGATAAGAAAGAGACAACTCTATTAAGATATCAACAAAGCCTATTGGGAACAAGGAGAGTTAAAGGGTGGTGTAGAGACAATCTAGCACATATACTTTCCCATTATTTTATTCTTATCTTTGTAACTTGAATTCCAGTATAGTTAACATACACTGTAATATTAGTTTCAATGTACTGATTAATACAATTATTACAATTAGTACAATGTAGTGATTCAATGCTTTCATACATCACCCAATGCTCATCATAACAAGTGACTTCCTTAATCCCTATCACCTCTTTCACCCCCCTATCCCCTCTAATTTTTTTGTCTTCTCATCTATCTCTTCTCCATGACAGCTTGAGAACCATCTCCTACACTGAGCTGGTTGAAATCAAGATCACTCAAGAATTGGCATAACACTGATGTAAAACTTCAGCAATCTGCTTAATTGATTGGATTTTTACCCTAAAGTTCTTAGGACTCACAGACCATTCATCCATCAACAGATGTGAGCATACAGAGATAGAGGGCAGAAGAGTCCATTCTCTCGAGGAACTTAGTGACAAGCAAACATGTGTTTACCCAGCAGTTGAGACGGAAGCAAGAAGAGAGGCATGTGACCTTGCTGAGATGGAGAAGGTGATGCCCAGTAATGTAGGTCTTGAAGGATGGGTTCATCTGCCTGGTGAGCAAAGATCAGGGGGAAAGACATTGTAGGCAGAGAAGAGCATGAACATCTATTGTGTATATATATTTTTTACTTTGTGTATAAAAAAATAAAGGAAGTAAAGGCATGGAAGCAAGATGAAACTTGGGGTTTTAGAAAACAGTGAGGAATCTGGCATATCAGGTACCAAACATGAATGTGAGGGCAAGAGATGCCCCTAGAGATAGTCAGGGGCCAGATGCCAGTCAGCTTGTAGGCTGTTGTCTGCGTTTGGGTTCCCCCATCAGCAGACACTGAGACAGGTGAGGTGAGACAGGTAAGACAGGTGAGTAGATTTGCTACTTCTCCCACTGAGACAGGGGGAATCTCATTCCCAACACTTTGAATCTGGGCTGAATTTAGTGACTGTCTTGAACAATAGAATGTTAGAAGTACCATCCTTTAAAAACAAGTTGTGTTAATTCTAGAATAGTTGACACACATTGTTACATTAGTTTCAAGTGTACAACATAGTGACTAGACAAGTTTATACGTTGTGCTATGCTCACAAGTGTAGCTACCATCTGTCACCTTACAGCGCTATTACAATACCATTGACTATATTCCCAGTGCTGAGCCTTTATCCCTGTGACTTATTCGTTCTACAATTGGAAGCCTGTATCTCCCACTTCCCTTCACCCATTTTGCCCATCCCCTCATTCCTCTCCCTTTGGCAACCGTCAGTTTGTTCTCTGTATTTATAGGTCTGATTCTGCTTTTTGTTTGTTTATTCATTTGTGACCCTCTGGGACTTCTGACACCAAGCCACAAGAAGGCTTGTATCTTCAACCTCGGTCTCATGAGCACCTTTTCTCTGGGAGGCTTGAGCTGCCACATATGAACCTGATGATCTTAAAATGGCCATGTTACAGAGACCATGTGGAGGCCTTCTGGACAACTGACCCAGCTGAGTCCAGCCTTCTAGCCATCCCTAAAATCCCTGCCCAAGTGCCAGACACATGAACGAAGCTGTCTTGGATACTCTAAACTTTCCCAGTGGTTAGTTGAATACCAGTAAGTAACTTTGGTCAACAGCACATGGGGCAGAAGACTTTGCTGAGCCCTTCTCAAATTCCTGATCCAGGAAGTTGTGAGATAAGAGAAAATGGCAGTTGTTTTTGTCACTAAGTGCTACGGCCGTTGTTATGCATAGCAATAGATAACTGCATTAATGTCCTAGGGCTGCCATGACAAAGTATCACATACAGCATGGCTTAAAACAACAGAAATTTACTATCTTATAGTTCGGAAGGCCAGAAGTCAGAAACCAATGTGTTGGCATGCTCTCTTTGATGGCTCTTTGGAAGAATCTGTTCCCTTCTTTTCTCTTAGCTTGTGGTGTTGCTAGCAATCCTTGGAATTCCTTGGCTTGTAGATGTACAATCTCTGCCTTCATCACATGGCATTCTCCCTGTGTTGCTGTCTCCACATGGCCTTCCCTTCACATGGCCTTCTCCTTCCTGTGTGTGTCTCCCCTCTTCTTAAAAGAACACATTTTGGGATGCCTGGGCAGCTCAGTTGGTTGGGCAACCAGCTCTAGATTTCAGCTCAGATCATGATCTCACGGTTTGTGGGATTGAGCTGACAACAGCACAGAACCTGCTTGGGATTCTCTCTCTCTCTTTCACTCAGCCCCTCCCTTGCTCATACTTTATCTCAAGGTAATTAAACACACACATACACACACACACACAAGAACACACATCATATCAGATGGATTAGGGGTCCACTTTGGTCAAGTGTGACCTCATCTTAATTGTAAGGTCATATATACAGGTAACTGGGAGTTAGGAACTCAACATATCATTTTGGGAAACAAAACTCAACTTACAACAATAACAAAAGCACAAAGTTTTGAACACAAGCAGTTTATTTGGGAGGGGTGATTCTGTGAAGCACTGGTGGAAGAACAGGGAAGCAAGACGGAGAAGGGAAGGAAGCAAAAATAGTGTGCATTATGGAGCAGATTGCTCCTGTAGGCAATCGCGGTCGATTCCATTGGGAAAATCTGGGAGATATTAGGGACAATACCTCAACATTATTCTCTCCCTCTTCCCCTGCTTCCCTGCCCTAGGGGCCAGGAAGATGAAGAATTTATCCTTCAATTCCCATTTATCATTGACTGAGGACCGTTGCCCAGGAGCATTAATTTCCTGGCACTTATGGTCCATTGCTTACAACTAAGAAATCCCTCAAGTGAAGAGTAGCAGGTGCTTACAATAGGATGCTCTCGGCATATCCTGGAACAGCCAGTGCTAGGGGATATGAGTGGCACACTGATAATCTTTGCTGCAGCCATGCTGAGGGGGTAGGATTTTACTGTAAGTGTATGGGGGCTGGAGGGAGTTGGCTGAGCTATTTAATGCAGCAGAGCAATGTGTATTTGAATTCTAAATCACTCTGATGGGGACTGAAGCAGGCTGGACTCTCCAGTTAGGGAATGATGTATATAATTCAGGGAAGAACTCATAAATGCAGTGGTAAGTCAGATGAAGAGAAAAGGATACACTTAAGATATATTTAAGAGGTACAACCAAAAGGAAGGTAAGGATAAATTTGAGGAACTTCTGGGGCGCCTGGGTGGCTTAGTCGGTTAAGCGTCCGACTTTCGCGTAGGTCATGATCTCGCGGTGCGTGGGTTCGAGCCCCGCGTCGGGCTCTGTGCTGACTGTCAGCTCAGAGCTTGGAGCCTATTTCAGAGTCTGTATCTCCCTCTCTCTCTGACCCTCCCCTGCTCACGCTGTCTCTCTCTCTCTCTCCTAGAAATAAATAAAAATATTTTTTAAAAAAGTTTAAAAAAAAAATAAAAATAAAAATTTGAGGAACTTCTGGGACCCTAGAGGAACTCTTAATATTGAGCTAAGCTAAAAGTGAAATCTTACCTTTCACGCAGATAGGATACAGTTGTGATAGCAAGCTGCCTCAGGACCTTTACACAGGTTCATTCTTCTGCCTGCAATATCATCCCCCTCCATGATCTCATGACCCACTCCCAAGCATGTAGCTCACCTTTGCTAAAAGGCTCCTTCTCAAAGAGGCCTTTCCTGACTGCTTAGCATAAAATTGCAAGCTACCTCCCCTCTCCATCATTTCTTTCTATTGCCCTATCTTGCTTTATCTTTGTCTACTTCTCATACCTGGATATACATTCATTTTAATTGTGCATTTGTTTACTGTCTCCCTTGCCCCCTGCTCTAGAGTACAAGCTCCACAATGGAAGGATATTTGTCTGTTATGGCTGCATCTCAGCATCTAGTACAGGACTTGGCACGTTGAAGGAATTCAATACTCATTGCATCAATGAACAATTGAAAAAATTGTTAAACACGAGTGGACTATCTAGCTGGTTCTGTTTTCTAAGGGGAGGGCTGATGGTAACACAATTTATCCTCCAGGATAAGATAAAATTTCTTTATCACTCCCTTTCTTCTGCAAAGATGGGGTGAAGAAGAAAGGGAGACACCTGGCGATGGCAACTTGCTTGAACCCAGTGCAGGGAGAATGGTTAAATATGCAGGAGGTCTCTTAGGGAGTGTAGCAAGAGACCAGGAAGAGTGTAAGCAATGTTGGTTTTGAGAGGGAAATAGATCAAAGAGCAGGGAGGGAAATTTCACTCGGTGACTCAGATTTATATTGTTTGGAGTTTCTGCAAACCCACTTTGTTTCCTTAAAAACTTTAGCAAAGTCTGCTATGAACACAAGCCTTGTGTGAAGTTTTGGGGAGAAACTGAGGAAAGGACCTGAATTCCACATCCAGGTTGCCACATTATGGTGCGGAGATAGCAAGTAGGTAACCTGAAATGATACAGAAGTGGGACTCAGAGGAAGCAGCAGAATGAAGCCAGGATGACCCTGCCAATACATAGCCTGGAGAATTTGTGGAAAATTTGGAAAATGCTTTGGAGTGAATGGTACCTTCTCACACAGGTCACTTGGATTGCCATGATATACTCCATAAAGTGCACATAGCATTTTATAATTCACAAAATGTTTTCAGACATTATGTCATTTTTATCTTCACCTTGTACAACAGAGAAATTGGGTAATTTACCCAAAATCACATGTGTGTCAGAGCTGGAGCTAAACTTTGGATCTTCAGACTGGAAGTCAAATGTATTATTGTATCACTCCTAGCTATTGCAGATTAAATATTTGAGCTTTGTGCTATTTCAAGTGGCGCAGTAGCTTGACACTTATTCCTCGGCACAGCCTCAAATCCTCTGTTCTGGGAAGCTGGTCTGTAGGAGGAAGCCCCCAAGCTAGTGAGTGAGCCTGGCCACTTGTCCAGCAACCACAGCCCAGCTCAATTCCATTGTTCCAATGTTCCATTGTACATGCTGCAAGGTTTGGTCTTGGGATCTATCTATGGCAAAGGGTCAAGGGCCAAATTTTCTCTTCCAACCTGTTTTTAGGAGGGGAAATCAGGGAATGCTTTTAAAGAAAAAAAAATGATTTCAATATCTCATGATGTATTTGGGTCTTTCATGGTTAAAAGCATGAATGGAGCATAAGTCTGGGTTTGGAAAGTGTGGGAAGATATATTTCCACAATCCTTTCTCCATTTAAGCTGTTGCTATGACATCTTACCCAAAGTATCCTGACTCTTTTCCCAAGAGATTGCTCTTCTGGGAAAAAATGCAATGATACTCAAGTTAGAAATGGAGTGTGCCACAAATTACACTCAACTCTGCTTCTTTGGGTTGAGGAAGGGAGGTTATTTGTAGTTACAGTTACAATTGGAACAAAACTGTTTTACATGGAGCCTAATTAAAACGAGGAAGAAATGCCACTTAAAATTTTCTTTAACATATATGCTTATGGGGCGCCTGGGTGGCTCAGTCAGTTAAGTGTCTGACTTCGGCTCAGGTCATGGCCTCACGGTTTATGGGTTTGAGCCCCGCGTCAGGCTCTGTGCTGACAGCTGAGAGCCTGGAGCCTGCTTCTGATTCTGTGTCTCCTTCTCTCTCTCTGACCCTCCCCTGCTCACACTGTCTGTCTCTCTCTCAAAAAAAATAAAATAAAATAAAATAAATAAAATGCTAAAAAATATATGCTTATGAATCAGGCTTGTAGAATGGGAAAGAAGCACATCTATTTTTTAATCCAAAAAATAATACGCATGCAGAATTCAGGGTGGTAATGGCATGAAACTTAATTATTTACCCAGATCCATTACCACCATTTTCTCTCTCTTTTTTTTTTCTGTGGATGGATAGAACCCCAAATGTAAATTGGTGGAAAAGTAACACTGAATCCATTTCTGGTTAATGAGACTAAGTAAATGGGATTTGGGATTATTTCTCTGCTTTTTTCCTTATACTTTTGTATATTGCTCAATTTTTTTAGATTATAAGTGTGTATTCAATTTCAAACTACAAAGCTATTACAAATTAAATTGTTACCATTTCTGTCAGAATTCAGTTGGGAAAAGGGAACCACCTTGAGTTATGAAAGGCAGGCTCTGTTACAGGAACTAGACCTCATAAAATGGTGGGAGGTGTTGAGAAGTGAAGGCTTAAAAGGAAGATCAGGGGATCACAGGAGTCCAGCATCATCAGTCCCAGAAGCCAAGCACATTCTGACCCCCAGATGGGACCACCAAGAAGCAGCTGGAGGAGAAACTGTTGTGTTTGAGGCTACACAGCTGGGCATCTGGTGATAGCCCTGGGGCCGCCATTTGTCAGCAGGGCCGGAAGTCAGGAAGAAAAGCGAGATATGGAGCACAGGAAACAGGACAACCTGGGACCTTCCAGCACCTGTAAGAATGTCTGTCACTGCATCTAACCACTATGACCTTCCAAAGGTATGGCTGTTGCTTCACTTCCTCATGCAAATTCCTCTTTTGAACAAATCTAACCTGGAACCACACAGGGAGGAGATTCTGGGAAGCAAGTTTTTATCTTAAACAAGGTGACACTGGACATCACAGATACCATGAAGCATCATATGTATTTGATTCTGATCAAGATCATTCATTAAATGAAGTTGGACATAAGAATCCCCATTATAATCCATTCCCCTCATTCTTTATACATTTAACCCTCTGGCACAGCCGATTGTGTGGCTCCATCTTGTCTTGTTACAACTTGTCACAATTAGAAAAAGCCAGTTATTGGGGAGTAGCTATTTATACTGAGGAAATAGCAATATTTCTACCCATTGTGTGTAAATGAGGAAATCTAAACTGACCAACTCACATTTTTACTCCTCTTATTGCTGTAGTGTCAAAATATCATGAACTCCAAAACCATTTCTGTTCTGTTCATTTACCAATCAGTGTCTGGTCACAGAAATTTCATCTTGAAACATACAGTGTGAGCAGCCAGAAATGTGTCTAATGCTGCTTTATTTTGATCCCAGTGTTTACCACCTGTCTGATAAAACAATACCAAGATGTTCATCTTTCAATATCACCTAGTTGTGTCATATTTATTAAGCTTCTTAGTAGTGTCATGCATTTAGGATATGTTAGGATGAAACAACACACAGTAAGGGAAAACTTTCAATAATGATACCAGAACACTGACCCCAAAGATTCCCATCACAGTCCAATCACCAACCTCTAGATTGTTATCATTCAGAGATATGATCAAAAGTGTCACAGGAAAAAAAAAAAAGAGTGTCACAGGGTGCCTGGGTAGCTCAGTCAGTTAAGCATCTGACTCCGGCTCAGGTCATGATCAGGCAGTTTGTGAGTTTTGAGCCCCACATGGGGATCTGTGCTGACAGCTCAGGGCTTGGAGCCTGCTTCAGATTCTGTGTCTCCCTCTCTCTCTGACCCTCCCCTGCTTGCTCTGTCTCTCAAAAATGAATAAAAGCATTAAAAATAATAAAAAGAGTGTCATTAATATGTACCAGATTAATTTTGATCACGTTTTGTTTAGTATCTCTTACTTATCTACTCTTGCTTGAGGATTATGTGCTTAGGATTTTAAAAAATTTAGGCCATTCTGAGTGTTATCACAAAGAGGGACCAGCTCTTGTTCATCACTCTGTAAAAACAGTCTTATTATTTTATAATCACATAATGAGTTCTTGGAACATTCTCTTTAAAAGGCTCGATGCAGTATTGCAACAAAATAATGTTATTAAAATTTGATAACCTGAAAACAGCCATTTGTGGTTCTTTCAATACTCAGGGCTCCTTCAGTGTTGTACTTACAGTTCTCCTGAAGTGCATTATTTATTACTATAAAGGAAGAGTAAAGAACTATAAGTTATTAAAAGGAATGTTGACCAGTACAATACAAACTGGCTTTTTAAGGCTTCTCCTAAGCTTAACCTTCTTTCAAGAGCCTCATAATATAGTGGGAAGAGAATGGTCTTTGAAGGCTCCTGGATTTGGGTTCAAAATCTTTTACTCCATTGTTTTCTAGCCAAATGCTTGATGGCAGGTTATTTGTCTCCTCTGAGGCTCATTTTCCTTACCTATAAAATGGGAATGATAATTTTTAATTTAAGCAAATGATATTGCTGCGCTCAACCTTTTTTGACTTATGAAAATGATAATTTCATATGGTATAGCCTAGTGTATACATTATAGGTTATGGAATTAAATGTTCCTGAAGATGAAGCACTTGGCTTGCCACCTGCAACGTTGTCAGTGTTCAGTGGATGCTAATTCCACTAATACTACCTTTAAAAAAAAAAAGTTTATTTATTTATTTTGAGAGAGAGAGAGACAGCACACTGGAGCAGAGGAGGGGCAGAGAGAGAGAGAATCCCAAGCAGGCTCGCCACTGTCAGCACAGAGCCCAATGCAGGGATCCATCTCACAAACCGTGAGATCATGACCAGAGCCGAAATCAGCAGTCAGCTGCATACTGACTGAGCCACTCAGGTGCCCTATAATACGACATTTTAACTGGACTTTGGAAGCATTTATTTGGGTGTGCATATCTCTTTTCTTTAGGTTATACTTTCTCTGAGCTTCTGATTCCTCTGAGCCTTCTCTTTACACCTTCCTAGTTTATTAAGGCTCTTAGTGCAGAACCTTAATCATTATCTTGAAACAACCTTTCTAAACTTATGATTAGTCCCGTTCCAAAACCCAAATCACGAATTATAGGATCAGAACAAAGCAGAATATCAAACTGATGATAATAGCTACCTAATCTTGACCTCAGAATCCTTAAGATGTAGAAAATGCAGCAGCACTGTCATTTTTGGTAAAATCTGAATACAGTAAACCCCACCTCATGCTCTAAGGGTGAACTGAGTACCCGGGTTTTACGGTTTGTTGTGGTTAGTGTGTGTTTCCCTAAAAACAATGCCACAGTCCTTGTGGTCATTCTGGAAGGTTCATGTGGGCTTCGCGGAATCAGGAGCAACTGGGAAAGGCAGGGCACAGACAGCATTCATCCATTCATTCAGTGCCATGTTTATGCACCTCTTACTCACTGGCCACTGCTCTCGGGACATACTGAAGTAAACAAAACTCCTGCTCCTTCTTTTTGGGGGCAGAGAGAAAGACAGTAAACAAGAAATAACACTAAGAAACAAGAGAAAAGTATATTGGAAAACTTTGGGTACTTTGGTGAAAATAGAGCAGGGTAAGGGGCTGGAGAGCAAGCAGTGACACAAAACACTTCCAACCACTTGTGGTAGCGTTCCCAAGACAGGTCCTGGTCTTCACTGAGCTTCCCTTCTGGCCCTTGAGGGAACCCTGTGGGCCACGTTGGTCCCACTAGGCATGCAGCAGCCATTAGCTAGTAGTGGCAGCCATGGTGAGTGGGCTATGGCAGATACTATAAGGTGGAAACACCTGCTCTTGCAAACTGTAGACTAGCAGAAGAGACATGATCTAAAAGTTAGTTATGGATTTGACTACATCTAGGTACTGACCACATACACACACAGAATAAAGGTTAGGACACCATTTCTCAATGTTTGGAAAATAATTTCTTTAATTTACATCAAGAAGTAGCCTAGGAAGTTCAAGAAACATACAAGGCCACAGGAGTACCAGTCGGCCCCCCTAGAGAGTAGCATTAGCATCACCCTGGGAATAGTCTGGGCTGAAATTCTCCTGTCCACCCCAGACTTACTGAATCAGAAACTCTAGTGGGGCGCCTGGGTGGCTCAGTTGGTTAAACATCTGATTCTTGGTTTCGTCTCAGGTCATTATCTCATGGTTTGTGTGTTTGAGCCCCATGTCAGGCTCCCAGCTTATGGTACAGAGCCAGCTTCGGAGTCTCTGTCTCTCCCTTTCTCTTTTCCCCTCCCCTTTTCATGCTCTCTCTCTCTCAAAATAAATAAATAAATTTTGAAGAAACTTTGGGGCAGGGTCTAGCAATCCATGGTTTAGTAAGCTCTGCAGGTGATTCTGGTCCAAGATAATGTTTGAGAATTACTAATTCTCAAACTGATAATAAAAATATTTTATAGCTTTAATAGTCATTTATCATTTGAGCTGTGCTATGACAGTGCGGGATCAGCAGAGCAAACATCCTGCCCATGAAAAGCAAAATAAAAACAAAACCGAACAAAAGGATACTTAGGCTCAGAGAGGTTAAGTGAGTACCCCAGGATCACACAGCTAGTAAGCACTGAAGAAATACTTTTTTGGTGTTCTGTCTCCTTGCTTCTTCCAAGCTCTCTCTGCTTCGTTCTTTCTCAGCTGACCCTTCTTTTATGCACAATCTATATATACAGGAACTGAGATGCCTGCCTTAAGCTCTTAGATCAGTAAGGAACACATTATAGAGATTGTAATTGATATGTCAAAATACTAGCAACAACAATCTCCAAAATCTGAAAGGTAAATTTCTTCAGGTGAAGGGCTTAGAGTGGCAGTTTAGTTTCTCTCTTTAACAAGAGAGACCTTGCGGAGTATCTGTGTGGCTCAGTCAGTTAAGCATCTGATTTCAGCCCAGGTTCATGGGTTTGAGCCCCACATCTGCTGACAGCAGAGAGCCTGCTTCAGATCCTCTGTCCCCTTCTCTTTTTGCCCCTCCCCCACTCATTTTCTCTCTCTCTCTCTTTCAAAATAAATAAACTTAAAAAATAAATAAAACAAAATTTAATTATTAAAAAAACAAAACCAAAAGAAAGACCTTGCAAAGCTGAAAAATATTCATTCCAAGTGGCCTCTCAGGCTGGTTAGTGGTCTGCTGTTTCCAGCATCCTTCACAATGGCCCATCCCAGAGCCTAAGGCCGGTTGCCTCCATCATCCAGGATTCATAGGCTGATGGCTAAGTGGCCAAATGTGGATGGTGTGGTTTTATGATGCACA
The DNA here is from genome assembly GCF_008692635.1 of Crocuta crocuta. NCBI lineage: Eukaryota > Metazoa > Chordata > Mammalia > Carnivora > Hyaenidae > Crocuta > Crocuta crocuta. The sequence goes on along the minus strand of NW_027551560.1, from coordinate 5,590,628 downwards.
CTGCCATCTTCTGGGGACCTCACGCATAGACAGCTGTTCCATTGTTGGTGCCAATGTTCCCCATCACAGATGGGTCTCACCATCATCTCAACCAATTCCTAGGAACTGAAATGATGAGGATGAAGTTGTTGATGATGATGATAGAATACAGAGGATGCTGGCGTTCACAGCTATTCTCACTATCTTAAAGGCACATCTGGTAAAGAATACAGCTGACCAAACAACAGAGAAGAAAAGACACAATAGTGCTGATACTATTTTTAAAACATAGAAATGGGTGGAATGGCCACGGGGAGGCTTAATGTGACAACCCACAGTGGTTGGCTCTGGAATTTGAGATCAGGAGGACTTTGTACATTCTCTTTGAAATTTTCCAAAATCTCCACAGTAAACAGGTTGTAGGGTATGTCATGGGCTGTATTAGTTTCCAAGTGTCACTGTAGCACAGTACCACACAATGAGTGGCTTGAAACAACAAAAATGTTATTGTCTCACGGTTCTGGAAGCCAGAAGTCAGAAAGCAGGTGTCAATAGGGCCATGCCTCTTCAAACACTCTAGAAGACACTCTGTTCCATGTCTTTCTCTCAACTCCACATGTTACAGGTCATCCTCATCACCTCAATCTCTGCTTCTTCTGTCATTATGTGTCTTTCTCCTGGAGTTCTGTGGTTCTTCTCCTCTTACAGACAACATCATATTGGAGAAGGGGCCCACCCTACTCCACTATGACCTTAACTAATTACGATTGTGATGACCCTACCTGGGGGGACAGTATTCAACCTAGCACATGGGCTATAATTTCACATCTCTTTATTAAACAGTTACTAATTAGCTGTTTAACCTTGAGCAAGCCATTGGCTCTTTTTGAAGATCCATTTTCTCATCTATAAAATGAGGAAAAGAATGGCAATCCCTTAGCCCTTTTGCAAGGATGAATGAAAAAGGACTTAGGATGTTCCTGGTGCAACATAAATCCTCAGCAGGCGACAGTTATTATTTTTGGTTTCACTATCAGAAAAAAAATACTTAACCAACTTAAAGGCGGGGCGGGGGGGAAGGATCACATGGTCTCTGGACGAAAACACACTGTTTAAATCGAGAGAGCATTGGTGGAACACCATTTTTACCTAACATTTTCCCTTTCACATTATATTTAGTATCTGGAAAGAAATCAAATTTAGTTCAAGAGACACTGGATTGTAGTTAACTGAGTGCTTCTGATGCAAGAGATAACATTTGGGTCTATTTCAACCTTGTGTAGGAGGCTCAGTAGAGAGAAACTACTTTTTTTAAGTTTTAATTTATTTATTCACTTTATTTCATTATTATTTTAAAATTTTATTTATTCATTTTAAGTAATCTCTACACCCAACGTGGGGCTTGAAATTACAACCTAGAGATCAAGAGTCACATGCTTTTCTGACTGAGCCAGACAGACACCTAGAAAGAAAATATTTTAACATCTAAGAGTACCTTTGCTACCTTTGCCATTCCACGTGTTTCACCATCGAGCTTTGTACGGGCCTGAATTTCCAGGACAAGGTTCACTTTAACTTGACTCCAAGTATGTCCAAGACCTTTGGTGTTTATAGGAAGTTGGTATAAAATCTTCTTGACAGAAAGTAGGTACCTCGTCAATCTGATTAAACTTCTCTTCTTTAAGGCTAGGTACATTTAGAGATGTTATCTGTAAGACCATGATATTGACTTACTAAAAATCATTAACATTTTTAGGATGCATCAGTTTCCCAATAAATTAGAAGCTCTAGAGGCCAGAACATTCTGAGAGGAGGAAGGAGGTTGAGAAAATTCCAGAGGCTAATCCACTGTAGGGTATATTTTTACTTGGGAAAAGGTAGTAACTGAGAGACTCTGAGTGGTAACTGATTTGCCACCTGAGAAAAAAAGCCCCAAAGGCATCAACTGTGGTATTTACATGTGCAAAATGTTCCATGTGCTCCTCTAAAAATGTCCATGTGGCTCTGTGTATACATGTGTTTACAGAATGTGTAAATAAATATCAGAAGAATATAAAACACATGCGTCTGTGTTTATAAAATATGCATCCACTTATGCTAATGAAATTACTTCCATCTGAGAACAAACGGTCATTATCTACGGAAGTGCTGTGAATTAAGGAGATTACTGGAATTTTTGTCCTCACATTTGGAGAAACTGAGTCACTAAAGTAATGTTTTTGTCATAAAATGCAGGAAACATGGCTTATGTCAACATTCGAAACTTTATTGCTCAAGGATCATATAAGTTGGAATGAAAGCAAACCTCAGAAATCCTATCTTCACAACAGAGGAACTTTTAAACTCAAATTCACTTCCAGAGTTGTCATTGATGTCCTGCATATTCACGTATCTGGTTTCAACAAACTTCTCAAGCCTCTCAATAATGTGGTGAACATAAAAACCTCTGGCAAGCTGGTTTTAAAATGTATATTTCTGAACCCCACCTCCAAAGAATCTAATTGCGTTTCAGTGAGTTGCAGGAATCTGCATTCATAGCCTTAAGTGAGGCAGGGGGCCAAGGACCCTGCTTTGAGAAACAGCGCTCTGATGTCCGAGTGGTAGAATGAAAATCAAGTGTCTTTTAATTTTTTAATTTTCTATTTTTTATTTCTTATTTTTAAGAATAAATAAAATAAAGAGAGAGAGAGAGAGAGAGAGAATGAGTGGGGAAGCAGCAGAGAGAAAGGGAGACACAGAATCTGAAGAAGTTTCCGGCACAGAGCCTGGCATGGGGCTCAAACCCACGAGCTGTGAGATCATGACCTGAGCCAAAGTTGGACTCTTAATTAACTGAGCCACCCAGGTGTCCCAAGACCAAGTGTCTTTAAAAAAATGGGGGAGGGATAGGGTAGGGACACTTTTAAGATGACACACAAAGAAAATGAAATAAAAGTCCGTCTACTCAGTGCAATCCCTAGCTTCCAAGTCCACTAGCAGGGGGTGAGGTGGGGGCTCACGAGAGTTAGGGTTGGGGAGTTCCAGCCAGCTCAAATAACAGGTCTGCACAGGCTGATGTACCTCTTCAAATAAATCAGCTTATGTAGGCACAGCTGCTTGCTGACCCAACATCCACTCTTGGTGAACTAGAGCTTCATTTTTAAACCATGAATTGTGACCTCATGTTATCAATTTAATGGATCTTGAGAAATATTTAAAACGTTTTGTTTTGAAATAATTAGACATGCACAAGAAGTTGCAAAAGTTGTTCAGACAGGTCCAAGGTACCCATCGCTCAGCTTCCCCCAATAGAATCATCTTACCTGACTATAGCACCGTATCAAAACCAGGAACAGACACTGGCAGAGTACATTTAACTACTACAGACTAGTGACTTTACTCAGATTTCCCATTATTAAGACCATGCCTCTGTGTGTGTGTGTGTGTGTGTGTGTGTGTGTGTGTAATTCTGTCATATGTATACATGTGTATGATCACTGCCACCATGATCAAGCTACAAAACTCTCCCTCACCATGAAAGACAATATTACTTTTTTAATATTCACTCTCTTCCTGCCAGACATGCTGTTCATAACTCCTGGAAATCACAGATTTGTTTTCCATCTTAGCAACATTTTAGAAATGAAATAGAAGAGAGCAGAATGGAAGATGAGAGAAGAGAAAATAAGCATACTTCAAAGGGGAGGGGAAAATATTGATTTAGGAAACTTCTGTTTCCATTATATATATAGTTATATATTATATACATTTATATCTCTTACCTAGAAATGTAGGCAAAAAATTGAGAAACACTGTGATATTAGACAGCCTGCAACATTAGCAAAAACTTCCTGCTTTCCCAGTGCTCAAAGTCTTCGAGTAGAGACCTTTTTCAATGGCCAATAGCTGCTCTTGTTCTTCAGGCTTTTAACTAATGACGGTCTCTTCATATCTGGATGGAAATTCACCATCTGGATCTTAAGTGTTTGGATATCCCTGCTCAGACCTGCGGACCAGGAGACAAAGTGAACAGAAGTAGGTAAAGAGACCACCAGGGAGTCAGGGACTATGGTTTCTGCTTGGCCCAGCCTCCCCTGGGGCCTAGAAGTTAACAGAAGCCAGGAGATAATCCCTTCAATTCTACTGACTTCCCAAAGGCCATTCACAGGAGTAGCTAAGAATATTCCTGGAACATTTTTTTCATTTATGAGCCATTTGATGATATGCAATGCATACTAGGGCAGTTTCAGGAAAATTTAAAAGATCCATCATGATTTTAAACAAAAGTAGACAACATTTTAGATAATACATTTCATATTAGTGACAAGGATAATATTTTTATACTGTCTCACCAAAAGTATGTATCTGGCTAGAAAGTAAATTGATTGGTGCATAGATGAGGCTCCCCCATTTGTTATTTTTTTATTCCTTATTTCTAGAGCATACTACCTCAAGGGCATAGGTCTTTGAGAATGGCAAGTGTGTAGTGACTTTATCAGATAGTTTCTCTATGGGGAGATTTCTCTGTCAGACACCTCTTAGCACTCTGCAGTTGTGATATTGATAGGAAGCTAAAAGATGGAATGTTTCAGCCTGGAAGATAGTCCTGGATGCATGGGTACCTAATCCATTCTTGGGTTGCATATATTCCTAGAAATAATTTCTTCATGTTTTGTCTCATCATTTGGGCTTGAGTTTTTAAGTATGCCCAACAATATGCCATCAATTTACTCCACCAAAAAGCGAAGGAAATCACCTAGAGTTGAGAAGAGTCCAGCTCTCAGGGACTAAGCTGTTTGCAACACAGCTTGGTTGTCTTAATGAAGTCTGGCTAGCCTATTCTCAATGCTAAGAATTTTTCTAGTTTGGGCCTGAAGTGATTGATTCAGGTCTTTCAAGATACTGAAAATTTTGCTGTCAGATGTCCCTTGAATAATCTTCCTGAAATCACAGAAATGATCCTTGCTGAAATGATCATCCTTCACTTCAAAACCTTATGTGAGTCTTCTTTACTTAGATGGCTGTCATAATTCATTTTGGAAAATCAATGTCTTGTATTTGCTGCTAGTTTCTTGCCACAATGGAAATTGCATCTATAATTGAAATGTATGTACTGAAAAAAAGGTACATGCATTTGGATTGCAGGTGCAATTTTTTCCATTTTCTTAAGTACTGACTCAAGATCAGGAATATGCTATCGACCACTGGCTGTTCTCTGGGGATAACACTGAGTGTGGATTGACATTCATATGTAACCTTTCTTTGTTTTATTTTCTTTATTTTTTTTCCCATCATAATAAGTGTACTCTTTATCCCCCCCTCCACTTCCCCTCAGGTAACCAGTTTGTTCTCTATAATTAAGAGTCTGTTTCTTGGTCTGTCTCTCCCTTTTTTTCCTTTGGTCATTTGTTTCATTTTTTAATTCTACACATGAGCGAGATTATATGGTATTTGTGTTTCTCTAAATGACTTATTTTGCTTAGCATTATACTCTTTAGCTCCATCCATGTTATTGCAAATGGCAAGATGTCATTCTCTTTTATGACTGAATAATATTCCCATTGTGTATACATGTATGTATATATACCATATCTTCTTTGTCCATTCATCTATTGATGGACACTTGGGCTGCTTCTGTATCTTGGGTATTGTGAATACTGCTGCAATAAACATACAGATATATGTATCCCTTTGAATGGTGTTTTTGTATTTGGGGGGTAAATACCCACGAGTGCAATTCCTGGAGTGTAGGGGAGTTCTATTTTTAACTTTTTGAGGTACTTCCATACTATTTTCCACAGTGGCTGCACCAGTTTGCATTCCCACCAGCAGTGCATGAAGTTTCCTTTTTCTCAGCATCCTTGTCAACACTTGTTGTTTCTTGTGTTTTTTATTTTAGCCATTCTGACAAATGCGAGGTGATATCTCATTGTAGTTTTGATTTGCATTTCTCTGAAGATGACTGATGTTGAGCATCTTTTCATGGTCTGTTGGCCATCTGTATGTCTTCTTTGGAAAAATGTCCATGTCTTCTGCCCATTTTTTAATTTGATTATTTGGGGGTTTTTTGGTGATGAGTTGTATAAGTTCTTTATATATTCTGCATAGTAATCCTTTATCAGATGTCATTTGCAAATATCTTCTCCCATTCCACAGGCTGCCTTTTAGTTTTGTTGACTGTTTCCTTTGCTGTGTGGAAGCTTTTATTTTGATCAGTTCAAATAGTTTATTTTTGCTTTTATTTCCTTTGCCTCAGGAGACATATCTAGAAAAATGCTGTTATGACCAATGTCAGAGAAATTACTGCTTGTACTCTCTTCAAGAATTTTTATGATTTCAGGTCTCACATTTAGGGTCCTTAATCCTTTTGAGTGCATGGTGAAAGAAAGTGGTCCAGTTTCATTATTTTGCATGAAGCTGTCAGTTTTCCCGACACCATTTGTTAAAGAGACTGTCTTTTTCTCATTGGATATTCATTCCTCCTGTGTTGAAGATTAATGGACCATATAATTGCAATTTATTTCTGGGTTTTCTATTCTGCTTTATTGATCTATATGTCTATTTTTATGCCAGAACCATACTGTTTTTAATTACTACCACTTTGTAGTATAACTTGAAGTCTGGAATTGTGATGCCTCCAGATTTGTTTCTCTTTTGGGGGGCTTTTGTGTTTCTATACAAAATTTAGGATTGTTTTGGCTTTTTGGGGGCTTTTGTGTTTCTATACAAAATTTAGGATTGTTTCCCTCTGGAAAACAGTGTGGAGGTTCCTCAAAAAATTAACAATAGAACTCCCCTATGACCCAGCAATAACACTGCTAGGAATTTACCCAAGAGATAAAGGAGTGCTGATGCATAGGTGCACATGTGACCCAATGTTCATACAGCACTTTCAACAATAGCCAAATCCTGGAAAGAGCCTAAATGTCCATCAACTGATGAATGGATTTAGAAGATGTGGTTTATCTGTACAATGGAATACTACATGGTGATGAGAAAGAATGAAACCTGGCCATTTGTAGCAACATGGATGGAACTCGAGGGTGTTATGCTGAGTGAAATAAGTCAGGCAGAGAAAGACAGATACCATATATTTTCACTTATAAGTGGAACAGGAGAAACTTAACAGAGGACCATGGGGGAGGAGAAGGGGGAAAATGAGGGAGTGAGGCAAACCATGAGAGACTCTTGAGTACTGAGAACAAACTGAGGGCTGATGGGGGTGGGGGAGAGGGGAAGGAGGGTAATAGGCATGGAGGAGGGCACTTGTTGGGATGAGCACTGGGTGTTATATGGAAAACAACTTGACAATAAATTATGAAAGAAAAAATATAAAATTGAATTAAATTAAAAAAACAAAATTTAGGATTGTTCTAGTTCTGTGAAAAATACTGTTGGGTTTTTATTATGAATAACTGTTATTCTTTGTCAAAAACTTCTGCATCTACTGAAATGATCATATGGTTTTTAGCCTTTCTCCTATTGATGTGATGGATCACATTGACAGTTTTGCAAATATTGAATCACCACCCTTGCATTCTGGGAATAAATCCCACTTGATGGTGGTGTATGATTTTTCTAACGTATTGTTGAATTTCGTTTGCTAATATTTTGTTGAAGATTTTTGCATCTATGTTCATTAGAGATATTGACCTGTAGTTTTCTTTTCTTTCTTTCTTTCTTTCTTTCTTTCTTTCTTTCTTTCTTTCTTTCTTTCTTTCTTTCTTTCTTTCTTTCTTTTTCTTGTGGTGTCTTTATCTGGTTTTGGTGTCAGGGTAATACTGGCCTCATAAAATGAATTTCGAACTTTTCCTTCCCCTTCTATGTTTCTGAAATAGTTGAGAAGAAGAGGTATTAACTCTTCTTCAAATGTTTGGTAGAATGTACCTGTGAAGCCATCTGGGTCCTGGACTTTTGTTTGTTGGGAGTTTTTTTCATTTCTGATTCAATTTCATTGCTGGTAGTCAGTCTGTCAAAATGTTCTGTTTCTTTCTGCTTTAGTTTTGGGAGGTAATGTGTTTATAGGAATTTATCCATTTTCCTTCTCTTTACCTAGTAACGGCTCCTCTTGTGAACATAGGACTCACACTCCATCAGTATTGATCACATAACTGCTCTTCCAGATTTCATGACATTGCTCAGGTTATTTAATCTCTCTCTCTCTCTCACACACACACACACACACACACACACACACACACACACACACACGTCATTTCCCCATAGCATGGATTCTCATTGGTAATCAACAGTGACAAAGTCATTAATTCTTCTCCCTCATACAAACACTATGTCCCTACATTGTTTCCTCCCAGCATTTCTCATGGTGTCATTTCCAGGCCAGTGTATTTAAAAGCTGGTGTGCTTTTGCCAACTCTTTCCATGCTGCAATGATCTTGGAAGACCCTTGCTCTACATGACCCAACTACAATTCAAGAGGGGATCACCCAGCTGCATCAGACTTTATAAAGGCACAATTTCAGACTTTATTTGTTGCTCCATGTAGTCCAGTCTAACTTGGCTTGTACGCAGGCCAAAAGTTGACTCATACTTTGGACGTGAGCATTTTATCCAGCTATAAAGTAGCATATCTGCTCATACACGTATGATAGTAATGGCTTTTCCACATTTTATGCCATTGAATTTTATGTGATGTCCACAGAGATGTTTTATACAGGAATTTTGTGAATAAATTTTTCTTCTTTTTCTCCTGGCATAACATTTGTAAATTTGGGGCTTGTTTTGTAAGAATCTTGGCAATGAAGTAAACTACTTGTTTTTACTGAAAAAGAGTGGGAGTTCGAATGATATCTCTATGGTTTTTGTCTCTTAGGCCTTAGCAACAAAATTGCAGAGTGGAAAGCATTGTCTCGTACTCATTCTAGAGAAACTCAGTTGTTCTACTAGGGGGCCCAGAGTTTTATGTGAAAATAAAGCAAAAGTTGGACAAAACCTCAAAGAAGATAATACATGTTCAACTTGACTTTTATTTTTCTCTTATGTGAAGTAATCACTTGTTTGATCCACACAGATTCATATTCCATATTCATAAGAGAGTCCTACCCACTGCTTATATTTGAGATGCTTTTCTGAATTGCAGTTTATGTTACTGTGTTCCGTTTTCTCTCCAGGCCTCAGTGAACCACTTTAAAACAATAACCTAAATTTGTAAATTGGGAATAGAACATAATTGTCTTAATTCAGGTCCTCAAGAAAGTGAAGCCTAAGGCAAGGATGAAGTGCTGATATGTCATTTGGGAGGTGCAGATCTAAGGCAGTGGGGGTAGGGAAAAGGGGGCTGTGAGGAAAGAAAAGATGTGATGGCATCACAATGACCCACGAAGAGAACTAGCAGACTGTATGGCAGGCACGCACATCTGTCCAAGGGGATTTTCTGGAAGGGTTACAACTCCATGACAGAGGTAGAATCTACCCACTGCCCAACTCCAGCTTGTCTCCTGTAGCTCAGTAGTCATCCCTAGACATCCAAATGCCCATCACTTCCAGGTTGTGCCATCTAGCTCTTTGGTGGTTTCTGAGTCTCATTTCCGTCCTCTGGTCAGATGAAGACAATTATACAACCTCTTCATGAGCTGTTTTGAAGATGAAACAGGATAATGAATTTAAAACCTTAGCGTTCAAATAAATGATTGCTAAGTGAAGAGATAATGGGAACTCCTAAGTGCTTAGCCATTGACCCAAGAGCTCCTAATCATCTATGAAATGATGAGGAAACTGTGATCAGCTGGTCACAAGGAAACAGGGGAGACACTTGGGTGTGGTGACAGACTTGGATCCTGGTCCAACAGTGATGTGCAGCTGTTGTGACTGTATTCATGAAAGTGGGGGATAGGAAGGGATCCAAAATATTTCTGCAGAATAATAATGAGCACAAGTTAAATAACTTTGGATGGAAAAGACCCACTCTGTAGTAGCCAAACACAATAGCTTCTAACAACTCCTCAGGAAAATGTCTGTTTCAACATTGTTTCAGGAATTCAGAGAATGCTGGAAATCTTTATTCCACCTTGTTTCTACCTTTAAAAAATATCATGTAGACCTAGGGCAAAAGTTTGCATCTCCATCTGTTGTCTCACTGGGACAGGGTTGTTCTTTCTTAAATTTGAGAGATAAATACATCAAAGTTCCCAGAGCAGGCTCTTGACTTTTCCCCTCAACATGGAATTCACTTATTCTGAATGGTTACAAGTTTTACTACAGAGCAGCAACACACTGCATTTCAGCCAAGAAACTCACGTTTAAGAAAAAAAATATTCCAAGCCATGATGAAAACAGATCCAGTGCTAACACAGCCGAATTAAACCCTGAAGCCAAAACATTTAAAAATCGGTATTCTCATGTTGCTTGTTACTTCTTTACATGGCATACAACTGAATGCCTTAATTCTCTGTTGAGTCCATTAAGAACAGAACTTTCATTCCACAAATACTCCTTGAGATTTTGCGTTGGGGCTATGGACATTAATACGCAAGCATTGCATGAGCTTCCTACAATTCAGTTGCAAATATGTGACAATTGACTAAAACAATTGTGAAAAGGACGTTATAAGGCAGTCTGAGAGTCTGGACTAGAAGGTGACAAAGATAGCTAAGTGCTCCAAATTTAAGATGAGCCCCACAGTCTGGACAGATAAGTGGAGGCATAGAAAGGAGGCAGAATTTGAAAGGATGGAAAAGGCCTAAGGGTAGAGAAGGGGCTGAAGGGAACTGATATTCTAGGCTAGAGGAGAGTTAGGAGTAAAGGTATAGAGGGATAATGTGCATGCCATGGTCAAAGGGAAGAATGGGAAATAATAATAGTGTTTATTGAGTACCTACTGTCCATTTGGTTGTGCTAAGCCCTTCAACATTATTTTCATTAAATCTCTCAATAACCCCACATACAAGCATTCTTATCATTTCATTTTACGTAGGTAGACACTGTCTTTGAAAAAGCCAAATGACTATCCAGGGTCAAGGAATTAAGCACAGGCAGGATTTTGAATTCAGGATGACAGATCAGGTGAGACTAGGAGAAGCCTTACCTGCTAGGCCTATGCAGGGTCATGGGTGAGGCAGAAAGGAGACAAGGAGGGATGGGCCTCATTCCTCAGACTCACAGTCTAGTTGGGATGAAAGACAAGATGGCAAGTCAATAGGATGGTGATGTGTAGGATGGACTGGAGCAGGGAAATGCAGGGCCAGCCATGGGGTTAGAAATGCCAACTCTGAGGCTGTACCCCACACATACTGAATCAGAAACTCTGGGGAGGGAGCCCAGCAATCTGTGTTTTAACAGGCTCTCCAGACAATGATGGAGCCTGAGAATCATCTAGAAGTAGAAGTAGGGATGGAGAGGGCCAGTTGGTAAAATGTTATGAAGGAAGAATCAGTGCTAAACTTTTCTGTCCCCTCAGTTCTTGGCTCACACAGGCTGTACCTCGCTGAATGGCTGTGGAGGGCTAGAAGAAATGGAGGACACAATGTTTCCTCACAAGTGTGGACATTTGAGACCTGGGTCAGTTGTCTTAGATTTGTCACATCCTTCACCTCTTTGAGTTTCAATTTTCTTGTGTGTCAAATGGAAATAGCAGTAAGAGCAACCTCACAAAATCTTGTGAGTGAAAGGAGTTTGTGTGAGAGCACACACCCAACTTCTATCAAAGTGGAAACATAGGCTGTTAATAGTGACAGACAGGGGCGCCTGGGTGGCTTAGTCGGTTAAGCGTCCGACTTGCGCTTAGGTCATGATCTTGCGGTTCTTGGGTTCGAGCCCCGCATCGGGCTCTGTGCTGACTGCCAGCTCAGAGCCTGGAGCCTGTTTCAGTCTGTGACTCCCTCTCTCTCTGACCCTCCCCTCCTCACACTGTCTCTCTCTCTCCTAGAAATAAATAAAACATTAAAAAAATTTAAAAAAATAAAAATAAAACATGTACATTAAGCATCGCACTCAACGCCTCGTGGATAGTAAGTACCCGGTGACGCCAGTTATTAAAAAAAAAAAATAGTTACAGACAGACAGAAGAGAGGTTCTCTTCACCACTTGTTTTATGAAATATGAAGCATCTACCTGGATAGAGACAGTGACGGTAGAAAAGCTCATTGTGAATGCCCCTGTGAGCAGTTGAAGATCCCAGGGTCAAGGATGGAAATACAGGTTTTAGAATCTTGGCAAAGAGATGAGCAAGTGCAGTGTTGCTCTTTGTCAAAAAGAGGATCACAAATAGAGGGTTTATATTTATATAAAATACCACAATTCACAAAGCTAATGGTATGGCATCCCCAAGGTGCTTTTGGCACAGTCTTAGGGGGCCCCAGAGATGAAGATGGTGGGGGGGAGACTGTGGTGGACACACAAGCCCTGAGGATGCGCTGGGCAGCTAAGACTATTGAGAGAGCAAATTTCAAAATTAAAATAAGGGAGGGGCACCTGGGTGGCTCAGTTGGCAAAGTGTCTGACTCTTGTTTTTTGGCTCAGGTCATGATCCCCAGGGTCATGGGATCAAGCCCTGCTTTGGGCTCTATGCTGAGCAAGAAGCTTGCTTAGGATTCTCTCTCTCTTTCTCTCTCTCTCCTTCTGCCCCTCTCTCCCACTCATGCTCTCTGTAAGAAAAAAAATTAGAAAAAAAATAATAAAATTGGAGATGTCTCAGAATAGTTGTAGCCAGTATAGTGTTCAGGCTACAAACTCAGGTCTAAAGAAATACGACATATTTAATTAATAAATTAATTTTTTGCTTTTGTGGTTTATTTACTATTAATACTTAATTTGAGAAAGATTTTTGGAAGAATAATTGAAATATGATTTACATACAATGGAATTCACTCTCTTTGGGGTGGGTGGCTCAGTCGGTTAAGCGTTCAACTTCGGCTCAGGTCATGATTTCATGGTTCATGGGTTTGAGCCCCGCATTGGGCTCTGTGCTGACAGCTGAGAGCCTGGAGCCTGCTTCAGATTCTGTGTCACCCTCTCTCTGACCTTCCCCTGCTCATGCTGTCTCTGTTTCTCTCTCAGAAATAAATAAAACATTAAAAAATAAAAAAATAAAAAAGAATTCACTCTCCTAAAGTGTACAATAGAGGAGTTTTTAGTATATTTACAAAGTTGTGCAACCATTACTACTATTTAATTCCTGAACATTTTCATCACCCCAAAGAGAAATCTCATACTCATTAGGAGTCACTCTATTTCATCTAGAACCTGGCAACAATTAATCACTTTCTGTCTCTATGGATTTACCTATTCCAGGCATTTCATTTAAATGGAATCATACAATATGTGACCTTTTGTGACTGGCTTTTTTCACTGAGCACAAGTGTTCTCCATATTTTGCATAAATCAGTACTTCATTCCTTTTTATTGCTGAATAATCTTCCATTACATAGATACATTTGTTTGTCCACCCATCAATCCATGGACATTTGGATTGTTTGTACTCTTTGGCTATTTTAAATAATGCTGTGGGATGCCTGGGTGGCTCTTGGGCATCAGACTCTTGGTTTCAGGTCAGGTCATGACCTCACAGTTCGTGGGATTGAGCCCATGTTAGGCTCTGTGCTGTCAACTTGGGATTCTCTTCCTCTCCTCTCTCTCTGCCCCTCTTCCAACTCGCTCTCTCTTGCTGTTTCAAAATAAATGAGTCATTAAAAATAAGACTATTTATCTGTTATTAAAAATAAATAAATAAAATAATGCTGTAATAAGCATTTGTGTACAAGTTTTTAAGTGGATATATGTTTTTAATTCTTTTGGGTATATGCCTAGGAGTGAAATTACTGGGTCATATGGTAACTCTGTTTAACTTTTTTGAGTAGCATACTGTTTTCCAAAGTGGCTGCACCATTTTACATTACCCCCCCCAGTAGTATGTAAATGAGAGTTCCAGTTTTTCCACAACCTTGCTATCACTTATTTTGTTAGTCTTTTTTTATTATTATAATTATACTGATTTGTGTAAAGTGTTATCTTATTGTGGTTTTAAGTTGCCATTTCCCTAGTGGCTAATGATGTTGAACATCTTTTCTTATGCTTATTGGCCATTTGTATGTCTTCTTTGGTGAAAAGTCTTTCAAATCCTTTGCCTATTTGGTGGGAGGATTATTTGCCTTTTTACTATTGAGTTGTAAGAGCTCTTTGCATACTTTTGATACAAGTCCTTTATCAAATATATGATTTGCAATTATTTTCTTCCATTCTGTGCATTGTCTTTTTACTTTTTAAATTGTGTCCCTTACAGAAAAAAAAGTATTAAAATTTTGATAAATTTGAATTTATAATTTTTTTAAAAAATTGCTTGTGTTTTAGTGTAATATCTGAAGCTTAACTTAAAATCATAAAGATTTACACTTACATTTTCTAATGGTTTTATAATTTTAGCTCTCACACTTATGTCTTTAATCTGTTTTAGGATATATGCTGCCAAAGCAAGCACAGTCTTTGATCAGTTTTGAATTAGTTTTCATATGTGGTGTGAGGTAGGGATCCAACTTCATTTTTTTGCACATGGGTATCTGGTTGTCTGAGCATCATTTGTTGAAAACATTATCCTTTCCCCATTGAATTGAATTGTCATTTGTTGGAAATCAGTTGGCCATAAACACATGGCTTATTTCTGAACTTTCAGTTTTATTATATTGATCTGTACAGTATATCTATCCTTATGCCAATACTATTGTCTTGATAAGTGAATTTTGTTAATTGTTAAATTATAAATTTTCTTACCTTAATTTTTGGATTGTTTATTACTAGTGTTTAGAAATACAATTGATTTTTGTATACTGAACCTATATCCTGCAAACTTGATGTACTTATTAATTCTAATAGATTGTGTGTGTGCGTGCGTGTGTGTGTGTGTGTGTGTGTGCATGAGTGTTCCTTAGGATTTCCTATATACAAAATCATGTCATCTGTGAATACAGATGGTTTTACTTCTTCTTTACCAATCTAGATGTCTTTTATTTCTTTTTCTTGTCTAATTAGCCTGGATTTACTTTATTTTTAAACAATAATTTCCTCTTAAGCTTCTATTTTGCCAAGCCATGGAATCATAATTATCAATTTGGATCTGCCATGCATTTTCTGGACTTGTGCCTAATTTCTTAGGAAGCTTATACAGAATTAAGCTACCAATAAAGGAGAGCCATGGCTAGTCTTTGGTGTCATCTTCATTACTGTTTTCATTGAGTGTTCAGCCTTGATGCATGCAGAGCACTGCTATGTGCTTCCTGGCCCAAGCTGTTGGCCTTCTCAGATCTCTAGCTCTCTGTGCTGCCTTGTTATAGACCGTGGGTACTCACAAAACAGTCAGTAGCTCCCAAGTTTCTCTGGTTGCAGGAAATTCTGTTGAGACTGTCTTTGATCTATCTGCTTAAACATAACATTGCTCTCCTGCCCTGATGGGCAACATCATGTACCCTGGGCTCTTCCTGGGCATGGCAAATATGGATTTCTTTGAAATCCCCAATCAACATGAAGCTTTGGTCATTTGACCCTGTATCCCAGGATCTGGTCATGGGGTGGGACTGATTCTGGAGCCCATCTCACATGCGTCTCATTCTATGTCTCTGTGTCCTTTCTCAGTCTCCTGAATTTTCATGTGAGTCAAGCAGTTAACATGGCTCTTTCCTTAGTCTTCTTAACTGGTGGTTCTCAGTTGTGTCTCAGGGATGTTTGGCAATGTCTGAAGATATTTTTTTGTTGTCACAGCTGGATATGAAGTGGGTACTACAAGCATCTAATATATAGAAACCAGGGATGTTGCTAAATATTTTACAATGCACAGACAGCTCCCACAACAAAGAATTATCTGGACTAAAATGTCTATAAGGCAGGGGCAGAGAAATCCTATAGTAAATCTATTGTTTAAGCTTTAAATCTTTGAGGATCTTGCTTTTGAAGTAATAATTTCTTAAAAAGCATTTTAATCTGATTTTCTGCTGTTTTATTGCCATCCTTAGGGCATCAAAGCAGAAGGTCTATTTGATCAGGAAAAGGTAGGGAGCGGGAGGAAATAACAAAAAACACATTAGTTAAATATCACATAGCAAGGAAACTGAATGATCTATAGACACACACAAAACACAACCACAAAATAATGTTGACTGAAAGAGTATATACAATATGATTTCATGAATATGAAGTTCAAAAAGAAGCAAAACTATTTTATTGGGATATTCACAGCTGGATGGTGACATTATAAAGGAAAGCAAGGATATGATTGCCATAAAAGTCAGGGTGATAATTATCTCTGGAGTGGAAATGTGGAAGGAAAATGTGACGGGAAAAGGATACCAAGTGAGATTCGAAGGTATTACTGATGTTCTATTTCTTGTTTCTTTTAAACAGTGCATTTTTGTTTTATAAACCTTGCTGTATGCTTTAAAATTAAGACCAACCCAACCACATTAGTCAGCATTCAGAAATGTTATCCTTCCAGAACAGAAAAAGTACATAAATGGAAAAATATGTGAATTTCAAATAAAAGCTGGGTTTCAGTTAATAGTAATATACCAACGATAATGTCACAGTTTTGACGCTTATACTATACTAATGTAAAATGTTAACAATCAAGGAAGTTGGGTGAGAGATACATGGGGCCTCTCTGAACTCTTGGCGACTTTTTTTATAAATCTAAAATTAGCTCAAAATAAGTCTATTTAAAACTGATCTCATGCTAATATTTATAGATCTTTCTCTAATTCTTTTTTTTTAATGTTTTTATTTATTTCTGAGAGAGAGAGAGACAGCATGAGAAGGGGAGGATCAGAGAGAGAGGGAGACACAGAATCTGAAGCAAGCTCCAGGCTCTGAGCTAGCTGTCAGCACAGAGCCCGATGCGGGGCTCAAACCCAGAAACCATGAGATCATGACCTGAGCTGAAGTCGGACGCTTAACTGACTGAGCCACCCAGGTGCCCCGATATTTCTCTAATTCTTGATCTTTCTCTCAGTTTTTACTGATTTTCTTCTGATGATATGAATAACAATGAACATAACACAAGCTAATACTTGCAAAACACTTATTTTGTGTAAGGCACTGCTTTAAGTACTTCATAAATATTCACTCATTTCATCCTGACTGAATCCCCACAGTTAAATGTTATTACTATCCCCAGTTTACTGAAGAGGAAATAGAAACACGCAGAGAACTGCGTGCAGTGACTAGCCCAGCTGGTAGGTGGCAAAGAGGGTAAAACACCAGTACAGCTGCCATCTGGTTCCACTCCTTGTGCTCATAATGCCCTGTGGTTACTTTACTGAGGGATTGGGAAGTATGAGAAGTACAAAGAAACAAACAAACAAAACCACAGTCACTCAAATGCAACCATGATTTACATTATAGTATGTTTACTTCTTCTGTTTTTTCTTTGTATGTTTTAATTTGGTATATACTAGTTTGTAGCTTGATTTTCTTTTTACTCCAAATGTCATGTCAAAAGCCTTTTTCATGCCTCTAAAAATCTAGACTAAACATTAAAGGCTACACAGTATTCTGTGTACAGATATGCAGTGTTTTACACAACTGTATCTGGAATGCTGGGCATTTAGATTGTATCTAATTTCTTTGTCATTAGATACAAAGCTTCCATGAATATCCTCATTCTTAATTTATGCCTCTTTTTTGATCATTTGCTCAATTACTTCTTTTTTCTCCGTTTTTCTTACCTTAACTTACTAGGCCAAGCAGTTCTATAAATTCACAGTTTAACACTTTAGAATAAAAATTTTCAAGCTTTTGGGGGGTGCTTGGTTGGCTAAGCCAGTTAAGTGTTGGACTCTTGATTTTGGCTCAGGTCATGATCTCACAGTTTGTGGGTTTGAGCCCTACATCAGGCTCTGTGCTAATGGTGGAGGGCCTGATTGGGATTTTCTCTCTCCACATCTCTCTGCCTCTCCTCTGCTTGCTTGCTTGCTCACTCTCTCTCAAAATAAATAAACTTAAAAGATTTTTTTCAAGCTTTTACAATTCTCTGTCTCTTGCCATTCAAACAATATCCCCCCTTATCCTTCGAGAGTGACTGGCAGATTTTTCATGCTATGGAGATGAGAGAAGCAACTGTGAGTAGTATCTTCCTTTACACACCTGAGAGAAGAGAGGTGCAAGGGTGAAGCAGGATTGAGGCAATGATGCCCATAATGATGAGGAAACAAGTAACATTTCAAAGCTTCTAGTAATATACCAAGTGTTCTTGGCATGCAGTACCTTACTTATTCCTCTGACCAGTTCTATAGGTAGGTATTTCTATCTCATTTTATAGATGAGGAAACTGAGGCCCAAACCTAGAGAGCTAGCTTCAGAAGAAAGGGAGAGCAAGGAAAAAGGGATGATATGGGAAGGGGAGCAACTGTGTAGACCAGACATGTTGGGATATGTCTCTGAGCAACACATTGTGTGGTGCCTATTACATCAGGATCGGTACTTAATATTTACGNTGTATTGGCGGGGGGGGGGGGGGGAAGACCTCTCAAATCCTTATCTTCAGGGTCATTCACGGAATCCTCAATTTATGACATTCTATCCCAGATATTTTCATTTAATTCACCCCACATGGGGTGAGGCTGGGTGGGAGTGTGGTGTGTGCAAAGCTAAACCTTGCTACTGAAAGCAGTGGTTGTAGAACTCAGTGTGTGACTGAGTTTGTCACACGTGTGGAATCTCAGACCCCTCCTCACATGCACTGGCTCAGGATCTACATTTTCACAAGATCCTAGGGCTCAGCATACATATAGAAGCCTGAGAAACACTGCTCTGAGAGTTTCTTAAGACGAAAGATTGGTCTTAGGCTGTGTGGAAGCCCGAAGCTGCACCTAGAGGACCTGAAACAGATCTTCAGCTCATTTCTATTCACAAAAGTGGCTCAAAGAATATTGGCTGATACCAGAAGCTCTCTCGGGACTCCTGGAAATTCAGGTGTGAGATCAGAGAACTTCAGCCCTGCCAACTTTTTTTCTCCTGCTCTATCAATTCCATAGTATTGTAAAGTTCCCAGGTGGAATGTGTTGTAGGACTTCGAGGGGAATCCTCCAAACAGAGAACAGCTGAGCTCCAGCTGCCACTGTCAGCTTCTGAGAAAGGACAAAAACCACAAAGACAAAAACAACGCTACATTTGGAAAGTAAGTGCACGAGGATGGTGAAAGGAGATGGTCTCTCCTCATGCGTTTTATAGAAGTGCATTTTTGATTCAGAAATGACAGGGTTCTGAGAAAGGGTGTAGCCCAACCTCCTCGTTTCACATGTGCGGGAACCAAACACTTTCACCGCAACCACACAGCTATTGGCAAGGGCAGAGTCGGTGGTCACGGCTGGCTCTTCAGCTTCGGGTCCCAGTCCCGCTCCACACCACGTGGGCCGTGAGGGTGGTCGTACTCCTCATCATTTCCAGCTCCTTCTAGTGAGCCTTTCTGCACCTCCTTCAGAAGTAAGAAAGCTCCTCTCCAGACACTCCTACAGTTGGGTTCTGGATACGATTTGGGCTACTTGGAGTAGATGTGCTCCCAAATGTCTGAAGGTGGAAGTTAGCACAGAGTACGTTTCTGCTCTTCCTGCTGGCAAACCTGGTATAGCGGCGAGAGCTACAGCACAGCCACGTGGGAGTCAAGAGGCGAAGAAGGACATTCGCTCTTGCTGGTGTAGATCGAGGACAAGAGGTGTGGTTCTGGGGTAGCAGTTGAGATCCCGAGGCTTTCTGATCCCTGATCATCAAAGGTACCCCAGAAGGCAGCTTCATGAGTCCCCACCTTTCTGAGGACGTCGAGGCAACAAACAGCTCCTGGAGGGTGATTCCTCCTGCATTTCTGATAATTTGGTAAGCACATTACTCACATCACATTAAATCCTTTTGTGCTTCAACTGTCCAAGGCACTTCTATTTTCTGCTGCTGACGGATACATTTCACTCTCCTAAGTGTGAGGCATAAATTTACAATTAATGACGTTCAGGAGAAGCTCTGTGAATACCCATTTTTTCTTTTCTTTCTGAATACGAATGCACATTATTTGAAACACATTTTTCACAACATATTCTTATTTTGGAATGTATATTATGTTATCACCTGAACTGCCTGGAACTCTAGGATCCTGGAATACAAACACTGTTGCATCTCAAAACTCTAGGCATCAGGAGAAATGCTACAGGTTTCATTCAGTTTGAAATTGAGGTGCCTGCCAAAAGAACAAACACCCCTGACCCAACAAGAGTTACTGGAGNCTCTTGAACGCTGAGAAACAAACTGAGGACTGATGGATGTGTGGGGGAGGGGGGAGATGGGCATGGAGGAGGGCACTTATCAGGATGCACACTGGGTGTTATATGGAAACCAACTTGACAATAGACTCTTTGTAAGAAAAAAATAAAAAATAAATTAAAAATTAAATAAAGAGATTAAGACTTAAAAAAAGAGTTACTGGAGGATAAAAACATTTTATTTTTTCTTCCTAATATTTGTATATTTCTAAATTTTTAAAATGTTTATTTATTTTTGAGAGAGAGGGAGCACAGGCAGGGGAGGGGCAGAGAGAGAGGGAGACACAGAATCTGAAACAGCTTCCTGGCTCTGAGCTGTCAGCACAGAGCCTGACCTATGAACGCACAAACTGCAAGATCATGACCTGGGCTGAAGTGGGATGCTCAACCGACTGAGCCACCCAGGGTCACCATGAGATATTTCTAATGCTGAGACTTTCTTGCCTTGTCACAGTACATAGCATGCATTTAATCATATGGCACATTTGGTCCAGGAAGTGATTTGTATTAAAGTCCATATAATGGTTTGAAGTTAATAATTTAGAGAAAAAATGTATTCCAAAATTCTAGCTTATTTTAACAATAATGATAATCATAAGAGCAACAACAATAACAACAATGACTGATATTTACTGACATCTTCCTATGCTCCAGTCACTGTGCTAAAGTGCCTTTTATCTCATGCATTGAATGTTTCTATAAGGTAGATGTTATTGTTTCCATTTTACAAATGATGACACTGAGATTCACTGAGATAGAACACCTTCATTGTCACATAGCCGGTAATTGACAAATCTGGCATTTCAAAACCTAGACCTTTTTGACTCCCAAGTTCCTAACCATTCTAACAACTTTGTCTCTTAAAATAGCACCTGCTGGAGAAAACAGGGTTTCACGGAGCTTTGAGAAGTACGGGCTGTGGGTTGCAAATTCTAATGCAGCTAAAGGAGCTAAGGGGATGGATTTTTTTTTTCCTTTCGAATCTTATTTCCTTTCCTGGTGAAAATTTGGGTCATGTAAAATTTTTATAGATGTCTTATTTCATGGAGTTCTAAGGAAAGGAGCTAGTAATGTGCACCCACAAGAAAAATTAGACCAAAGGAGGACAGGACATTTTCATTTGTTTCTCTCTCGACTACCTGAGGATTCTGAGCCATTCACATTTTTGCAGAGGTTCAAGAGGACCTGACGCTAGCTGAATCTCACTCTTGGCATGAAAAGGACTCACGCGCAGAGGGGTGTATGGTACAAACTCATTAGTCATCAAAAAACCTCTTCCTTACCTGCACCCACAGAGTGGCTCTGTGCACATTTCCGCAACTTCCCTCGTTTCTAGGGCTGTGCTAAGAAACACATCCGACTCCCCCTTGTCTATTCAAATGATTTTGCCTGTTTGCTTGACGCTTCTGACAAAAAAGGAAGGGAGGCAAAACTCTGCCCCCCACAGCAAAGTGCTTCATTCACCTGGGCACTGGAGTCTATACCTTGGCAGCCGGATGCTGGAAGGGGCTGTGTTCAATATTTTGAATGTGGTCCAGTACTCAAGCCACGCAGTTACCCGCACACGAAAACAAATGCTGGGTTCCCTTCCCAGGTACGAACGTCACAGAGGGATCAGGGGTCAGGGGTCCTTGTCATTCAGGGGTTGCATCATCCGCTTTTTGCAAGAACAGCTGACACCAACAGCGATTTCCCCATGCGGACTGGAGGCCCCCAGAGAGGATGGGGCCTCCAGAAGCTTCACTTAAATCTGGACCTTGTGCTCCCAATCAACCACAACCTACTCGGTGGGCGGTGTAGAAACAAGCTGATGCAGCTTTCGTTGACCCTTCAGACTCGACCTTTCTCCTGTAATCTCTAATCTTGTTTTTAATAAATGTTTAACTTCTGGATTAATTTCCATGATTTCTGAGGGTAATTTTTCACAACTCAGATAATGTGTTCTAAGTGCTTGCTGAGCTGTTGCTGCACTCAACACTGTAAACACTTCAGACTGCTATTGTCTTCCTAACACTCTCCCTTATTATGTGTGTTTGCATCGTCAATGAAATTTCGTCTTTATTCTTTCTGCCATCTGTATAATTGCCAGCATTGAAAAATGCTTGCTTCTCTCTTTCTTTGCCACTGGGAGAAGAATTGTTTGCTCAACCTTCACTCAATTAGTGTTTTTCTGGCTTCTCATCTCTCATTTCTTGAGCGGTGGTATATAATTAACTCTGAAATTTTAATGTTTTTCACTTCCCTACCTTTTCTTTGGCAATTCACCTGCTTTCTACTTTCTTCCTTCCCATCTGCTTATCCTAGGGAGGGGCACTTCTCGCCCACATCTTTATTCCATTTGTCTTTTAAAAGGCTCTGTGGTTTGTTGGAAGAAGAAAATGTTATATGCTGCCATAGAGCCTGAACGGTCTCCTTTGTCATTTTGCCTGAGTTCCCTGGGTCACGTCTCCTATCCTCTGTACGTGGCTATTGGACTTGGAGGCGCCACGTAATGCTGTAATGGAACCACATTTAAAAGCCGGCCAATTTCCTCGGAGTACTATTGCCCTAATATGCTCCCATTACCGGCATGTGTCGATATGTGCCCAAGACAGCAAAACTACTGGGAAGGTATTTGAAAACAGCAGAGAAGACCATGATGATGTGAATCTTGGCAGATTTTTTCCTGTGTTTCTTTTTCCCTCCTGCCATTCCACAAACAGCCTTCCTTATTTTATTTTATTTTTTTTATTTTGCTCTTTCCTTATTATGTTGCCTTTTCTCATAGTAGCAAGTGCTTTATTTATTTTTTAATTTTTTAATGTTTATTTATTTTTGAGAGACAGATGCAGACAGAGTGCGAGCAGGGGAGGGTAGAGAGAGAGGGAGACATAGAATCCGAAGCAGGCTCCAGGCTCTAAGCTGTCAGCACAGAGCCCGACGCGTGGCTCGAACCCACGAACCATGAGATTATGACCTGGGCTGAAACCAAGAGTTGGACGCTTGACTGACTAAGCCACCCAGGCACCCCTCTCTTGAGCAGTTTTTAAGTGTGTAGTACAGTATTGCTAACTAAATGCACGATGTTGGATAGCAGATCCCTAGTACGTATTCATCTCATGTGACTGAAACTCTGTACCCGTTGGCCTGCAGCCCCCGCCTGATGCGGGGCTCGAACTCACAAATCTAGGATCATGCCCTCAACAAACTGAAGTCGGATGCTCAACCGACTGAGCCACCCAAGCGCCCTATAATAGCAAGTGATTTATTTATTTAAAAAAAAATTTATTTTTTTTTTTTGAGAGAGAGACAGCGTGTGAGCAGGGGAGGAGCAGAGAGGAGACACAGAATGTGAAGCAGATTCCAGGCTCTAAGCTGTCGGCACAGAGCCTGACGCGTGGCTCAACTCACGAACCACGAAATCATGACCTGAGCCAAAGTCGGAGGCCTAACCAACTGAGGCACCCAGGTGCCCTAATAGCAAGTGATTTAAACTAGAAATCCCATGATATGATTTTAAAAGCTGTATATAAGTGTGTTTTAAAACACAAGCTGAAGAATGCTGCACATATAGTCGTACATTATTATTATTCATTTCATTTAAACTTGTAACTTGAAAATTATTCTAGGGGCACCTGGGTGGCTCAGCTGGTTGAACTACCAACTTTGGCTCAGGTCATGATCTTGTGGCTTGGAAGTTTGAGCCCTGCATCAGGCTCGCTGCTGTCAGTGCAGGAGCCTGCTAGGAATCCTTTTTCTTCCTCTCTCTGCCCCTTCCCAGCTCGTGTTCTCTCTCTCTCAAAAACAAATAAATATTAAAAAAAAAGAAAAGAAAATCATTCCAGTCCTTCCCTTTTTAAAAAATTTACAGCATTGTTTGCATTTGCATTACTATTTTTACTTAGTAATATACAGAGATCATGTTTCCAAGTTTATAAATATCACCTTTCATGTGATTTTTAAGAGGTCTATTTTACCTTTTTAGGACCCTGTCTAGGTGTCAGTGACTGTCCTGTGTCCTGCAGAGGGCCATGCAGTTACTAGGTGTTCCATCAACTTTTGAAGACTGGATGTGAATTGAATCAATGCATTTAATGGAAAAAGTCAAATGATAGATTGCAATGGTCTGAGGGAGGATATGAGGAAACCAGATTCTGAGCATCCAAAGGTACCTCACGTTTTTTTAGTTTCCTGTTTTTCCTTGTTGTTTAATTTCTCTGGAACAACAAGAACATTTTCAAACCTCTAATCAGTGGTGATAAGTGTTTTTGTCACACCAGAGAAGATGGGAAGCTTGTTCTCAGGATCAGCATTGGCTTGTGATTTGGGTTTTTGTCTCTCTGATATGATTTATGTCTGGACCTATCTGGAAGTCTGCAGGTTGGACTGGATGTTTGTTCTCTTGAGGTCTTCACCAAGCCATGTTTTTAGAATTCCTTGGTAAAATGTTAGAATTACTAATTCACACTTGCTTTAAGATAAAACTCAGGAGACAGTGGAGATATGAAGGGAAGTTACCCTGCATGACCCTCAAAACTTACAATTTGACTTTCTTTTACAAGTGGATAAGTGGATAAGATCACCCCTTTAGTATCATGGTATTTTAGTTGCTCTGAAAAATAATTTTGAAGTGTGAGTCAGATCTTATCACTTCCCAGTTGTAATGCTCTAATGTCTTCTTCTGCAAACAGGATAAAATCCAAACCCTTTACTGTGGTTCTGCATTGGTGCCTCCTCACCACCCAGGCTCTGTTCATGCTGGTCTATGTTTTACTCATTTTCAGTGGTACCAGAGGGTTCCTAGCAGTTGCTCTCTTCTGGGGAGTATGCCTTAAATTCCCCTGGATTGATGTTTTAAAATATGATTCCCACCTGCCCTTCCTCTCCTCTATCTTCTGAAATGGAACTTTTCTGGGAGTGAAGCCCTGGGAAGGTATAATATTTTAAAGCTTCCAGGAGATTCTGACACATGCCCACATTTGGGAACTACTGCCTCACAGGGAAGCCTCTGGACCAGGCTGCTGGCCTGCCCCCACATGGTGGGAACAATTTTCCTTATCATTCAGGGATGTCATTAACTAGGCTAACTCTTCAAAATCTGGGCCAAGGAAAAGAAGGCACAGAGACAGAATTTCCCTCTCCCATCTACCTGGGGCCCTGCCATTTGACTTCCTGCTTCTAGTCTGGGGGGACAAGCCCCACTGCTCCGAGAGAGCCAATCTCGGTGACCTCCTCTCCTATCCTCAGGCCTGCCTACAGAGGTGACCACATAGAACTCTGAGTGATGTTGGTGTCCCTTCACCATCCCTGACTTAGAACGTGCATTCTCTAGGATCTCCTGAGAAACATGACCTTCTGGGAGCCCTGGGGGGCCTCACATCACCACCCCAGCACCCGCGCCCAGGCTTTCGTTTTTTGTTGGAAATTCACTATTTAAAAGTAAATGATTCAGTGGCGTTTAGTACAATCATAATTTTGTGCAACCATCACCTCTATCTAGCTCCAAAACATTGTCATCGCCCTCAAAGAAGCCCCATAACCCTAAGCAGCTGCACCCCACCCCTCTCCCCACAGCTCCCTGCAACCACCATCTGATTTCTGTCTCTGTGGATTTACCTATTCTGGACATTTGGGCAGGGAATGCAGGAATTGCACTGGCCCAACTTAGACACTGCTCTTGCAGGAGACCAGCTGCAGCCACTGCTCCAGTTTACTCTACCTTGAACTAGTAAGCTGTGGCTGGTGGGGGATGGGGCTAAACCAGGCCTCTTAGGCAGGAGGGGCTGTTGACTGTGTAATTTCTCTTGGAAGGAAGTGTTGAGAAAGCATGCCAATATGATATCCTTAGAACAACACTTGAAAATAATTTGCCAAAGTCTGCTTTGCTAGAGAGAGAACTGAGAAACCTAAGAGCCTGAGTAGAGAAAAAAACAAAGACTAGGGACACTGAGGAGACAAGTTTTACAAGTTAGTGGTTTTCCAAGTGGCTGAACGGGGTGGTTTGCAAGATTTGGCTATAACAGAGGTGTCTACACTTTGGTGTATAACAGATTCTCCTGTGTAGTGGCTTAAAAATACAGATTTCCTGGATTCAGCTTCCTTGGGCTGGGTAGAGGGTGTGCTAGGAATCTATATTTTTAAAAAAAGCTCCTCCTATCTAATGCACCCCAGAATTTAAGAAAAACTACCTTATGGGAATTTTCAGTAACAGAAGATTTAAAACAATAGAGAATCAAGCCTCTACCCTGGTGCAAAAGTTTCTTCTCAACTGCCTGCCATGTGCCCTGGTTCTGGGGTGTAATTACAGCAAATGAAAAATTACAATGCAGTTTGAAGCTTAATAATGATAATGGTAATGATAATAATTATGATATAATAAAAAGGCAGTCAGGTGCCAGGAATGGAAAAGGATACAGCCATGTAAGAGAAGAAAGGAGTCCAAATTCTAATTAGGAATTTTCAAAGAGGACTTCTGAGCCAGTTTTCAAAGAGAGTAACAGGGACTAGGTTTACTCTCCCACTGGAAATACCTGGAAAAAGCTGGATGAAATAACAGGGTGGTCCCACACAAGATTATACCAGTTTCTCTCTCTACATATACTAGCAATGAACTATCAGAGGTTCAGTTAAAAAAAACCATGCTATTTATTATAACATCAAATTATAAAATACAGAGAACTAAATATGACAAAAGGTCAGAAAGTCAGGAACAGCTGAAAAACACAAAACACTGCTGACAGAAATTAAAGAATAGCTAGATAAATTGAGACATATGCTGCTGTACTTGTGGGTCAAAATGCCAATCAAAAATTCTTGTGGGATTTTGTGGGGTGCCTGGGTGGCTCAGTCAGTTAAGTGTCCAACTTCAGTTCAGGTCATGATCTCATGGTTCATGGATTTGAGCCCTGTGACTCTGCAACCTGCCTCAGATTCTGTGTCTCCTCTCTCTCTGCCCTTCCCCTGCTTTCACTCTGTCTCTGTCTCTCAAAATAAGAAAATTCTTTTTTTTCCTTATATCTATATTTATTTATTTTTTTGAAAAATTTTAATGTTTATTTATTTATTTATTTATTTATTTATTTTCTTACAAATAGTTTATTGTCAAGTTGGTTTCCATATAACACCCAGTGCTCATCCCCACAAGTGCCCTCCTCCATGCCCATCTCCTGCCTCCCCCGCACATCCATCAGTCCTCAGTTGGTTTCTCAGAATTCAAGAGTCTCTCATGGTTTGCCTCTCTCCCTTTCCCCCACCATTTCCCCCCCTTCTACTCCCCCATGGTCCTCCGTTATGTTACTCCTAATCCTCCTATACGTGCAAACATATGATATTTGTCCTTCTCTGCCTGACTTATTTCGCTCAGCATAACACCCTCAAGGTCCATCCATCTTGCTACACATGGCCAGATTTCATTCTTTCTCATTGCCATGTAGTATTCCATGGTATAGATAAACCACATCTTCTTGATCCATTCGTCCATTGATGGACACTTAGGCTAAAAAAAGAAAATTCTTGAGGAGTTTTGTAGAAACTGATAAACTGACTCTAAAATTCATATGAAATTGAAAGAACTTAAAATAGCCCAAATGGCTTTTAAAGAGAAGAACAAATTCGGAAGACTAACACTACCTGATTTCAAGACTTATTTTAATTTTTTTTTTATATTTTTATTTATTTCTAGGGGAGAGAGAGAGACAGCGTGAGCAGGGGAGGGTCAGAGAGAGAGGGAGATACAGACTCTGAAATAGGCCCCAGGCTCTGAGCTGGCAGTCAGCACAGAGCCCGACACGGGGCTCGAACCCACAAACCACGAGATCATGACCTAAGCGAAAGTCGGACGCTTAACCGACTCAGCCACCCAGGCGCCCCAAGACTTATTTTAAAGATACAATATTCAAAACATATGGTATTGGTATAAGACAGACAAACAGATGAATGGAACAGAACATGGAGTCCAGAAATGAGATGCACATATATACTGACAACTGTTTTCTTGACAAAGTTGCAAAGACAATTCAATGGCGAAGGGAAGGTACTGAACCACTGGATTTCCATATGTCAAAATTTCAACTTGGATCTGTACCTTGCACCAAAAAGAAAAATTACTTGAAATACAATAGGCCTAAAGGCACACCTGAAATTGTAAAACATGTAGAAGAAAACATAGGAGAAAATTTTGCAAGCTTAGGCTAGGCAAAGATTTTCTTAGATAGGAAACCAAGACACAATCCATAAAAAACAAACAAACTGATCAACAGGACTTCACCAAAATTAAAAAACTTCAACTCTTCAAAAGATACTGTTAAGAGAATGGAAAGACAAACCACCGTCTGGGAAAAAATATTTGCAAATCATATATTTGATAAAAGACTTGTATGCATAATATGTAAAGAACTTTCAAAATTCAATAAGAACACAACTAACTAAATTTTAAAAATGAGCAAGAGATTTGAACATAAGCATATGAAAAGATAGGTGCTCAATATTATTGTCATAATGGAAATGCAAGTTAAAATTACAACGAGATACCACTATTAGAATGACTAAAATTGAGGGGCGCCTGGATGGCTCAGCCAGTTGAACATCTGACTCTTGATTTTGGCTCAGGTTGTGATCCCAGGGTCGTGGGATTGAGCCCCCTGTGTCGGGCTCTGTGCTGAATGTGGAGCCTACTTAAGCTTTTCTCTCTCTCTCTCTCTCCCCGCCCCCCTTATGCCCCTCCATCTTTCTCTCTCAAAAGAAAAAAAAAAAGAATGAGCAAAACTTAAATGACTAACCATAGCAAGTGCTGGTGAGGATGCATATCAATTGGAACTTTCCAGACACTGCTGATGGGAATGTAAAATGGTACAATGCTTGGAAAACAGTTTGGTGGTTTCTGAAAATGCAAACCATATAGCTATCATATGAGCCAGCCATTCTATTCCTGTGTGTTTGCCAAGAGAAATGAAAACATATGCACATAAATTTTGTAGCAGCTTTGTCTGTGACAACCCCAACAATTCCCCCCAATGGGGAGAACAGCCCACATTTCTCAACATCTGAATAGAGAGACAGACTAAGGTATATCAGTTCAATGAAATGCTATGGAACAAGAAAAGGACTAATTTGATAGTAGAAACAATATAGGCAAATGTCAAAATAATCATGCTGTGTGAAAGAACAAGAGTACATATTATATGATTCTGTTTATGTGAAATCCTGGAAAATACAAATGATAATGACAAAAACCAGACCAGTGTTTGCCTGAATGTGTGGGGTGGAGATGGGAGAGATTATAAAGGGCATGGGGAAATTTAGGAGAACAATGGACATGTTGATTAGTTTGACTGTGGGAGTAATTAAATAGGTATATACATATGTCAAACTTATCAAATTGTGTATATTAAATGTGTCTGGTTTGTTAATTATATCTTAATAAAGCTACTTTTTAAAAAGGAAGCTCTTGGGGCACCTGGGTGGCTCAGTTGGTTAAGCGTCCAACTTCAGCTCAGGTCATGATCTCACAGTTTGTGGGTTCGAGCCCTGCGTCGGGCTCTGTGCTGACAGCTCAGAGCCTGGAGCCTGCTTCAGATTCTGTGTCTCCCTCTCTCTCTGACCCTCCCCTACTCATGCTGTCTCTATCTTTCTCTTAAAAATAAATAAAACATTTTTAAAATAAAATAAAAAGGAAGCTCTTGTAGACAACCCCATTTCCTGTGAGTCTTCAACAGCCGCTGGGAGAACAGGTCTAGAGCAGAGTCTGGTGACCACAGGCTTCGGTCCCTTGGTTGGCCACATGCCATCTGGAACATCTCTCCCAGGGATCTAATCACCTCCAGCACCCGCAGAGGCAAGAAAATGTTCCAAAATGTGGCTCTGGCTGAATCTGGATTATAATTAAAGCTACAAATAACCCAAAATGAATTAAGTCTCCCCAGCTAATGTGTCACTCCTAATTTAATCTAATTGGCCTCTGAATGAGAGTCTCAGTCTGCCTCAGAGGCAAAATTTTCTAAATGAAGTGAATTTAAACTGCTAAGTAATTGCAAGCTGGGGGGCTTTATGGTTAGAACAATTGTTATTGTTCTCTGATTACTTGCTCAACTGGATTATTCACTCATTACCATTGGAACCACTGAGACTTTGAAGTGGTGCCCTTGCAGCACATAAATAAAACATTTTATAAGACAGACCAGAAGGGAGGTTCCCCCCAAACCAGGTTGGCCTTGGGGAGTTGTTGATTATGTTGATTTTCTGAGTGTTTGGAGAATCTTAAAGCATATTTCATGAACAAATGAACAGCCTGTGCCACCCATTCAAATAACCTGTGGCTTACTACTTCTATGTTTGGAGGCATAAATTTTTATTTAGCCCCAGGATCTAGGTAATGAGCTTTCAGGTCATCCTATTTAATCAACTTAACTTACTGTTCAACAGTTTTGACCTTACGATGCAACTGTCGTACCTGAGTAAACTCCTACAGCAGCTGTGGGCAAAAACAGAAAAAAAAAAAGAAAGAGATCTGTGTTCTAGCCGATTTCTCAACCCCTGTGTGATATGGATATGTTGCTGCACATCTCTGAGCTACAGGCATGGAAGTTTTATGGGAAAAGTATCAGCTTTGCAAGAATCCACCTGCTGCAACCATTACATCTTCTCACATGAATCATTGAACTTCTTTGGGCTTAAGTTCCCTCTTTTTGAGCAGGAATGGCCACCTTGCAGAGCTGCTATAAAGACTGAACACGATCAGCTATGTGAAACATTTCATACTTGCAAATGCTATTATTTTCCTCATCAGTAACGAAGGGGGGGCGGTTTGAATAGTCCCTGTGTTAGTTTCTGCAGCCACCATCACATGGCCTAGGTGACTTAAACCGACAGAAATGTATTCCCTCACATTTGTGGAGCCCAAAGCTGAAAATCAAGGTGTCAGCGGGGCTCTGCTTCCTTTAATGGCTCCAGGGGAGAACCCTTTCTTGAAGGATTCAGCTCCGGGCGCTCCTCGGTTTGGTGGCCACATCTTTCCAGGTTTTGCCCCTCTCTTCACATCACCTTCCTCTCTGTGTGTCTCAAATCACTTTCTGCCTTTCTCTTAAAGGGACACTTGTCCTTGCATTTAGGGCCCACCTGGATAATCTTGGGTAAACTCATCTCAACATCCTTAAATACATCTGCAGAGAACCTTTTTCCAAATAAGGCCACATTCAGAGGTTCTGGGTGGACATATCTTTTGGAGGGGCCATCATTCAACCCACCACAGTCCTCTTTAGTGCTATTTTCCTAATATATTGGCCTGGATGTCAACATTTGGTGAAGCTTCAACAAATTCAAGTTGTCTATTGAGTAGTATAAAAGCTATGACCAATTTTGACATTTTCAAATTGTCTGAAAACATGTTTATTCAACATAGCCACGTAAAAAAAATTGCATCCAATAATTTGTTATGGTGGGAGTAGGGGCTATGTTGAGAACAAAAATTTATTGATGACAAGGAAATAACAATTTCAGGCAGCCTGTGGCACCATAACAACAACAAAAAAGTATGGCCAGCAGGGTTTGGGTTTAGTTATTAAGGAAGTAGAAGGAGCAACCCTTGCCACTGAGCCAAGTTTGCTAGAATTGGTACTTCTTGGTTAATGACTTTTGGATTTCTCCTTCAGCTGGTTGATGTCTGCTAGTCTTAAAAGCTTCTGTAGAGGGGCTCCTGGGTAGCTCATGCAGCTAAGTATCTGACTCTTGGCTTCAGCTCAGGTCATGATCCCATGGTTCATGGGCTCAAGCCCTGCACTGGGCTCCATGATGACAGTGTGGAACCTGCTTGGGATTCTCTCTCTGTCCCTCTCCCATGCGCACTCCCTCACTCTCAAAATAAATAAATACTGTTCTGATAAAAAAAGCTTCCATTGAAAATAGAAAGAGGAAGACGTTGGAAAGAATGCTCATAATAGATAGCAACAGCTCACTGCATTTCCTTTGCAGATGGTCATTAGAATTATGCAAGTGTGGGATGTCCCCATGTTCTCTGATCCTCATTTTAGAGAATGAGCCACTGGAGAAGTTTAAGGATATGTGTCATTAGAACCACAGTGGCTAGATTTAAATCAGGGTAAAATGGACATTAGGTGAGTTAGCCTGTTCTCAGATGACCTGTTTTAAAGTATAGGATTGGATCTACAGCATGAGTCATAAAAGTGGCTGGATTTCATATTCCCTCCACCCTGTGGATGGATAAGGTCAAGGTAGACTCTCATTTCCTCCCTTCCTCTGGAGCCTCCTAGATGTGGATAATGGGAAATTGCTGGGTTGGTGACCACCCTGCTATGTCCTCCCTGTACTTCCTATATCTCCTGGACCACTGCCCATGCTGTCTCAGTTCAATGACTCAGTCTCAGAATATCAACTCATCATTACTTGGCTGGCAGAAGAACTC
The DNA here is from genome assembly GCF_008692635.1 of Crocuta crocuta. NCBI lineage: Eukaryota > Metazoa > Chordata > Mammalia > Carnivora > Hyaenidae > Crocuta > Crocuta crocuta. The sequence continues at coordinate 5,558,033 of NW_027551560.1, read as the reverse complement.
ACCTTCTCTGATCTCTGTTCCAAGAAGGTGGTTATGTGTACAATGAGTCTATGTTTTCTGAGGGCTCTGGAGGTGGGCAGCCTGGACCTTGGGGGAAGAGAGCTCTGTCGCTAAGGCTGTGCTCTTGGGACTCATGCTGGGTGTTTCTAGTTTTGCATCTCCAGCTCTATTCTCCGTCCTTCTCCAGCCTTGCGAAGCTGAACTATAAGACAGCATCAAGGATTCCTTTGCTCTCTGGCTTCCATTTGGGTTCAGCCAAAGGAGCGTCACAGAGAGAGGGAGTAAATTTAGGTTGGGGCACTTCATTCATGTTCCTTCAGGGTCACCATTGGCTAGCCACAACCCCCCACCTCTAGTCTCAGCTCCTGACTGGAAGCCTCCTCCACCCTGCCCTCTTTGTGGTAAGAAGGTTCTGGTAACCTTCAGGCCTACGAATAGTAGTGAAGTCCTTCCAGTCCTTACTTGCCCTGGAGTATTGCATCCTCTCTTGTGTCTTACTTTCTCTCTGCACAAAGCCTTGTCAAGAGTCCCTCTTTGTAATTCTGAAATCATCCTGAGTTGAGTGTGCCATCTTTCCCCATATAGATCTTAACTGATGCAGCTCCTTCATTTATAAAAATTAAATAAAATAATGTCCATCTCATGATGTCATCAGGATTAAATGGGATAACACATGAAAAGCACTCAGTGTAATAATGAGCACATAGTTCTCTACTCCAGTAAATGACAGAACAAGACATATTTCAGAGTGGAGCTGGCATGGCACTCCGATTAATGGTATGGAGCATCAATTCAATTCAATTCAGTCCTACAAATATTTACTAAGCTCCCACGAGGTGCAAGGCACAGTTTCATGATCATTTCAAGGTTTTTGAAACATTACTTTGGATGCCACACAGGGAATAGGGTAGATACAAGAAAACCGGTTAGGGAGCTTTTGCCATAGCCTGGATGAGATAGTAGCTTGGGCTGGACTGGCACCAGAGGAGCTAAAGAGAACTGGGCCAATCCAAAAGGCATGATGAAGATAAAATGAATAAGAAAGTTGAGGGTAGGTTGAACACAGAGAATGAGGGAGAGGGTATCAAAGAAGAAACTTAGGTTTCTGTCTGTTGGTCATGTAATCACCCAAGAGATAAAATATTGGGCTGAAGACCTGGTTTGGTATGGAGACGATGGGAAGATCATGAGTACAGTCTTGGGTTTGATCAAGGTAGGCATCTAGGTAGGGAAGTCAAGAAGCAGTTGGAGCTGATGACAGCAAGTACTGACAAGATGTGAAGCTATAGGAACTCTCATGTATAGCTAGTGGGAATCTACTTTGGAGGGCAGTTTGGTGATTTCTTACAAAACTATACATAATCTTACCCTGTAATTTAGCATTTACACTCCTTGTTATTTATTCAAAGGAGTTGAAAACTTAGATACACCAAAAAGCCTGCACAAGGATGTTTATGGCAACTTTATTCATAATTGCCAAAACTTAGAAGTAATCAAGATGTCCTTCAGTAGGTGAATGGATAAATAAACTGCTACTTCCTAACAATGCAATATTATTTGGCACTAAAAAGAAAAGAGCTATCAATCCATGAAAAGAAATGGAGGAAATGTAGATGAATATTAGTAATTAAAGAAGCCAATCTGAAATGGCTACATACTATATGACTCTAAGGCAAAACTATGGAGACAGTAAAAGAGATCATTTGTTGTCAGGGATCGATTGTTGGGGGGAGGGATGAATAGGCAGAACACAGAATTTTTAGGGAAGTGATAATTCTCTATGTGATACTGTAATGATGTATATATGTCATTATTCATTTGCCCAAATCATGAGATGTACAATACTAAAAATGAACCCTAATTTAAACTAAGGACTTTGAGTGATTATGATGGGTCTATGTAGGTTTATCTTTGGTAACAAATGTACTGTTCTGGCGAGTGATGCTGATAACAGGATAGGCTATGCATGTGTGGGGTATCGGGTATATGGGAAATTTCTTTACCTTCCTGTCAATTTTGTTGTGATCCTAACAGTGCTCTAAGATATAGGCTTAGCAAAAAAGGGGAGCAATTGGAAATATGGATCTGGAGCTCTAAGGGGAGATCTAAGATGGAGATTGGATTTAGAAGCCATTAGAAAACAGATGGTAATTAAGATCATGAGCTAGCCACTGAGAGGGTCCATGAAGAACTCGGGAGGTAACAGGCAAAGCAGGGGAGGGTGTGACAAAGAAACTCAGAGAGCTGCAAGAAAAAAGGGTGTGTGTCGGATATGTGTTCCTAAGAAGTCAAGAGGAGAACTGAAAATTATCTGTTAAGTTTAGCAACATGGAAGTCATCAGTGATGTGACCCTGGCAAAAGTTCTTTTAATGGGCAAATGGAAGTGAAAGTAACCTCAGTAGGGTGAGGAAATAGAAGGAGTTTTTATATTCATTGACCCTTTTTCCATTTTCTCAAGAGATCTGATTGTGCAACTGTAGCTGGAGAGAAGTAAGAGGGTTAAGAGAAGGATTTTAAGGGGCTCCTGGCTGATTCAGTCCACAGAACACATGACTCTTGATCTCGGGATTGTGAGTTTGAGCCCCATGTTAGATGTAGAGATTACTAAAGGAAAAAAAAAGAGAGAGAGAGAAGGATTTTGGTTTCCTTTTAAGATGTGAAGGATTTGAACATATTTAACTGATAATGAGACAGATCCATTTGGGAAGAGGTAGCTGAATATGTAAGAAGGAGACAGGGGAAGTGGGGCAGAGTTTACTGAGAAGGTAAATGGATGGGCTCCAAAGCTCAGATGCAGAATTGGCTTTACAACGAGGGTAGGAGAATTGGTTGGGGCAGATGTAGCTAGATTTCTAGCTGTGGCAGGAGAAGTTCAAGAGCTCCTACTTGAGGCTTTTAGTTAATCAGTGAAGGACGAAGTGAGTGACCGGAAGTTTTAGAATAGGTGAGTGGAGAAATGTCCAACAGTGTTGAGAGCAAAGTGTGGCTTTATGAATTTATGGTGAGTCCCAGGTATCCAGCTGGTGTGACCTCCAGCGGTGCCCAGGGGAGAGAGCAGATGGTTGAGTGCATCTAGGGGGAGGTGATGGAAGACAGGAGGGCAAAGCATTGGGAGTACTGCCAAGAAGGACACTGAATTGATGCCTCCTGGGATCTATGCTGGAAAAGGAAGGCTGGAACAAAGAAGGCACTGGATTAGAAAAAAGTAAAAGATGACTAGCAAACCTGAGTTCACTCGCTCTGTGAACGTTTCCCCCCTTGTCTTGGGAGAAGTGATGCCTCCTTCCTCCTGGTTCCTCAGGCATCCATAGAGATACTACCCCTCACTCGAGGCAATGGTTGTTTGTATTTATGATGTTCAACACGACTTTGTTGAACCTACTATGTGCTGCCAAAGATTAAGCAGTTATCAGAGCCATTAATGATTACAATGATTAATAATAATCGTAATCATAATAATGCTGAGTTTTTTACTTGCCAGGCAAGGGAACACACCAGTGAAGAAATTCACTGACATGGTTTCTGGGAGGAGGAATCTCCGGGCTTGTATTTTAAGAATTTGGAGAAACAGGGATATTCCTGGGTGGCTCAGTAGGTTAAGCGTCCAGCTCTTGGTTTTGGCTCAGGTCATGATCCCAAGGTTCCTGAGATCAAGACCCACACCCGGCTTTGTGCCAGATCCTGCTTGGGATTCTTTGTCTCCCTCTCTCTCTGCCCTTCCCCTACTCTCTCTGTGTCTATCTCTCTCTCTCAAAATAAATAAATAAGCTTTTAAAAAAAAAAAAGAGTCATCCTCTACTTTAATAAAAAAAAAAAAGAATTAGGAAAAACCAGTTTCAAGATGGCTTTGCTAATTAAGGATTGACAATAATACCCTGGATAGGATGGTTTAGAAAATGTCCTATTGTTCTTTGGTCACAAAAGAGTCTTCAGTGACTGCCAGTAGGGGCCTAGCATCTTGAGTCACATCAGCCGGTTAGAACCAGTTAAAGGGAAGCAGCATTCAGTTTTGATATCTCCTCAGTAAGTACTGCTCTTAAGTGAACACATTTTCCTTTCATGGTACAGTACGTTGTTCTATGCCCTGGGGAAGTAAGGGCAGTTCCTGCCCTCCTTGGAGCTTACCGCCCAAAAGAGTAATCGGGAAGGTAAAGAGCAGAATAGGAAGAAAATAATGGAGGAGATCCAGGCAGCAGGAGGACCCACGGGAGGGTAGCTGACCTAGCACAGGGGCTGGGCCTCTGGAGACCTGTCAGGTGGTCCGAAATTACCAAGGACAACTGAGCTGGTGGAAGTGGGTGGACGATTTCAGTGAGAAAGCAGCGGGTGGCCCAGCCTTGAGGCTGGAGAGCCAGGCCTTACACAAGTCCTGGATTTGGAGATTCTGGGAACTACACAGGCTGGGCATGGACTCGAGTCAATCCGTCTGAGTTAGAACCTCGTTCCCCTGCTTATTAACTGTGTGACCTTGGGAGAGCTACTTAACTTCTCCACATCATAATCTCTTCCTTTGTCAAAGGGCAATCACAGCCGCACTTAGTCACAGGCCTTGTGGGATCAAATGAGATAATTGGTTTGAAAGCACACTTAGCATGATGCTAGGCGTGTAATAAGCACTCAACAAATATCAGCTATTATTATTACGCAGGGTCAAAGAATGTAAGAGAAGGAAGGAATCTTGCAAAAACATGTAGTTCTCCCTCCATAGTTTTCAAGGAGATTAAGTGACATTCCTAAGGTGAGCTGGTTTCTAGAAGAGCAGGTCCTGGAATCTGGGTGTTCACTTTCTCGGTCTCATCTGATGATAAAGAAGCAATATGTTTACTGCTTGGGTTCAAATCCCCACTCTGCTAAAAGACATTAAGTGACATTCCTAAGGTGAGCTAGTTTCTAGAAGAGCAGGTCGTGGAACCTGGGTGTTTCCTTCCTTGGTCTCATCTGATGAGATGATGATAAAGAAGCAACATGTATAGTGCTTGGGTTCAAATCCCCACTCTGCTACTTACTACTCCATGGCATTAGACACCAGAGTAAATCTGTCTAAACTTATGCTGTAAATTGGGTTAAACACCTTCAGTAGATTGTGGGAACCTACTGAGTAGATCAGTATCTATGTGCCCAGTTCATTGTAATTCTCCTTATACGTGGAAGCTCTTATGTACCCAAAATCCTGGTAAAAAAAAAAAACAACCTCTGCCCTTATCCTTTCTGCTGGGAGCTGCACCCGCCTCACTGGATGACAGTCACAGTGAGGCAGCGTTTGCACAGCTCCTGCCATGAGAAACGAAAACTGGTATCTCCTTCTGCTACTACTGGCTCATGTTGAAAATGAGCCTGCTGGTATTGACCAGGCCTCACAATATTCCAAATCAGACCAATATTCCCCACACAGATTCCTCATAAGGAAAAGCATATTCCTGCCTTTCCAAAAGATTTTAGATGAGGGGTGCCAGGGTGGCTCAGTCGGTTAAATGTCTGACTTCTGCCCAGGTCATGATCTCATGGTTCGTGGGTTCGAGCCCCACATCGGGTTCTGTGCTGACAGCTAGCTCATAGCCTGGAGCCTGTTTCAGAGCCTGTATCTCCCTCTCTCTCTCTGACCCTCTCCTATTCATGTTGTCTCTCTCTCTCTCTCAGAAGTAAATAAAATATTTTTTAAAAAAAAGATTTTAGATGAAAGCATTGTGGATGATTCTCAAAATGCCCTTCCTATGGGCCTTGCAGATCCAAGACTTACATCATAAAGGGCGGTAAGAACACAAGAGTTACAATTGAGCCTGGCCCTGAGACAAAGAGCCTAATTTAGAGTTAAGGACCCCCACCCAATTTGGAGCACTGACCCCCAAGGCATTCGTGATCAGTATTCAGAGTGACTTATTCTGGCCTTGAATATGCTGATTGCACCCTGTGAAGGAACCCATTGAGGAACCTCTTCTTTTGTGATTATGGAATCAAACATTGTGTTTCCTGAAAGACCTGTTTTTCTTAATATTTCTCCTTAAACAAACAAGCTATTGACCCCTGCTCACAAAGAACTAATTTCACCCTTTTTATGCTAACAACATTGTCTGGTATGCTAAAGATACCTCCCTTCTCCATAGGATAAGCATCTAAATCCCCTACCTCAATCACTATTGATAAAGGTTATGCATGAGTCTTCTACAAATCTATGTTCTGGGAAATTCTTACATATCAAAGAAATTTGTCATCAGAAATCATTGTCTAAGGCAAATGCCACTTCTGTGCCATCTCCCAAACACTTATTTATAAAATAAAGGTGAGCCCCAGTCAGAGCGGAGATGCCTACCTGGTGATCAGAAAGATTCTTGGGGCTCTCTCTCTCTCTGACACCGTCCATCCTTCAGGGACCCCTGGACCGGCCGGAGCCAGCCTCCGGCACCTTTCCTTTCCAAGAAGGGATTAAACTAGATGCTGGCAGTTCAGATACCAGCAAGAAACCCAGCCAAGGCAGCTTCCTTATGTCTCCTGTCTGACCTTTCTTCTCATTAGTTAAAATGATGACGCCATGACACAGACCCCAGGTCTCAGGTGAGCACCCTGGCAGGCCATGAAATGGTCAAATTTCCCTATGCACCCCTTGGTTCAGAGAGTGGCCTTGCAGTTTGTTCATCGTAGTGGATACAAATTCCTTGCCACAGAGTGATATGTGGGAGGAAAGGGAGAAGTGCAGGAAGCTGGTTTGTGGAAGTTGGAACACTGAGAGAGGAAGAGGGAGTTCCAGTGGAAACATGGGGTTTGGTGACGTGCAGTGGTCATCTTACATGTCCTGCTTGAGTTGGGTTTGTTTTTCCTGGACAGTGGGGAGCCATGACAGGTTCTGGAGTGAGGGAGTGACAAAATTTGACTGCCTTCAGGGGAGATAAAGCATTAAGGGCAGAGATGGCAGATGACAAAAAGGAGACTAGAGAGAGGTAGGGGGATGGGAGAGCTGTTCCAGAAGCGGAACAGGTGTGACCTGATTGGGTGTGGGGCCCAGGAATGCAGAGGGTCAAAATTACACTGAGGTTGCGGTCTGTGAGATCAGACAGGTGGCAATGTCATCTTTCCCAAAGATAGTGCTCAGAGTCCCAGGTTTACTCCACGTGGTGTCTGAAGTGTGGGGGCCTCTAGGTAGGTCAGGACTTAACGAATGTTATAATTCTCCTTGCACATGGAGGCTCTATGCAAGTCAAGACCCTGGTAGAAAAGGAGTCTCTGCCCTGATTCCTTCCTCTCCAAGGTCTCTGCTGCTACTGGCTGGTATAGACTCTAACCCAGATGGTCACAGGAGCCTCCAGCTTGTAGTTTCTTGCTCCATTTTCTTCCTACTTCAATCTACCCTACGTATTACATCTAGGAAGTAGTGTCCTGAACATGTTACTCCTCATAAAACTTTTATGGCCTTCTGCCAGCCTCAGTGGTGCTTCTCAAACTATCTGGGGTGAAGGAACAGTTTTAAAAAATTTTTTTCCAGTCCATCATGGGTCACTGTTTTTATAAAATACCATAAAAATTAATTTCCAGAAAAATGAAATAAAAAAGATGTAAAATATACATCCCAAATATTTATTATTAGATTCAATAGACATAAATTTATTCTGTCAAATTGTTACAGCTTTTTACTTTCAGTTTCTATATATATTGTAGACAGGCGACTTTGCAGAGCAATGTCACTGCCACCCACAGTGGCAATGGCCTACAGTACAACATTCAAACTCCTTATTCTCTTGTTCAACCCCCCACCCCCATCCCGCCCCCAGTCTCAGCCAAACTACTTCCCAAGCTTGCTGGCCATTGGTCTCTCATTGAAATGCTCCACCATGTCAATCTGGTTTGCTCACTGTCCTTCAAATTCATCTTCAGATTTCTCAGGCTATTTCATGTTCCCCTGGCCCTAGAATGTTCCATCCTGGCTATCAACTCTTGATGGCTATTTAAATCCTAACAGCAGCAGCAGCTGTAGATTGAGGATCTACTAATTTCCAGGTTCTCTGCTTTTACTCATGATTTCATTGAATGTTTGTAACAGGTAGTTACTAATATTTGTAACATCTTTTTTATAAATCAGAGCAGATCCAGTGTTATCACTCTAACAACAATCATTGGCTGAGGAATGGTCACCTATCTGGGCCAGTAAGAGTTCAACACTGATTTTTGCTGGAACCGGGGGGGAAGAGCTCAGCTGATAGAACAAGGGTCTGGAAATGCCTGTGGTCATACATGCTACTGGCAAGGAGAGGGACATCTGAAAGTGGTAATACCCAGAGGAGCGGGAAGCTGAGTGAAGAAGAGACAGCCCCTGCCTCCAGTCCTGGTCTTCTTGGCTTATTCTAGTGGATGCTGGAATATGCCACACAGTTCTTCACTGAGGACAAAAAACTTGTTCTCCAGCCCCGGGAACTATTGCCCTGGCAGAAGAGAGCCACTTATCCTGTGTCATGCCCCTATCCAGGGCAGCCCATAGCTAATGACGGGTTGATGTGGGGATGTAATTGTTGTCCCTCTTGTCCCCAACTCTGGACAACTCTGAAGGGTCGTCCCAGCTTAGAGCTCCAGGCATGGCCGGCTTGGCTCCTTACCGTAACCACACCATGGCTCATCTTCTCCAGCCACTGCAGTACCCAGCCTATTGCTAATATTATCAGCATGGGTGAGGAAATAGGGCTAGTTTCTTTACACGAGAATGGACCAGTGGGGTGTGGGGCAGAGCAGATGGAGAAGAGGAGGAATCACAGAACTAGAACATGGTGTGGGAAGGAGTTTCAAGAAGTCAGTGGGTCCAAAGCAAGATGGGGAGAACTTCAAACCCTTGCCATACTGAGGAACAGTTGAAGGAAGTGAAAATATTTGGTAGAGAAGGAAAGATGTAGGAGGATTATGACTGCATTCTTTGCCTATTTACAGGCAATCAGGTAGAGGCTGGATCAAATTCTTCTGCTGAGTCTCCCCCTTGACCCTCCTCTACAGTTAATTCCCACACATTTAGATCAGGTCATATTGCTCTCCAGCTGAAAGCCCTCCACTGGTTTCTCACCATACTGTTTATACTCTTTGTTTTTTACTTTGAGAAAGTGAAAGAGAGAGAGAGAGAAAGACAGAGAGAGAGAGAGAGAGCCAGAGAGAGACAGAAAGGGAGAACCTGAGTAGGGGAGGGGCAGAGAGAGAATCTTTAAGCAGGCTCCATGCCCAGCACAGAGCCTGACATGGGGCTTGATCTCACAACCATGAGATCATGACCTGAGCTGAAATTAAGAGTTGGATGCTTAACCGACTGGGCCACCCAGATACCCCTTGTCACACTATTTACAGAACACAAGTGTCTTGTCAATGACCTGGAAGTCTTTCATAATCTGGTTTTTGCTTTCTTATGTATCTTCCCTCATCCACTCTTCTAGCTGCACTGGCCTTCTTTTTGCTGTTCACTGAACGCACCAGCCCACTGCTACCTCAGGACTTTTGCACCAGCTGCTCTCTTTGGCTGTTCTTCTATGAGTTCTTTATTCATCCATTTCCCTTTTTTGTTCAGTCTTGAACCAAAGGTTACTTCCTAAGAAATATTCCCTTGACCAGTTCCTACCTCATTGCCCTGTTTTGTGTCCTTCCTAGCACTCTTTGCTCCCTTAGATGGTTTTTGCATCTTTGTTTATTATGTGATTCTGTCTCCTGACTATCTCTCATGAAGAATGCAAACCTCACATGGAAAGAGATGTGTCTGTCCTGTTCATCACTGTAACTTCAGCATGTGGTATGTTTTTGGCACACAGCAGGCACTCAATAACTATTTGTTGAGTAAAATAATGAATGAGCACAGGCTTAAAAAGTAGCTCTGGAGCTAGGAGGTGGACAATTTGTAGAGCAGACTTTTGAAGCTGTAGTTGGCAGGCTCAAAGCCTTACTATGGAGGTGAATGTCACTGAGCAGGGAACCATCAGGCCACTGGGAATGTGGGATTTACAGTTAGATAGATCAGGGTGTGAATCTTGGCTCTGCCACTTCTCAGATGGCCACAAGCCTTGGACAGATTCCTTGATCTTGAAAAGCCTCAGGTCTCTCATCCATAAGGATGGGAGTACGAGCTGAAGCCACTCCATAGGGGCACTGGCTTGATTAACCTTGGAAATCTCTCAGTGAGTGCTGGGCACTTAGCAAGTGCTAAATAGATGTTAGCTCTACAGTGTGGCTGTTCAGTTTCTGATGTTCCAGAGATTACAGGTCCTACCTCCATTACCTCCATGAGGCCACAAGAGCTGGGGACTCACATGGGGACCTGCTGCTACAATCCCTTCCTCAGCAATCAGGTGATATTTTGTTCCCTGTCACACTAACTGCCATGGGGGCCAGAACAAGCAAGCAGAAGTCCCCTGAGTTCGGGGGTGGCCGTGGGGATTGTGAGTTACCATCTAGACTGTTCCTTGTCCACTTCCTTCCACGGACACAAACCAGAGCTGATCTCTTGGGGTTGGAGTCAGATGAGGAAACAGTGAGCAGTTTCTTCGCCGGACTTCTAGCTGTTACAAAAGTCCCACTTATCGCACACATTACTCCAGTCTGTGCTACTGTGTGACTCTGAGTGTGTTTTGTGATGAGGCAGCAGGAGAGAGCTGGTATCCTGCTGGGAGCAGCTCTACGTTGGGTGGAGCCGGGAGGGAGAAACCCTGGGTGTGAGGGTGCCCACCTTCTATTGGCCCTGCACCTTCCTTCCTCTGGCTAACACGCAGGTGATGGGTATATGCATCCTGACTCAGAAAAGAGCTGGTCATAGTCAACCAACATGATGGAGGGGTCTCTATTGCACAATAGATAAATATAGGCTGAGACTATCATCTCTATGTCCCTTCTGCACCTCTCTGGTGGCAAGAGAAATTTCTTTCTTCTGTTCAGATGACAACAGCATCTAATAGTTGACACTATCTATATAATGGAGGAAACACCTACCCCGCACCTACTTACTACAGGCTGGGCTCAGTCCTGAAGCACTTCACTGGCATCGCTCGTATAATCCTCTGAGGTGGCTAGCATCATCACCCCCAATTTACAGATGAATGAAACACTCCTCAGCAAGGTTAGTAACTTGCACACTTATGCCACCCGTGACGGGCAAGTCCAGCACGGGAACCCAGGCGGTCTAGCTCCAGAGTGTGTACTCTATCACCATGCAAACTGGTCTATGTCTGAGGGAGATGGTTTGCCTTGCCCATGGTGGGCTTCCCATCACTGTGGTGACAGTATGATAGGAAAAGATAGGATTCAGTAGGCAGAGAGGAAAAGGATAGACCTGAGGTCTTTGGGTGGGGAAAAAACACGTATTTTGGAACAATGCTGGGAATGTCTGACCACAGCAAACCGTCTTGGGCGTAAGGTTCCTCTTAAGAATACAACAGACACCATCTACTCCCCTTCAGGTTTCCCTCAGGAATTTGACAAAAGACCTGGTTAATAATAAGTAGACCATGAAACATATAATCCACAAGGAACAGCATGGCCATAGACCACCCCTCACACGATGGAAACGAGCCAGTCAAGAATGGATAACCCAGCACCTAGAGCTTTCCAGCCAGTAAGGGTTCCTGAGAAGGAACAAGGGGGAAGGGAGGGGGTGCTGACGAGAGCCTTATAAACAAGGACCTTTGCCTACAGTCCTCGGGCACTCACTTTCGAATGGCCCCTCTCTGTAAAGAGAGCTTTCATATGGTTCATCTTTTCTGATCTTATACTCTAATCAACTTGTGCCTGCTGCTTATTTTGTGTACGCCTGTTCATTCTTCCAAGCAGCAAGACAACGAACACCGGGTATTCCGGTAAAATAGCCTTCAACAACAGGCGTCAATAACCGAGTTAGACAGAGAGGTCTCTGGCATGTATTTAGTGTATCCTCTGTCTGGCCTGGATCTGAGCACTCTGCCAACAGCATCTCCCATCATGCTCGCGACACCCCTGCCAGCTAAAAGAATCATCCTGCTTAGCAGACAAATATGCTGGAATTAGAGAGATTGGGTAACTGGTCTAGGTCTCTGGGCTGCTGAGGCTGGAGCTGGGAATCCAGCAGGCCTAACTAACCCCCATCCGGAGCTCCTCAGTGCTTACTAGGGCCAGTTACCAAAAAGATTAAACCTCAGAGGCACTGGACTGGACCAGCTGACTTCTGGGATCCTAGCTAACCTGAGATGCCCAGGGGCTAAGTGTCTGACACATAACTCTGCACACTCTTGAATAGAGCTGCTGTAACTGATTTCTAGGCCAAAGTAGTCATTGCATTTAAGATATTATATTTAGGGGCGCCTGGGTGGCTCAGTCGGTTAAGCGTCCGACTTCGACATGACTCAGGTCATGCTCTCACAGTTCGTGGGTTCGAGCCCCGCGTCGGGCTCTGTGCTGACAGCGAGCTCAGAGCCTGGAGCCTGTTTCAGATTCTGTATCTCCTTCTCTCTCTGACCCTCCCCTGTTCATGCTATCTCTCTCTCAGAAATAAATTTAAAAATATAAAAAAATAAAGATATTATATTTAAGGAGGTATTTTGCTTCCCAGCCTTGTTTCTCAGTGAAGGCTTCCTTCACTACTCTGTCTAACCCCTCACCCCCAACATTCCCTGTCTTGGTTTCCTATTTCATTTTTCTCTACAGCTCCTACAGTTCATCTAAGATACCCATCTATTGTTTATTTTTTATTGTCTCTGTTAAAATGTAATGTCAAAAAGGGCAGGAGTTTTGTCTGTTTTGTTCAGGCTCTGTCCCCAGTGCAGCACAAGACAGTGCCTGGCACATAGTAGGTGTTCAATAAATGTTCCACGAATCTGTATGAGCTGCCTTAAGACAACAGCATCGTGGCTACAAAGAGATCAGGATGTGGTCTACTGAGTCTCTGGCCTCAGTGGGGGCATTCAGGAGACACTTCCCTGTGTCTGCGACTGTTTTTTCTGCCAAACGCAGATATTGAAAACCGTGGTCTGCCAATAGCTCTGGAATTACAGGACTCATCAAAGCCTGAATGAAGGAACTAGCCGTGGGCCATCAGACAAGTGAGGCACAGGGAAGCCACTTCTCTGGAGGTTGGTGAGAAGAGCCAGGTCACAGGCCCAGCAGGTGGGCAGAGGGCAGGAGGCGGGAGCGCAAGCAGAGACCCGGCTAGAGTGAGCGCCTCTTCGCCACCAGCCCCGCCGCTGGGAGCACTAATGTAACCTGCCGAACTTCCGTTTCATAACGAGCGGAGGGGTGTCAGGGTTGTACCTGCGTTGCAGGGTCGTTGCAGGGACTGAGGCAGATCAGCAGGGGCCCTGCGTACGGCTCCGCAACGCCGGGGCCGTGGGCAGGAGGCGCGCAAGCGTGGTGAGGCGACCGCAGAGGAAGGACAGGTGGCGGCGCCTGGAGGCAGAGCCTGCGGTCTGGATCCCGGACGTCAGCGGTGAAGCGGCGTGGGCGGAGCCGCAATCTGAGCAGGGCGGAGGGCCCGGCGCGGAGGTGTTCCCGGGGGCGGGGGGCGGCAATCTGTGCCTATAGGCTCCCCTGGGACACGCCGCCTGAACCTGGCTTTGGCCGTTCTGCTCCGAGTGGTGCGGACGAGCGGCGCGATTGCTCAGGCCTCTGCCGCGTCCAGCCGTGCTCACCTGCTGCCCGCACCTGCTGCCCAGCCCGCCGCAGCCTGGCCTCAGCATGACGGACCGCGCGGCCTTCGACACGGATATCGTCACCCTGACCCGCTTCGTCATGGAGGAGGGCAGGAAGGCCCGCGGCACAGGCGAGATGACCCAGCTGCTCAACTCGCTCTGTACTGCGGTCAAAGCCATCTCCACCGCCGTGCGCAAAGCGGGCATTGCGCACCTGTGAGTCAGGCCCCCGGCCATCTGGCAGCAGCGTCCTGTCTGTCTGTTCTGCTGGGGATGTGTGGCCCCCTTCCTCCTGCTGTCAGCCTGCCTGTCTGTCTGACAGAGGGGAGTCTGTCTCTCTTTTTTTCTTTTCCTGGTAGCCTCTTTCTCCCAAAGCCTGTCCAACTGCACTTATGTCCTGGTTCTCCTCCCTTGAGCGTGGGGATGCCCCCACTGAGGCGGACCTGGCTCACAGTCCACACCCGTCTCCATTCTGCAGCCCTCTCCGCTGGGCTGAGCAGCCTGCCTTTACCACCTACTCTCAGCCTCCCGCTGGTGAAACTGGCTACCCGGGCTGAGCACCAGGCCTGCCCACCGTACCGAACCTGGCCTCATACAGGAGAGTGCAGGCGCGGGTGCCTCATTTCCCTTTGTCTTCTTTGACCTCCTTCACTTCCCCTGGAACTGGGGTCCCAAGTCAGGTTTCTAATTTAGTATCTCCTTGACTCTAAACAAGTCCGGTTAGGAGGAAAGGAACCCCAGGGTAGGCTGGGAGGAAGCCTGCATGCTCAGAGTTCCCAAGAGTAGCAATGCTTGCGTGCAAAGTGCTGCCTTAGATCTGGAGTGTCTGAGAGTCTGCATTTCTAAGAAGCTCTGTGGTAGGTGGTGCAGATGCTGAGAATCTGCAGATCACGTTGTGTGTGTAGCAGAGGAATCCTGGGACATGGGGTTCAAAGGGCACCTTCTTATGAGGCTTTTTGTAAGTAACACAGATACCCTTTGGTTTACTCTGGTGTGCACAGACATTTTATAGTTAGACTGGTCCTTGCCTTAGCTGAGGCGTCCCTGGGTTTTCAGAATGCTTCCTAACGTTTCCTACACTTAGGAATACTGTAAAAATGTGCATGATGCTCAGAGCTGATCTGAAAAAGTATAACCCCGAAGACCTGGATTCCTTTCTGGTGAGCTGTCTGGCTTTGATCCCACACAGTGGGTTGGTGGAGCTAATTCTTAAAATGGGGGCATTTATCACATTTATTCAGATGATAAGCAGAGACGGGCCTTGCTGGGATGGGAACACATATGTTAGGAAGGTGGTGGCTCCATTACTATTTCACATAGAGCCACTCTTAATAATACATTTCTAAGGAGCCTTTGCTTTAGGAAACACTCAGTTAACAAGTATAGGTGCCCTCACCACCTTTCTTGCCTTTGAGGACCAGGGAGCTTTGTGGAAAAGAATACTTGACACTTCTTGTGTTATTTTAAAAATGTGTCAGTACCTTTCACAGTCCCCAAAAGACTCAGAAACACAAAATGTGCTCTGAGGTGTAACTTTCCCACCTTTTATTTATTTTTTTAAATTTTGTTAATGTTTTATTTATTTCTAGGAGAGAGAGAGAGAGACAGCGTGAGCAGGGGAGGGTCAGAGAGAGAGGGAGTCACAGACTGAAACAGGCTCCAGGCTCTGAGCTGGCAGTCAGCACAGAGCCCGACGCGGGGCTCGAACCCACGAACCGCGAGATCATGACCTAAGGGAAAGTCGGCCGCTTAACCGAGTAAGCCACTCAGGCGCTCCTTTTTTTTTTTTTTTTTTTTTTTT